>NW_020172781.1:75479-100127 GCF_003031525.2 Neophocaena asiaeorientalis asiaeorientalis | reverse complement strand
ACACACACACACACACACACACACACACACACACACACACTCGCTCACTCACTCAAGTACATTTAGCTGTGCTTCATGGCTCAGCAAATTACTTAAGTCCTTTCCATTTGAGATACACAATTTAACTGGGTTCAAGATCCCTTATCTGAGAGGGTGACACCCCTCCTGTAAACCTATCACACACACACACACACACACACACACACACTCGCTCACTCACTCAAGTACATTTAGCTGTGCTTCATGGCTCAGCAAATTACTTAAGTCCTTTCCATTTGAGATACACAATTTAACTGGGTTCAAGATCCCTTATCTGAGAGGGTGACACCCCTCCTGTAAACCTAGGGCGGAAGACCAGAGAAGATCCCCATTCCTAAGTTCCGGGGGGATGACCCTTATGCTCTTGAACAGGGAGCAGGGTAAGCAACTAATTCATATTTTATAAGTTTGTTTAATGGAGCCTTATTTTTTGGGTTATGTATTTTTAAAGACCACATAGCTTAGATTGATGGAGACACGATGCTGATTCTCCTCTGAAAGCCGGAGAGCTGAAGGAAGCTCAGCCCTTCTGGGGCCAAGGAGGGACAGGGAACAGTCACAAATGGACAAATTCCCGTCAGCAGGAAACTGGTTAAATAAATTATGTTCCTCCCCATAATGGAATGTATGCAGCTGTTAAAAGGAATGAGCTAGGGCTATAGGTCCTGTCAAGGAAGGGTGTTCATGATATATAGCTAAGGAAAAAAGATAAGTTGCAAACCACTAGGGATAATATGATCCTATCTGGCGATAGAAAATTGTGGGGTGTTCGTGTGTCTGTGTGTGTGTAATAATCACTAAGGATATGGACCCTAGTCGAACCAACTGGAGTTCACAACCCAGTTCCATTACTTCCTAGCTGTGTGACCTTGGGTTTTCTTAACCTCTCTGAGCCCCAACTGCCTCCCCCGTAAAATAAGAGGAAACCCTAGTGCCCAGCCCACGCGCCATGTGGCGTGAGGGTGAAATGAGAGATTGATGGAAGGGATCTTCATTGGCTTGGTACATTAAGCACTCAAAAGATGCTTGTAAGATGACGACGATGATGATGATGACGATATTGAAAAGGTCCTTAAGAAAACTCGGCAAATTTTTCACAGTGTCCAGCCCCCGGAGAAGAGTGTCAATGAGAGCGAGGCTCTCACTGTTTGAGCGAGGCTCTCCCTGTTTACATCAGACATTTGTCGTATTTGAATTTCTATCACGTGTATGTTTGACTTTCGTCATTAAAACACAATTAAGTGGAGTTTCGTTTTTTTAATGAATAAAGCTGACAGCTCTCCTGAAAGAAACTGTATGACTTCTGAAGTTTCCAGTAGCCTCATTTCTGGGGAGCTGGTTGTGATGTGTCCGCACTCCTGGGACAAGGCTTCTTCTCTGTGGGGTGGAGAATAGGAGAGGGAGTCTTCCAGGTGGGAATCAGCAAGGTCATTTGCATACTCCCAAGATAAATGCCTTGACAATGAAGTCTGCCCTAACTTGATCGCTACAATCCCTCTTTTTTCAACTCAATTCAAGCATGCTAACCAGATAAAGCTGGGCCAAGTGAGCAAACCTACAAAACTTCAGGGGCTGTGAGAAGAGATATTATAGTAAACAGCAGCGATAATTCCCTGAGTCCTTAAAAGTGTCAGGCACGATGCTAGATACTTCTGTACCATCTCATGTCATCTCTCATAGATATCCTGTAAGGTAAGTACTGATTGGTCCCCTATTTTATAGAGGTAGCAATGGAGGCTCAGAGAGGTGAAGACACTTGTTCAAGGACACACAGCTGATGGCAGCAAAGCCAGAGTTTGATTCTACGCCTACCTGGCCACAAATCTAAGCCTTCCACGGTACATAATTTGTGTACTCCGTCAGAGAGAAAAAGGGATGGACTCTTACGTGGTCAATTAAATACCTAGACGCCCTCTACTGTATCTCCCAAAGATAAGTGCAAAATATTTCATATTTGTGACCTCCCTTGAAATTTTTAATGCCAGCTCAAATTCATTGTTTCTGGGATACCGTTCAGTTTTATTTTGTGTGATGGTAATAAGTGTTTTGTAAGAAAAGAGTTTCAAGATCTAGTGATTTTAGGGAGCCCTAAGTTAAATTAGTTTTCTTGGGTACATTCCCTTATTGCAAGACATTTCAGAGCCTCTGATATGCCAAGTATATCTGACTCCTCAAAAAGGTGCAACTGAGTACCCTGTTGCTCAAACTTTCTGATGATGGAACCCTTTTTCTCATGAAGCATCTCCCAGGACAGAACTCACTTTGGAAAATGCTATCCCAAGTCAAACATCCCTTCTTTTTTCCTTGCTTGTTTTTCCAAGCACATTAAAAAAAAACAGTAGAAAAGTTTAAACACATTTAAATCTAGGACCGAAAGAAAAATTATCCAGGTCTCTCCCGAAATCATCCCTGTGCCTTCAGAAATACCCAAGATTCTTAGGTATATACCTGACTATGAGAGAATTCCAAATATAAGGTGACCACACCTGTAAGACGAACCCATGCTTTTCCCAACGGGAACATCTAAAAATAATTTTTAATTATATGTACATATATATATATGTACACATATATGTATATATAACTTGACTTTACAACTTTTAGGGACCTAGATGGAGTCCAGTGTTTATACTTATCATATGTAATTTATTGAGTTTGACATATATTTTTAAATTACATACAATGTAAAATAATGTTGATGTAGAAAATCTACTTTCTCCCACTCTCACATACCATGAAACAATTTCATTCAAACTCTGCCTGCATCGTCGTCTTAAGAAATCCCCTTTCTGTACCATCTCACATGGCGTTGCAGCTCAAGCCATGTTCACTTCTGCCCAAGTGTTTTAGAAACGCAGCCGTTTTTAACCCATGCAATATGCCATCACTAGAAATGTTATTTCAGACCACAGGTACTGATAAATACAACATGGTGACGGCTGGGACAATTGTGTTTATCCCTCGTTCATCCTGTAGGTGTCTCGATGTGACCTCTACAACACCACTGCTTATAGAGCTGTTTGTAAAGTCATCTTTAGAAGGCTTGTTTACACTGACATCAAATACTGGCAGTTCTGAGTCACAGCTCCTGGAATTACTGTTACGTCTCTTTGGTTCTGACAGGTGAATGCTGGAATCTTCCAAAGAACTAGCTTTGATGTCCAAGTTATTCTTAAATAGGACCTTGCTGGTCTAAATAAAATAATCGCAGGAGGGCCCCATCGTGTGAGACACCTCACGGGGACCTAAGCGTTTGCAACTTCTTCTCTCCTGCAGGATGATTATGGGGAGGGGCCTCTCACGTTACATGTGCATGTGCAGTGAATGTAAAGGAAAGACCTCCCCTCCAAAAGGACGGCTGTACCCTGTCGGCAATGAGTGGCTTAAGGACAAGCTTTGCACTCCAGCTTGGGAAAGAGTCAGACCTGATATGGCATGGGCCTCTTTCTGCCCAGCACCAGGAAGTGAGGGCAAGAAAGAAAAAATTATTGACCTAGGGAGAGCACTCGATTGCAACCTCATGAGTAAATGGGCCATTTATCCCCCAGTCCGGAGCCCCTTGGGAAGGTGACCGTCCATCAATCCCTCCTCCGAGCTGCCCCTTGATGAGCTGTTCTATCAATGGGCTAATTTAGCTGATTACAGAGGAATTTGAGAGGAATGGGCCGCCAGAGCCTGGGTCTGGGCCAGCAATGCATTAAGTCCACCAGTGTCTCCATCACGCCCCAACTTGGGACCGATAGGGGCGTCTTATTCCTGAAAACATGTCCCATCTGATGGGCTTTCTCTAAACTCAGCTCCAGCTTATCAGGTGCTAGGTGGAAACCCTCCTGCTACAGGGCATGGATTGTTCTGTCCTCCAAGTCCTTGATGGAGGAGGATGGCCTCTGGGACCAGTGCCAGGCTATTCTCGGCTGCTGGTCAGCGCGTGTCAACGCCCAACCCCATGGGATGGGAGTGCGGGGAGTGATGCAGAGGCCCAGGCTGGACTGTCATTGCTCCTTTACCCCTCTGACTTTTTATAGCATACGAGGTTTGGAAAATGCCCCCACCATCCTCCAACACGGGGGAGGTTAAACTCACATACAGGTGCAACAGACGAGCAACGATGCTGGGAATCTCCCCACTCCTTCCGAAAGGAATCACATGCTAACATTTCCTACCATTCCCATCTTTTGGATTAAAGTATTGCCCTATCCAAATACGCCACTTAAAATATTGAGTTGTTAGCCATTTACACTTTAGTATGAGTTAGTCTGTCCACTCTACTTAAGGCTCTGGGAACAGGACATACAAGGATACCTTCAGAAGATAGAAATCTATCTGGAGGAAATGAGGGCCGAGGGCTGCTACACTGAGGAGTACAAAGGCGTTTAATTCTCTGCACAGTTGGGTCACAGCCAAGTTTCAATGGAAGGGAAAGGAAGGTATAAAAGAGGAGGAAAAAGGACCCAGGCTTCTTGACTGAGAGGGATCCCAAATGCAGAAAAACATGAACCTTCCAGCTCAAACCCCTACTTAAAGGAATAAGAGCACAGGCTCATACAGGTAGCTATAAAGTGACTTGAGTATCATTCATTTCTATTAAGGAGGGTCTGAAACGATCCCCTCCCTTTTAGTGGACTTTCCTATTAGGACTGTGTTGGTACACAAGTAATCCCGCTTGTTTATTTCTCCAACTTAAAACCCAAACCCGTTTGGATTAAGCAGAAATCCTTTTTGATTGCCAGTGACAGAAATCAAATTGAAACCAGCCTGAGCAAAAGAAAAACTTTATTGGCTTGTGTAGCTTTGAAGGGTAGAGGGCTGATTTCAGGCATGGCTGGATCCAGGGGCTCAAATTATATGCCAGTAAAACCTTTCACCAGCTCTCGGTTCTTCTCCTCCCTCTTTGTTAACGTCATTTCTAGACAGACTTTCCACATGTAGTCTCAAAAAAGGCCACAGGGAGCTCCAGACTCACATTCTGCCAGCTCAGAAACTCACTCGAAGGAGAATAACTCTTCCCTGAGAGCTCCAGCAAAAGTCCCAGAGCTATTTCTCACTGAACCCATTTGAGTCTCACACCCGTCCCTCAACCAATCACTGGGGCCCAGGGATGGACTGCCCAGACTAAGTCTCATGCACAGCTCTGAATCTGATGGGTGTCAGCCCCACCCAAGCCACATGACCTGTAAGTGGAGAGAGGTGACTCTCCAAAGAGAAATGAGGAGGTTGCTTCCAGTGAAGAAGGAAGGGATTCTGGTCAGGGAAGCAGCAGGGTCCCTACAAGGCTCATAAACAGACCAGTGCAGTAAATTGTTCTGGGTTCTCACATAGAAAATTGTAGATCCCAGTGGTGGGTGAATACAGAGGCAGGACTAATTTCAGTGATCCCCATAAGACCTCCTCAAGACAGGTTAGTCCCCCTCTGGAGTTTTACCCCATTTCCTGATATTCTAAAATTTGCTGATCCTCTTGAATTTTCAACTCAGTTGGCTTAACTGTGGCTTAAATGTTACATCAAAGGCAAACTGCTAATGAGAAGAGGCTTGACCCCACAGGGAACATGTGGGGTCAGGTTCCAAAAAGATGGATTTCTTTCTTCATCTCAAGGAGTAACTTTAATCAAGCCCAATGATCTCTTTAAGCCCCTCACTCGATTCTAGCCAACAAAGAGTGGTGGGTGAAAGCTTCTTTGGAATCAGAGATGTGTTCAAATTGGCAGCTCTCCTGTGTAACCTGGGGCTAGTGAATTAACTTCTTTGAATCTCCATTTCCTCATCCATAAAATGAGGTTAAATAACCTCTACTGTATAGATTCTGAGGATTAATCATTCATTCAACATTATCTGAAAATCTACACTCGCCTGGCACAGTACTAGGTACTGGGAAATATAAAAAGAAACAAAATCAACAAAACTCTCCACCATTATGGAGCTTATGTTCTAGCAAGGGAAACAGACAATAGACATTAAGAAATAAGTAAGTTATTTTGAGTGTTAAAAGATGAGTTTTATAGGGGGAAATGTAGATCAAAGCAGCAGAAATTAAAGAGTATATGAAAGAAAAGTTTCAGTATTGAATAAGATGGTCAGGGTGAGTCGCACTGAGAAGGCGATATTTGAGCGGAGGCTTGAAGAAGGTGAGTGAGGGGGTGGGGAGGTGGGGAAGAGTGGCCCAGTCAGAGAAAGCAGCCAGTGCAAAGGTCCTGAGGTGGGAATGTGTCTGGTACAGTCAAACGCAGCAAGCAACCTATTGAGGCTAGAGAAGAGTAAGCAAGGAGATGGACAGAGAAGAAACGAGGGATCCGATCCCGCAGGACCTTGTGGCCACTGTAAGGACATGAGCCTATGAAATGATTACCACAACTTGGCCCATAGCAGATTCCAAGAAGCGGAAGACTGGTGATGAAGATGATGGCCAAGACGCTGATCCTGACGGTGTTGATGGCAATGATGACAGCGCCGTGACAGCGCCGTGATATGATGTAGCACCCAGCCCTCCAGCAATAGCATCCTGGCTTAACACAGACACACTCTCACCTTTCTGAGCTGTTCTGAGGATTTCCAAATTAACACAGGCAATTTGCACTTTGAACCCATGCTGAGACAATTGTTCTGTAAACATAGGGTGTTTCCTGTCACCACGAGTCTTTATCATGTGCCTGACACCATTAGCACCGAAAGGTCACCAGGTGGCACCCATTAGCAGGACTAACACTTGTTCTGCTTACACATCCCTGTTCTACACTTCCTTCTGGTATCAGCAGAAATTCCCTGAATCCAACCAACTGCCCCCCTGGATATCATGTGTTCGTCACTCATGGCCTTTTGCCCAAACCGAGTGGATCATTGCCTGGGTAATATGTGGTGTATGGGTCCAAATTATCTGGATAGTATTAACAGCAACTGACAGGGCTCCAGGCTATCAGTGTTGACATCATCGAACCAGTGCCTGCCTCATCCTGGCTCTTGACTCCTGGAAGCTATTCCAAAGGGCAACTAATCCTCCTCGGATGGCTAGCATCCCAGCTGAGTAGTACCATAGCACCGTTTCTTCAGCAAGGAGATCCCCCAACATTTCCAGCTCATGGACGCACACACGTGTGAGGTTGTTGAGATATCCTTTGACAATGTCTCCTCCCATTACCTCCGACCTGGCTAAGTGGGCTCCTTGCTTCACCTAAACTCATCTCCCAGATCCGCTGCAGCAGGAAGTCTCTTTTTGAAATTTACGCGCGGAACTATCAAACTATTCAACGTGTTCCAAACACCCTGGGGAAGGTCCGGACTCCTTAGGATGCCACCATGACTTGGCCTCTACCTTCCTCTCCAGCTTCATCTCCCACCAGCCCCTCTGGCCAGGCTAAGAACCTGAGAACTACTGTACATGCAGTTCTCCATCATCCAGGCCGTTCAGTTCTCACAGGTCCTCGTCCTCCACAAATCCTCTGCAGACCTCCAAACCATGGGCAGGAGCCCCTGCCACGTGGGCTGAGTAACCAGTCCAGAACCCCACTGCAGCTCTTACCACCTGTGTCATATTGTGCCTTGGTGAGGCTCTCCCATCTGCCAGACGTGCCATCTCATTCACCCTTGGGTCTCCGCCTCTGGGGAAGGGGTCTTCTCAGAGCAGATGCTCTATAACTGCCTGTTGCTTGAACACCAGGACCAGTCACGTGTTTAGTCAAATACCATCCTCCCCTGAAGCAGATGAAGACACACAGTCCACAGCACACTGTAGCAGGCTGGTTCGGCACACCTTGGTCCAGATCTCCGCTCCACGACTTATCGGCAGTGACTCTGGGTAACTCAGTTTTTCTAGTCCTCGTTTTCCCATCTCTAAATGAGGGGTAGCCTCACCACTTCTTATAGCTACACTGAGGATTAAATGAGATATTCTAGTGAGTGTTCAAGGAGCACTAATAATCACTATTATTATATTTTCCACTATCGATGAAGTGGTCACCATATCCGCAAAGCTAGAGATTCTTTTCTATTTGTTCACTGTTGTATCCCAGGCTCCCGCCATGGTGCCTGGCACATAGTAGGTGTTCAACAAATGTTTGAATGAGTGAACAAGCTGGTCTTGTTAGACTGAGGGAGAAATTCCCTGTATCCCTAGAATCTTTGGCTTCACACGTAGGATTCTCCAGATGTTTTTCCCATTCCCAGAGGTTCCAGTTTGACAGGGCATGGGTGGGCCCGGAAACCTGAATTTGAATGGGTTCCCCATGATCACCCCATCCTCCATCAGTTCAGGAACCTCAGCATCAGATGATTTAGGTCTCCATTACCTCCCCCGCTTTTCTCAGCTCATCTCCTGTTCCTTTCCAATTGCAGTCATCTGAAAGCCCAGTCTTAGTCACCGTTGTGATCATTGCATTGGAGTTGATATTATTTGTGTCGGACACAGAGACCCAGCAGAGGCTTTTAAGTGAATACTTGGTAATGGAACAATCAAGTTAAAAGAGCAGTGTGACACAGAGCATGAAATAGGAAAGTCTCATGGCCAATTGATTTGGACCACACTTACAGGTTTGTGAAATGAATTTCATTTTCTGGACCAAATGGAAACCCATCTTATAAATCACTGCCGCTCTTAGAGATTAATAAAGGAAACAGGCTTGATTAAGAATTCAGAGCATTGGTCCCATTGCAGATTTATAGACCCAGAGGTCTTGCCACAGGGATTTCAAGATGTCCCACCTGTTAATCGTCATTTAGGAAGATTAACCCCAGGGTTTCTGACTAAGGCTTGAGGGCAGGGCCCAAGCCCTGCTTGGACAATAAAGTAGATTCTAGGAAACACACTTCTCCATGTATTTCTAACCCTCCCCAGAAATGAACTATTCATGTGGCCTTTGACATAACATCCTGTGGGGGTTTTCCTAGATTCTGGACAGGTGGGGAATTTGATTTAAAAATCTTTCTGCATCTCTATTCAAACTTGACAGACAGTGTTGGGTCAAGATTTTAAAATAAAAATAAAGCAAAAGCAACAAGAGAAAAAGATGTTTAGTGAAATCAACCAGATGCAAAATAATCCCCATCAGCTCTGACGTATGCATTCCCTGCACCCTGGAAGGTTTACAATGAGTGCTAAGGTATTTAACATTCAAGAGTATCTTTGGAATTCCTTATCTGTCAAAGCCTGTCTACTCAAGACCAAAAAGAGTAGAACTCATGAAGCTGATGTGAGGAGAGGGACAGGACCACAGTAACAAGCTTTCTGGGACAGAAGCAGCTCCTGTTACTTGGTGAAATGTCTTGCTTCAGGATCCAGTACTTGCAAAAGTGTGCTCCGCAAACAGGAAGTCACGCTAGTTTAACATTCTACTCTATAATATTTGGGGCCCTGATGGTTTAAAATTCAGCAAAAATTAGAAATCAGGATGGTGTTCATAACAATGAAAAGGGACAGACTTCCCTGGTGGCGCAGTCCTAGAGATCTATTGTAAAGCATAGCGATTATAGGTAACAACACTGTACAGTATAGTTGAAACTTTGCTAAGAGGATACATCTTACGTTAAGTGTTTGAAACTTTTGCAGGTGATGGATATGTTTATGTCATTGATTGTGGTGATGGTTTCACAGGTGCCTTCTCATCTCCAAACTCATCAAGTTGTACAATAAAGAGGTACAGCTTTGCGTCTGTCAAACAAACCTGAATAAAGTGGTTTAAAAAAAGAAACGAGATGGAAAGAAATGTTCACTGCAGGTGCTCAGTAAAGAGCCGTCACCTTGATGGTAGAAGCTAGAAAATAAATCACAGACTAGCTTCTGAGGACCCTAGGGCCCCTTCTACCAAGAAACCCTCCTGAATTCCCCCTTATATTCCCGTAATAAGCCCTTTTACCTCGAGTTAGCCTAAGTCAGAATCTCTACAAGCCAAGTGTTATCGACTGAATTGTGACTCCCTGCCCACCCCAATTCCTATTCAAAGCCTTAACCCCCAATGTGACTATATTTGGAGATAAGGCTTTTAGGGACATAATTAAGATTAAATGAGGTCATAAGGGTGGGGCCTTAAACCAATAGAGCTGGTGTCTTTATAAGAAAAGGAAGAGACTCCAGAGCTCTCTCTGTGTGTACACACAGAGAAAAAGGCCATGTGAGAGCACAGCAAGAAAGTACCATCTGCAAACCAAGGACAGAGGTCTCACTAGGAACCAATCCTGCTGGTACACTGATCTTGGACTTCTAGCCTCCAGAACTGTTCGAAAATAAATTTCTGTTGTTTAAGCCAGCATGTCCATGGGGCTTTGTTACAGCAGTCCAAGCAGACTAACACACCAAGTGTATTTGGTTTTGTGGCTTTCAGTTACATATATTAGCTGAGACTCTGTTAATACTGACATACCACAAAGGTCTTAATGGGAGTAGCTTTATTGGCCCTTTAAGAGTAATTTGCCATTACTATATTAGTAGATTTCCTATAAATCCTGCTAGGTATGATCAGAAGGGGTTATTAGAAGCAGTATAAACACTGTCCCTGTTAACTTTCCTGGGGGTCATTCATCCATCCAACACTTACTGCACACCAACCGTGCATCCAGTATTGTGGCAGGCCCCGGGAGAGAAACAGTAAACAAAGCATGGCAAATTTTGCTCTCGTGGGGCTGATGGTCTAGTGGACAGAGACAGAAAATAAACAAGTGAACGAGCCAATGTCAAAGAGTGATAAGGGCTCTGAAGGAAACAAAATAGCGTGGAGCACGATGGGAGGCGTAGTTTGGACTGACTGGATGGTCAGGGAAGGTCTCTAAGAGGAGGTGACATTTTAGCTGTGACCTAAAAGAACTGCATGGGCAAGCCAAGAGGAAGACCTGGGGAAAGCATATTTCAAGAAGGGGGTACAAGTTCAAACACACTGAGACAGAAATGAGGACATATAAAAGCCCCTCCAGCCAAAACTCAGAATTGTCACTGGGTTTGAAAAAAGGAGTAGGTGTTCAGTACCTACTTGTTGCTTGAACAGAAGACAGGGACAGACTTCCCTGGTGGCGCAGTCCTAGAGCCATCCTCACTTTACCCAGTCAAGCTGTTGCAGGTATACCAGAAGTCCCTAGAGCACTGTAGCAGGCTTGTCCAGCAGACCTGGGTTTGGATCCCTACCCCATTTCTTAGGGTCTAGTGTACTTGTAAGGGAAAGCCAACCTTTATCCAATGGGATGCCTTTCATTCAAACCTTGTTATGTTACCCAACCTGTTAACGAAAGTCTTCAGACCAGCAACGTCAGCATCACCTGGGAGCTTATTAGAAATGCAGCATCCCTGGTCCAACCCAGATCTACAGAGTGAGAATCTGCATTTTTTAACAGATTTGTATGAGCATTATAGGTTGAGACTCATTGTTCTACAAAACACTCTGGACCCATCATTTAACTTCATCCTTGGAAGAAAGACATTAAAAGATATGGACCCATCGGCAAAATATGACTACATCATCCTCTCCCTCATCTTTGACTTATTGTAACTTCTGTTAATAGCCCTGCAGAAATACAATGACCATGTGGGCTGCAGACGCACGACTTAGGAGAAACACTTGGATCTGGAAAGGGCTCGGAAGGGAGGAAACTCAGAAATGTTTGGTCTTCGTTTTCTGTTCAGCTTACCCCAGAATCAGAGTCAAATGGGGACAGATTCTCCTGAGAAAAACCAGGACCAAACAGCCGCACTGAGTCATGACTAGTGTGCTTTCCCAGGAGGTGGGAGAGCCCTTTGTAATAAGTTCTTGCAAGGTCCCAGAAAGGGGAGCAATTACCAGCATTGGTTACACACAACTTCAGCATCTCCAAGCCTTTGGGACCAGAGGTCTGTCTCCCCCGAAGAATCATACTTGTGAATCAGTGTTATCACTGGTGGGAAGAAGGCCCTGGAATTTGATTAGATACAGCTGGTGCAGCAAGGGGTTATTTGCCCAGAAAATTAAGTCTATCTTGCCTACGAAGCCCTAAGCGGGGAAAGTGCAGGGTCGGTTGAAATGGTTTCAGCATCCATGGGACAAATTAAAAGGCAAAGAGAAGAATATAATCTATAATTCATGAGCCCAAGCAGAGCAGGAGAAGTACATCAGAGGGAAAAGCCCACGCAAGCGCAGGATGGGTCCCGTCGTCTGACCATCTAGGGAAAATGGTTATGACTATTTCGCACAGGAAGGAAAAATGTTTCCAATAATCAATGAAGATTCGTATTCAGAAATGTCCATAAGCTGGCGTAAGAGACAGGACAGGAAGGATCTGAGTATCTATTTTACAGAGCGTTTAAAGGTGCTGACGGCGTGATCAATTACTCAGGCAATTTTCTAATTTGAGGGGCATCCGCAAAAGGCAGATTTTTCCCACCCCTCAAATCCCTCCTCCCAGACCAGCTGATCCCACTCACCCTCCAACAGCAGATCAGGAGACTAAGGGGGTGAGCCCTGCACTAGAGTGACTCACAGAAGTTCAAAGGCAACTCTTGCCCACCCTCCCTCCCTATCACTGGGCTGAGATGGGAGGGAGGAAAATACAAACCCAAGGTCACAGGAGTGGGAAACCAAACCCTAAGCGGTACAGATTCCTATATGGATTCAACTGAGAGTCCTCTAGACTAGGGGCCAGCAAACTTTTTCTGTAAAGGGCCAGATAGTAAATATTTAAGACTTTGCATATCCTAAGGTCTCTGTAGCAACCACCCAACTCTGCCAGGGTATCATGAAAGCAGCCATAACCATATGTAAAGAAAGGAGTGTGAGTTGTTCCAATTAACACTTTACTGACAAAAGCAAGTAGTGGGCCAGCTTTGACCCAAGGGCCAGAGTTCATCAACCCCTGATCCAGGACAATTTAGTCCTATCTTCTCATTTTACAGATGGAAAAACCAAGGCTCAAGGGAGGAAATGACTTGCCCAAGGCCACACACCTAGGTCAAGTCAGAGCTCAAGCTGAAAGCCTAAAATGTTGACTGCACTTTTTAAAACTCTCTCCACTGTACTAGATGGCCCCTTCCTTCCTGTCTTCCTCTTTTCATTATGTGCTAAACAACTAGGGATACGGTACACAAACACACAGCCCCTGCATTCATGCCTCCAGCCTGGTGCTATACTCAGAAACCATTTTTTAAATAAGCTCACTCACAGAATCAGCATTATGTTTGTGTTGGTTTGTAAATATTAATATTCTAAAACCACTGCAATTAAATGATTAAAATCGTGATCACTGGCCTGGAGCACGCAATACCTTTGGAAATATATTTTCTCTTTTCATAGTTTTGTAGTTTTTGGTTAATTATATATTTTCTCTTTTCATAGTTATGTAGTTGTTGGTTGATTAATTAGACAACTAATCGTGCTCATTGAAAGGAAAAAAATTTTAATGTAAATAAGAGGTGGAAAGAGAAATTGCCCAGTATCTTGGTATTCAAAGATATCTGCACCAGCAATCTGGTGTGTAGCCTACATCTTTATATATCTTTATATAGACATGGATATGTGTGTGTGTGAGCGTGACGGGGTTTTTCTGAGGACGGTTAACAAAGATGAGATCTTTCTAAGCATATCACTCTGCACATGTGTGACGCTGCTTCTATACCTATTTACTCCCATCCACTGACTTACTGTAAATTTTTGGAACACATCCCACTCATGAGGCGGCATTTGTCTGAATCCCTCAAAAGCTTGTGAGGCCTAAGATGGAGTGGTGGTGATGGTGATGATTGGAATGAGACAGGAAGACTCGCAGAGATGCTCCCGACCTTAGGGAAGGTGAAAGGTGAAGGTAGTAGCCTAATCCTTGAGTGTTAAATTGTTTAACGAGTTTGCCTAACCATCTCACTGTTTAGGATGAATTTGATGGTCCAGAAATAAGGGCACCATCATTAGTAGAGGGCAACTTTTACAAAGATCCAGACCAAGGAGCATCTAAAGATAAATAATGCATGGCAGGGAAATATTTGGCATGGGTCTCCAGGAAGCGGACTGAGGGGTTTTTTTTTTACCTTCTCCATCTCAGATTTATGAATCTGACAAGCATGTAAAACATGAGACCCTCTTAGACTGGGGGACTGGGGGTTGTGACATCTAAAACCCCATGAGCTCAAACGTTCCCTCCTCTTTGAATGGTGCCTCAGGTCACATAAATCATCCATGTCCTGACCCAATTCAAACACAGCCATTTTCTGAAGCTGGCAAGGGGAGGGTTTTGTGATCCATGTTGATTAGTTCCATCTATCCGTTTTTCGAGCCCTGACTCTATACAAGAGTATTCATCTAGGGCGTTCTCAGTTGTAAACAACAGATGCCAACTCTGGATGCCATAAGCAAAGCAGGACTCTTTTGGAAGGTTACTGGGTAGCTCACAAAGCCTAAAGAATAGACTCAGAAAACAAGAACACTACGTCCAAAAGCAAGAACTAATGGTGACACTCTTCAAGGCGTCACACTCCGGATGAATCAGCTCCAACCCTTTTTAGTCCTTGCATCACTCCACTCAAGACAATTTTCGGGAGAGCCCAACTGATCCTCCGGGGTTTCACGCTCACCCCACGACTCGGGGAGGATGGAACTTTGATTGACATGCCCACCCTTGGGAGAGGGGTGGCTTCCCCAGAGCAAAAGCAGGCAGATGTTGCCGGAAAGAAGGGGGAACGGATGCCAAGCAGGTGGAAATCACAGATGTCTGCCGCTGCAGAGGATGTGCTAGGGCTCACAGCTGAAGTAGGAGCACACGGTCAGAGGAGCTCACAGTGCACAGAATACATGGTTGGTTCTCCCTCCATATCCTAGTCTACCCTACTTCCTCAGGTACATGAAGCCTGCGGGTGGGTGGGGAGGGGATGACTTGATGAATATGGCCTTTTAAGAGGAGCAGTTAAGTCGAAACCGCTGGGCATGACACAGTACTTCCAAATGGCACTTCTACACCCTTTCTTGCTCCCCACCACCCAAGTTCAATCTCCCTCCAGCAGTCAGTGCACTGCTTCTAAAATTCACCTCTGGGGCTTCCCTGGTGGTCCGGTGGGTAAGATTCCACGCTCCCAATGCAGGGGGCCCAGGTTCAGTCCCTGGTCAGGGAACTAGGTCCCGCGTGCCGCAACTAAGAAGTCCACGTGGCACAACTAAAGCCTCCACGTGCCGCAACGAAGATCCCGCATACTGCAACTAAGATCCGGCACAGCCAAATAAATAAAGAAAGTTCGCCTCCAATCACGTCCGTCCCCCAGTTAAAGCCCTGCACTGGTTTCACACTCTCCCGTATACAGATGCCACATGATATATTTCAGATGCCAGGGTCTGCTTTCAATCTGCCTCCTCTTTTACCTGTTATCGCCCTCGCTCCCTGGTTCCGAGTCCCCAGATGCTACAAGTTCCCTCCTCCCTCGGGGATTTGGCAAAGCCCGTTCTTCTTCCTGGATTTCTCTTCCTCCCGCCTCCTTCCTACGCCCCACGCCCCTTGCACGTGGCTAACACCTTCCCACTTGTATGAGTTTACTAGGGCTGCCATGGTAAAGCACCGCAAACTGAACAGCTGAAACCCAGTTCTGGAGTCGCGCCACAATTCTAGACGCTAGACGTCCGAGATCAAGGTGTGGGCAGGGTCAGGCTCCTTCTGAAGGTGCTAGGGAACGATGGTTCCACGCCCCTCTCCTGGCTTCTGGGGGTTTGCCGTCAATCTCCAGCGTTCCTTGGCTTGTAGGGGCCTCACGCTGATCTCTGCCTTCGTGTTCTCAAGGGCGTTCTTCCTGTGTGCGTGTCTGTCTCCAAATTTCCCCTTTCCATAAGGACACCAGTCATACTGCATTAGGCGCCTACCCTGCTCCAGGATGACTTTATCTTAACTAATTGCATCTATAATGACCCTGCTTCCAAATACGGTCCCCTTCTGAAGTACTGGGGGTTAAAACTTCAACATGTAAACTGGGGGAGTAAGCGGGGGATACAGTTCAACCCACAACACCATCCTTCAAGTCTGAAATTAAAATGACACACAAGACAGTCTCCCCAGACTCCCCAGACTAAGTAGTGCCCCTCCCCCATCCCCATACGCATTATACCTGTGCTTTCCCTTTGTGGCACTTCTCAGAGCTCAAATAATTTGTTTTATGTTTCTCCCCCGCCACCAGATTAAGTCCCATGACCTAGGGACTGTACTGCCTCCTCTATGTATTATTCCTGGTGACCAGCACATAGTAGGACCTCCACCCATATTTGTTCAATGAATTAACCAGTCACAAACTAGCCACAGACAGGGTAGTGTGAGGTTTACAGGCTCAGGTTTCAGAGGCAGACCACCTGGATTTGAATCCCACCCACCACTCCTTCCTGGAGGAATGATCTTGGTCCACGACTCAGTTTTCCCTTCTGTAAAATGGGAATAATAACGGTACCTCCTTCCTCAGGATGTTCAGTGAATTAATACACATGGAAAATATGGACACCGGTGCCTAGAGCAGGGCAAGAACGCAACGATAGCCCTTCAGGCAGGGAACGCCCAAATAAGCATATGAGTGGGACCTCCCTGGTGGCGCAGTGGTTAAGAATCCTGCTGTCAATGCAGGGGACGCAGGTTCGAGCCCTAGTCCGGGAAGATCCCACACGCTGCAGAGCAACTAAGCCCGTGCCCCACAACTACTGAGCCCACACACCTAGAGCCCGTGCTCCGCAACAAGAGAAGCCACTGCAATGAGGAGCCCACGCACAGCAGTGAAGACCCAACACCGCTAAAAATAAATAAATTTATTAAAGAAAAAAAAAAGCGTATGAGTGGCTTTGCTGTGACAAAAACCATGCGGCTTTTACTAACTTTCAAGGCAATGCTTTCTCATTTCACAGGGTCACCGGCCCCGGTCTCCTTCCATGCCTGCATTTTGTATTTCTGGTTGGTTTGGCCATGCCTCTCCCTGGAATGCAATTTCACGCGGTTTGGGAAGAGATGATGTTCCTTGAAACTTCCGCCCCGTGGCTCTCCCAAGATTGCTCAGAGATAGAAAAGTGGGTTTGGCTCCATTCAGAACCTGTTTGAACATTCGTTGCACATACTTCAAAACCCTATCCCTTGGACTTCTCACCCATTTACTCTTGGCAAAAAGCAGCTTCCTGCTTCTGCGACGTTAAAGCTTTCAAGCTTAGGGGAAAAGGCTTTTTGGACAACAAACAGCCCTTTAAAAACAATATTTTGATGAGTTAAGTGTAAATGAATCAGAAACACATGGATTAAGCTTCTCTTGATGTACACATGGGTTTAATAATTATAGGAGGTGGGGGAGAAGGGAAATGGGGCTGGAAAAGCCGTGTCTTGGGTTTTATCAAATCTAAAATGTTTGAGAAGTAATTCAAGACATTCCACACATCCCCAAATGTAGCCAGATTTTCCAATTCCACTTCCAAGGAGCCACACTGGATCTTTCTAGTAACGATCTGAGTGTTCCAAAGTGCCAGGTTTTCGTGGCTTCTGATTGGCTGGGCATGAAGCTATGATTTATGAGACCATTCAAAGATTTATATATTGCCGTTATAACGAATTCCTTCCAAACTGAACGGTACCCAAATGCAGCTTTATAAAGATCTTTCCTGTTAGAAGCCTCTTTCTATTCACAAAACTCTCCTTCTTTGCTTTTTTTTTCCCCCTCAACCCCCCTTAAGCCACAGATTTCCCCATGAGGTCTCAGACCAATGAAGAGTGAGGGAATTAATTTTACCACGGCTGAAACGTGTTTCACTCTGGATTGAGTTTTAAATGACTTGGGTCCATATAAGCGGCAGGTCATAAGAAGGTTATAGCTAAAGGGCTCATAAGTTAGGTGAAGGGTGGAAGGGGTAGAATTTTATAAATGCTGATTGCTTTCATAAAAAGAAAAGCTAAGTTGTGTTCGTGCTGAACACAGCCAAACACTCAATACATCAGGGCACGCTGTTTCCTAGAGGAAATGTCTCACCCTGGTTTGGTGGGTTTCTGCCTTCCTATATTTAAATGACGTCTTCAGTGTTGGGTAAGTAACTTCTTCCATGTGTCCTTCCCCCAAATAAATTTTGAGTCACTCAAAGCTCAGAGGTATCCTAAACTGCGTGGCTTAAGGGGCAGCAGGAAGGTGGGTGAAAGGTGGTTGGGGAAAGGACTTTCTGATTTTCTAATTCATTATCCCATAGGTCTTGTTTCCAATGATATGTTCATAAGCCCCATCCACCACGGAGTACAGAGGTTATCAGGAAAAGAAATAACAGAGCTAAGCTGCATGGGGTTCAGAGGCAGGCACATGATTGCAAAATTGAAATGGGAGGTTGGCTGATTTATCATATACGGGGGTCATTGACCCAACATTGCTGCATAGGAGAACCACTGCCCAAGTGACCCAAGCCATCTGTGTCAGTCAGCCATGCCACAACAATGCTGCATAACAAAATATCCCAAAATTCAGTGGATTGTAAGGACAATCAGGTACTCTTTTTTTTTTTAACATATTTATTGGAGGATAATTGCTTTACAATGGTGTGTTAGTTTCTGCTTTGTAACAAAGTGAATCAGCTATACATACACATATATCCCCATATCCCCTCCCTCTTGCGCCTCCCTCCCACCCTTCTTATGTTTGCAGATCAGTGAGTTGAGTGCAACCAGCAGAGGTAAGATAGGTTTCAGCCTCCAGATTCTGACTGTGGGCTCCAGGCTGTGAATTGACTTCAAATCTGTTTCAAGTGTCTTTCATCCTCCTTGTACCAGTGGTCACCCAGATCATGTGACCTTCCCCACATGTCACATTCTGGAGCTCAGATCTGCAATTTCCTTCTCAGATATAAAGACATTGTACTATGCTGCTTCTTGTTGTCTACAATTCATGGCTTTCCTCTACTGCAAGACAGGGTAATCTGATTTCCACTGCACATCTCAGATGGTCACCTGAGGTCCAAATGAGCAAAGAGGTGGGAAAGCATATACACTTCATGAAGGCAGATTTTGGTTCTCTGTGCTATATCCAACCCCTAGAACAGAGCCTAACACATAGTAAATGCTAATACATATTTGTATAAGAAATAATGAAATTGAAACCCAAGCAATGTCTTCTACAATCCCACTGGAGTGGACTGACAGCCCCATCTGCCCAATAATGGGATGGATTGTACAAACTGAAACCTCCTTGAGGTTACAGCCATTCGATCTGCCTCACAAACAGGCTGTGCATTCAGGGTTGGTCATTTCATAAACTGAGTCATGACAGTTGTGGGGAGTGCCAGTGATAGTAAGAATCATACCATCGGCTAGAAAGAATAGAAGCCCAATTCTAATTAGCTTAACAAAAAAGAGGCGGGGAGTGGGGTGGGGCATGCATTGGTCCACCTAACCAAAACTTCCATGTCAGGTCAGGCAACTTAAAACAACGACCCAGGAGTTAAAACAAGCACCCAGCTTCTCTCCATCTTTCCATTCTGTCTTGGAAACTGAGAGCTTCAGGTAGCGTTAGTTTGCTGCTGGAGTTCTATACAAGACCACCCTGTGATGTTCAAGGAGCGTGGTTGCCAATGGCTCATCCCCCATTCTGAGGAAGTTAGAGGGTCTCAACTGGTAGCCCCCTCAGAAGGGGAAGGCACCCTGTCTCTCAGAAACCCAATCAAATGTCTTCCTGCATTTCACAGGCTCTGATGGGTTAGATATTCATCCCTGAGCCGACGACTGCAGTCTGGATAGAGATCTGCTCATTGCTTGCACCAGTTGGACCTGGGAGCTGGGTGTCGGGCCCATCCCACCCAAACCTTGTGGCTAAGAGGGAAAAATCCCTGCAGAGAGAAACTCTAGGTAGTGCTAGTGGGGAAAGAGTGGACTGAATGATGGTATGCCCGCTACACGCCACCACCTCACGTTTAGGTTACCTTTTTACAATTTCCAAAGCTCTTTCCCACAGATGATACCTATGGAACCTTACAGAGGCTCTGTAAGGAACATAATAAAGTTTTTTGGCTCTGATGTTTCCCACCACGTTCACCAAGAGGGCACACATCTCTTCCCACTCCGCATTTGTCGACATAACGTTGGGAGCTGGAATCAGCCATGGTGGGATATTTACCTGGAAACTGGCAAAAGCTACAAATCATGACCTTTTTTATTCTTCATATCCACCAAGAGGATCAGAGAAGGATCTGTTTACCATCCCCAATCCATCCTCAGAAAACACAGATCTGACTCAGGCATTCCATATCAATGCCTCCGTAGCTAATTTGCCTTCAAATTCTCTTTCCAAATTCATTCCTTTATTCATCCTTTGAGCTCTGGCCATAACAAGTCATTTGTTATTCCTTAAAATACCAGGTGCTTTCTCACCTCTATGACCTGGTACATGTTGTCCCCTCTGTCCGAACACCTTTCTTCTTTGTCACCATTCTTCACCTGGTGAACTCCTACTCCTCTGTCAAGACCCAACTCAAATACTCCTATTTTGCAACTCCTCCACGTAGGGCCGACCAATTGTTCTCTGGGGTCCCAGCTCACCTCTACTCCAAGACTTGTCATCGTGAATTTAATTACTCATTTACACATCTGTCACCCCCCTAGAAGACTGCCTATTTTGTTTCACTGTTGTCTTCCAAAGTCTTGTACAAAAATAATTCTCAAATTAACAATGGGTAAAAGCTCAGATCAGGCAGATGAGTAAACAAGATAGAGACCTATCCTAATCATCTTTACATCCCTCCCACCTGCATTTATTATGTGCTAAACATCTGTTTGTGGTAAGAATGATGATTCAAACCCTCCCTTGACCAACTCGAGCCAGTGGGAGAGCATCCGTGACTCCGCTGTCATCTGTAACACACCAGCGTCACCAAACAGTATTAAGCATTCTTTCAGTATAAATACAAAACAAGTTACAGAGACGCAGACCTTGATGTCTGGGAGCCTGCATTAAACTAATGACATCAACCCTCAGCAAATAGGAAAGAAAAAAACAAGCAGAGAAAAAGCTGCATGCTTCATGGTGAGATGGGAATGGGTGGCACCGACTCAAGATGGGATCAGAGCACAGGGACACAGAGTACCAGGAACTCCGGCCAGCTGCCCTACTTGGGTGGGAGAGAGAGCATGAATCACTACCTCACTCGTGCTCGAAGCTCTAAGGACTGTTGGATGAGAGGTGGGTAAGGCACAGAGATGATAATTAGTCACAGCCAACATTTTTGGAGTGCTGTTGTATGCACCAGGCACTGCTCTGAGCATTCTAGCTCTCCCAGGTCATCGAACACCCACAATAAGCCTGACGTTAATTCGCTTTCTACAGATTAAAAAACTGAGCCTCAGGAGCGTTAAGTCACGTGCCTAAGATTGCACAGCCAGTAAGCCAGAGGGCTGGGTTTCCAGCTCAGATCTGTTTGGTTCCTGAGCCTGATTTTTACCATAGCACCATACTAACTCAGAGGAGTTAGCCAAGAATACAAGACAAGTTTTGACCCTCCTTTTCTAAAAGGGAACAAGTCTGGGTCAAGTGTGTAAGAGTTTGCGAATCAGCCAACCTTTGATTCACTCTCGACTCTGGAGACCCTCTGGCCTTTCACATGCTCCTGTTCCTTCTTTTCTGTCTTCTTTCTGGGCTATTAGGAGGGTAGATAGAAGAAAAGATTCTAAGATCCTAAAGGGAAAAAAATCTACAATATAAATTCATCACCTAACCAGACTGCCAGGGTGAAATACCTCATCTACCTCTTTGGCCAGGATCCTTCAGGGAGTGACCCTAGTATATGTCAGAGTCCTGGAAAGAAAGAGATGACCCACTCCATCTGTGCTGCTGAGAGGATTATTTACAAAGGTTTAGCAGGATCAAGGAGATTCAGCAAGGGATGGTGTAGTACCCAGGGGCTGACAACAGATGGGAGGCATTACTACCCTGGTTCTCAAGAGTCAAGGGGGAAAGTGAGAAAGTCAAGTAGATGAGGCAGCCTTGATAAGAACAGAGCTTTGGTGGAGGGCCATGATCAACCTGGCAGGAGGAGCCTGGATTATAAACACTCAGCTCCACCTCTCCCAAACCAACCCCACATCTCGTGCTGGTTCCTCCCAATAGCTGAATCCAACCAAAGCCAGAATGCAGATAACCCCATTGATGCATTCCAGTTGGGACAGCTTCCCAGGATGAGAAAGTGGATCTGGAAGCGCTAATGGAGAAAAACAAAACAAACAAACAAAGAAAAAGGGCACACCCACTTTATGAAGTCAGTCTCCTAGAGGTAGAGCCTGAAACTCACTCTCCCAGCTTCCCTTGCAGCTAGAACCCAATCATGTGACCCAGGATCAGCCAATCAGATGTGTTCAGGTGTAACTTCCATTGCACTGAAAGGTGGATGGCCTGGAATGCACTCTGACATTCTGGTGGGGAGACATCCAGCCTGCAGAGGGACCAGGGACAGGTGTCTTAGTGGTGCTGTTTTCGGTAGTGTTAGTGGGTCACGTTGCAGTGCCCAGGCCTGATGGAGCAACCCAGGGGTACAATGCAAACTGTGCAGATTTTAAGCCTTATTTTCTGTCCTGGAAATTCAGTAAGCTTTCTGGTACCCTCAACGCCATCCTCTTCTGCCTAAACTAACTAAAGCAACGGCCCCCAACCTTTTTGGCACCAAGCACCGGTTTCGCGGAAGACAATTTTTCCACGGACCAGGGTTGGGGGAGATGGTTCAGGCGGTAACGTGAGAGATGGGGAGTGGCAGATGACGCTTCACTCGCTCACCCGCCGCTCACCTCCTGCTGTGTGCCCGGTTCCTAACAGGCCGTGTACCAGTACCGGTCCACAGCCTGTGGGTCGGGGCCCCCTGGGCCAAAGCAGGTGCTGTTGCCGGCAACTATGAACTCTTACTGATGCACTCCTCTACTCAAGAACCTTCTATGGCTCCCTCTTGCCATTGAAATGCTAAACCCCTTCACAAGATTCTTCAGAACCTGGATCAAATCCAACTTATGTTCCAAGACTGAATAAAATTCTCTCCTTGGGGCTTCCCTGGTGGTGCAGTGGTTGAGAGTCCGCCTGCCAATGTAGGGGATGTGGGTTCGTGCCCCGGTCCAGGAAGATCCCACGTGCTGCAGAGCCGCTAGGCCCATGAGCCATGGCCGCTGAGCCTGTGCGTCCAGAGCCTGTACTCCGCAATGGGAGAGGCCACAACAGTGAGAGGCCAGCGTACCGAAAAAAAAAAAAAAATCCTCTCCTCACTCCCACCTTCCTCCCAACTGCCTTGTTCTCCAGTCACAAAGAAGTCACCATGCTCTTTATCACCTCCATGCCTCTGTATAGGGTCACTCCCTGCCTGCCTGTATCACCATTTTCCCTCCCCTTTATCTAAAAAATTCAGTTTTTGAGAATGCAGTGTAGTCACCTCCTCCATGAAGCCTTCCTGTCCTACCTCTAAGAAGATGTTGTGATCCTTTCCCTGTGCTCCCTTAGTTCTGGGCTAATTTATCTACTGATGTTCTTATTATACTTTCCTGTGTTTATGTGTCAATCTGCTCCCAACCAGGATGGGAGCAGGGTCTGTGTCTTAGACTCTGTCATAATTTACTAGGGTGCCATAACAAATTACCACAAACTGGGTGACTTAAAACAACAGAAATCTATTCTCTCACAGTTCTGGAAGCCAGAAGTCGGAAATCAAGGTGTCTGCAGAGTTGGTTCCTTCCGGAGGCTCAATAAATGCTTGGACCAGGTGAATGAGTGAATGGAGTATACAGAAATCTTTCTGGTAGATCAAAAGTCAGTGTTTCCTACCAACAGCCCCTTTCCTTCAGGGACCAGGGTCAAGTGTATAGAGCATCTGTCAGGAGAAAATGCAGCTGCTCCTCCATTTCTCCTGACCCACCTCCAAGCCCCCACCAACTCTTTAGTCAATTTTTTTTATAACACAGCCAGGAAAACAGGTTTGGCTCAAATCTCCCTTTCATTCTTAGACCATCTAATTTCATTTTTTATTTTTTCCCGGCTTTACTGAGGTGTAATTTTTTTCCTTTTTTTTTTTTTTGGGTGTTGTGGGTTCTTATTTGCGCGTGGGGGCTTTCTCTAGCTGCGGCGAGCGGGAGCTACTCTTTGTAGTGGTGCACGGGCTTCCCATTGCCGTGGCTTCTCTTGTTGCGGAGCACAGGCTCTAAGCGCATGGGCTTCAGTAGTTGCGGCACACAGGCTCAGTAGTTGCAGCATGTGGGCTCTAGAGCGCAGGCTCAGTAGTTGTGGCGCACGGGCTTAGTTGCTCCGCGGCACATGGGATCTTCCTGGGCCAGGGCTCGACCCCGTGTCCCCTGCATTGGCAGGTAGATTCTTAACCACTGAGCCACCAAGGAAGCCCCTTCAGGTATAATTGACAAATAAAAATTGTATATATGTATACAAATAAAAACTGTATATAGGTGTACAACATGACGCTTTGATACACATATATGCTGTGAAATAATCAACACGATCAAGTCAACTAAGATATCCATCACTTCACTCACCTAGTTACCATTTTCTTTTGTTTTCTTGTGTGATGAGAACACTTAAAATCTACTCTCTTAGCAAATTTCAAGTATACAATACAGTACTCTTGACTATAATCATCAGACTGTACGTTAGATCTTCAGAACGTATTCATCTTACATAACTGAAAATTTGGAATGGGAGAAAATATTTGCAAACCATATATCTGATAAG
>NW_020172781.1:36197-74104 GCF_003031525.2 Neophocaena asiaeorientalis asiaeorientalis | reverse complement strand
GTGGCTTCTCTTGTTGCGGAGCACAGGCTCTAAGCGCATGGGCTTCAGTAGTTGCGGCACACAGGCTCAGTAGTTGCAGCATGCGGGCTCTAGAGCGCAGGCTCAGTAGTTGTGGCGCACGGGCTTAGTTGCTCCGCGGCACATGGGATCTTCCTGGGCCAGGGCTCGACCCCGTGTCCCCTGCATTGGCAGGTGGATTCTTAACCACTGAGCCACCAAGGAAGCCCCTTCAGGTATAATTGACAAATAAAAATTGTATATATGTATACAAATAAAAACTGTATATAGGTGTACAACATGACGCTTTGATACACATATATGCTGTGAAATAATCAACACGATCAAGTCAACTAAGATAGATTCTTAACCACTGAGCCACCAAGGAAGCCCCTTCAGGTATAATTGACAAATAAAAATTGTATATATGTATACAAATAAAAACTGTATATAGGTGTACAACATGACGCTTTGATACACATATATGCTGTGAAATAATCAACACGATCAAGTCAACTAAGATATCCATCACTTCACTCACCTAGTTACCATTTTCTTTTGTTTTCTTGTGTGATGAGAACACTTAAAATCTACTCTCTTAGCAAATTTCAAGTATACAATACAGTACTCTTGACTATAATCATCAGACTGTACGTTAGATCTTCAGAACGTATTCATCTTACATAACTGAAAATTTGGAATGGGAGAAAATATTTGCAAACCATATATCTGATAAGAGGTTAGTAACCAAAGTATGTAAGGAATGCATACAACCCCAAAACATACACACACCAAAAATAAAAGCAAATAATTTGATTAAAAGACAGGCAAAGGACCTGAATAGACATTTCTCTAAAGATGTACAAATGGCCAACATCACTAATCATCAGGGAAATGCAAATCAAAACCACAATGAGGGGACTTCCCTGGTGGTCCAGCGGTAGAGAATCCACCTTCCAATGCAGGGGACGCGGGTTCAATCCCTGGTTGGGGAACTAATATCCTACATGCCGTGGGGCAAATAAGCCTGCGCGCCACAACTACTGAGCTCGCGTGCCTCAACCAGAGAGAAGCCCGAGCGCCACAACGAAGACCCGACACAGCCAAAAATATTGAGAAAATAAATAAATATTTTTTAAAAAAACGCAATGAGACATCATCTCACAGCTGTTAGGATGGCTATTATCAAAAAAACAGGAGATAAGTGCTGGTGAGAGTGTGGAGAAAGGGAACTCGTGTGCACTGTTGGTCAGAATGTAACACGGTGTGGCCACTATGGAAAACAGTACGGCGGTTCCTCTGATTTCTTTTGCGCTTCCGGCAAGTGACTGCCTTATTGTCAATGGAACATTCTCACGAGAGATCATCTCAGCACTTCCCTTTTCCTCCCCTCTGTTCCAGCCGAAAATGCCACCATAATGGCTTCCATCTGGGACAGGAGCTAAGAAATGAGGAGGCACCTGGGGATGTGAAGGAAGTTAGGGTGTGGAGGCAGGAAGAGCTCAGACACACATCTAGTGAGTGGCTGGACCAGGGGCTCATGGTGGGGACCAGGGAAAGAGTGCATCTAAATGCAAAGTCAAGTTTCTTCTCTTTCGTTTGAAAATTACAAATCTATGCTTGACACAGACAACTTCACACAAAAAGAGAAGCCGGAAGCGAGCCACAGGTCCCAGGTCCCTAGTAAAGGAAGCTCCCTACCATTGTGAGTTTTCTAAGGAACAATCCTAGTATCATGTGTCAGTTAAGTGCATGGGCTTTGGAGTTAGTCCCATCTGGCGGTAATTCTCTGTTCTAGCACTTGGCAGAGAGGCTGTAGTGGGTTAAATACCGGTCCCCGCAAAGCTGTGTCTACTTGCAACCTCAGAATGTGACCTTGTTTGCAATAAGGGTCTTTGCAAAGGTAATTAAGGTAAGAATCTCAAGATAAAACCACCCTGAATTTCGGGTGAACCCTATATCCAATGATGGGTGTCATTATAAAAGAAAGAAAAGGGAAATCACACAGAGAAACCCCAAGGAGAAGCCAGTTGAAGACAGAGGCAGAGACTGGCGTGATGAGTCTGCAACCCAAGGAATGCCAGGTACCTCCAGAAACCGAAGAGGCAAGGAAGGATCATCCCCTAGAGCCTCCAGAGACAGCCATGACCCTGCGGACACCTTGATTTTAAACTTCTCGCCTCCAGAACTTAGAGAATAAATTTCTGTTGTGTTAAGCCACCAAGTTTAGCAGTCCTAGAAACCAATAACAGATGTGATACCAGGCAAGCCGTTTCATTTCTCCTCTCTAAACCTCTGTTTTCTTGACTTTAAACTGGGTACAACAGTAACATCTACCCCTCAGGGGTGGCAGAAAGATTCGATTCAAGGCTGTCTTCAGGGCTGCTATCATTATAATTCTTACAAGCCTGTCAATTACAGACGGGAGAGTCATGAACAGACTATCCCCACGACTTGAGACAAGTGTCTAGCACACACAAAGGGAAGAAGAGGGAGCAATGTGTCATTCTTGTAGACCAGCCCCAGACATCAGAGGTGAGAGCCGGGAAGGGCAGGATAAAAGTAGAGAAGACCTCAAATGACGTACGTGGGGAGGAAAGGGACCCCAGAGACAGGCTGGAGGAATGCAGAGAGAAAACCTAAAAAAGAAAAGATCCTGCTCCTTCCGATGCTTCTGAGAGGGCCTGACACACAGCTCTGCATCTCTCTGAGCCTCAGTTTGTTTTTCCACAAAATGGGGATCATAATAGAATCTCTCTCGTAAGATTTTTCTGAGAGTAAAATGACACTTGGTGTAGAAAGTGCTTAAGAAAAATGGAATTCATTCATTCCATTCATAATTGTTGGACCCACGTATGGGCCAGGCACCACGCTAGGCATGTAAGAAGTACTCAGTAAATGTTCTCCATCATTTTTATTTGTGTTATTATTATTGGGTGAGCTGGAAACATCTGTGTGGCCATGGGCTTCCCCGACTGTGGAAGAAAGATGCAAAGGGACCATCCTTTTCCCCTCCCTCAATCTCAGCCCACAGACATTCTCCTTGGCATCCTTCTCAGAGGCATCCATCCATCAGCAAAGATTTTTCAGGACCACAAAGGACTGGGGGTAAAATCATCCCTCTCCTGCACCGTGGGAATCTGCCCTGAGGACGTGGCCCCGGCTTCCCAGAAATGCAACAGGAGTGATGGGACAGCCATAAATCTTACAAATGACTTCAAGCTAATCAATCATGGCACTCAACAGAGAAACAGGACACAGGGACTTCGCAAGCTCCCTTGTGCCCTCACACCCAAGAAGAAAGATCACTTCATTTGTTCATTCATTCATTCTTTCTTTCAATAAGTAGTTGTTGAGCATCTCTATGTGTTAGGAACTGTTCCAGGCTCCAGGAAGATAAAGGGGAAAAATAAACAGACAATGTCCCTTCCAGCATGGAGCTAACAGCTCTGTTTATTGTACAGATAAGTATATTATTTCAGACCATAGACAGGGACACCAAGGAGAAGTTATCCAAGGTGATGAGAGTGTTTATAGAGGGATCTGACCATGGGGTCAGGAGAGGGGACTGATTGGGGAAAGCTAAGAGCTGAAGAATAGTACATAGGAGTTAAGCAGGCAAGGAGGGGAGTGGAAAAGTGTTCCAGGCAATGGGAACGGCTGGTGCAAAGGCCCTGTGGTTACAGGGAGTACTGCTGGAGGGTAGAAAGGGAGGAGGGCTATGGAGAGCAAGGAATGAGATAGGGCTGGAAGGTAGCAGCAGGTTCATGAGATTGATGCTACATCTCAGCTCCATTTCACAGGTAAGAACCCAGGTCAAGGAGGTTTAGTCACTTGCCCAAGCGGCAAAGGATGTCCTTGACGTGTCTTAACTTAGGGCTTTTGGGTTTTGCTTTGTTTGTTTGCTTGCATAAGCAAAAGGAAGATAAGGAGAGATTTTGGAAAGGAGGTTGGAATAAGGTGGGGGCGAGGAATAGACATGCATGGCTTAAGCACAGTTCCCGGGACAAGTGGATGGGCCAGAGTATTATTATCGCTTTGCCTTTACACAGCACTTTTGCTTTTCTTGTTTGTTTGTTTTGTTTTGTTTTTTGGCTGCTCTGCCCAGGATGTGGGGTCTTAGTTCCCCCACCAGGGATTGAACCCGTGCCCCTGGAATGGAAGCACGGAACCTTAACCACTGCACTACCAGGGAAGTCCTCCACTTTTGCTTTTCTATTTATGATTCCCTTCAACTTTCCAGGTAAGTATTATTATCCCCATTTTCCTAGAAGGGAAACTGAGGCCACGAAAAGTGAAATGTCTTGCTCTGAAGCAGAGAGCTCACAGTGCTAAAGGCAGGGTTTGAACTCAACTTTTCTGGCTCCTAAACCAGTGCGCCTATGGACCACCTCCAACTGCCACTCTGGGGCAACCATCTATCCTTGCCCCAACTGTCTCATCCCACGTGCCATTCTGTGCTAACACCATTCTCACAAACACACAGGGTGACCCTGGAAGAGGACATTTTCAGTAGTAGTCTCAATTAACTCTAATCTGGTTTCCACACTCTCAAGTGGAAAAGGTTAAAAAAATAAATGAGGATATGGGGAGGGGGAAGGGTAAGCTGTGACGAAGCGAGAGAGTGGCATGGACATATATACACTACCAAACGTAAGGCAGATAGCTAGTGGGAAGCAGCCGCATAGCACAGGGAGATCAGCTCGGTGCTTTGTGACCACCTAGAGGGGTGGGATAGGGAGGATGGGAGGGAGACGCAAGAGGGAAGGGATATGGGGATATATGTATACGTATAGCTCATTCACTTTGTTATAAAACAGAAACTAACACACCACTGTAACGCAATTATACTCCAATAAAGATGTAAAAAATAAATAAAAATAAATAAATAAATAAATGGTTGTCGGGAATTTCATTTTTTAAGTAACTTTTTATGGATCAGGACCCATATTTTCATCCTCATTCCCATACTTTTTTTTTTTTGGCGGTATGCGGGCCTCTCACTGTTGCGGCCTCTCCCGTTGTGGAGCACAGGCTCCGGACGCGCAGGCTCAGCGGCCATGGCTCACGGGCCCAGCCGCTCCGCGGCATGTGGGATCTTCCCGGACCGGGGCACGAACCCGCGTCCCCTGTATCGGCAGGCGGACTCTCAACCACTGTGCCACCAGGGAAGCCCTCCCATATTTTTCACATCTGTAATGTTAGCCAAGCTTACCTTTACCCCTCTGAGCCTGTTTTTGTAAAAAGACTGGCTAGCCTGAGAATTACATGAAAAACACAAGACCTTGAATGTAGCCCCTGGTGTGTAGACTGTGCTCTGCCGAGCTAGCCTTTACCATTGCTCTAACAATGATTAGAGCCATGAAAGAGTTTTCCTCAAGAATTTCCTTCATAAAAAGTCAAATGCAGTCACCAGACAAGGCATCGAGCCATTCTGGAAAGACCCTCAACAAACAAGCTTTGGAAAAAACACTACAGAAAATAAATTATCTGATGAACCTTTGGTTAATCAGGGTGAAAAATGTATATGAACTTAAATCTGGGAGCAGTCTGCTCACACAGGTTCTAAGCTAGCAGACAGACTCCTGCTGGGATATTCTGCGTGGCCCCCTCTTCCCTGCAATAATACTGCAAGGATGCTCTATCCGCATTGGACACCTCATCTCTCCTGGCTATGAAAAGAAAAACTGGGTTAACAGCTCCCTTTTATTGAGCATTTATCCTTTTCAGATACTACACTAGTGGTTACATACATGGATATACATTACATCTCACATAAGCATCACATCAACCCTCTGTAGCATATATTCTTGTTACCCCCATTTTACAGATGAGAACACTGAGGTTGGTTAAGCCAAGTGGCAGAGGCAGCTTTTGAACCCTGGGCTGTTTGATGCTATACGTTTAGAACATTTTGCTCAGCTGCCTCACTGGTTGATATTCAAGCCCTTTCCAGATCTTAAAATTGCAGTTCTTAGGTGTAGACTCACCCTTAGTCCTGCTTCCTGGAAATCCTCTTATGCACATTATTCTTCCACAGGTCAGTCTTGGCAGCCCCAGGCAGGATCAGGGGACAGCCAGGCCAGGGGAGTTAAGTTTCTCAGCCATAAATTCCCTGTCTCTCACACGCCCCTTAACAGCTTATCTTTGGAATACATGACCCGGGATAAAGCTGGGTGGGGGCAGGCCAAGTCATAACGCAGATGGCCAGGGGACACGGAGTATCTGGGTGACGCTCCTGACATTCCAGCTGGGCGATGGCAGCAGAGCCGCCAACTCTCCCCTCCCCGTGCAAAATGGCCTGACCCAGAGAGACGCCACAGGGAAGTCACCAGAGGTCTTCTCTCATCCGTCCCCAATCTTGCCAGATCCATTATCCCCTGTCTGTCCTTCACCCTCTGATGTTTTTCAGATGTGTGAATATGATATGAAAGCTCTGATTTCAAAGCCCCTGTGGACTGAGGCTCCAGCCTCTTGGTCCCCAGGCTCTTCAGTAAGGTCCTTTCCCATAGACGGACGGATGGATGGATGGATGGATGGATGGAGCCATCACACATGACTGCAGTGGCGCCATCTTCCCAAAGGTCTTTGTCTTTCTGACAGAAAGGGCACCAGAACTCCCTCAGCCCAGAGTGAGGCCGGAAGAAGCAAGCTGGGGGAAAGATTAAACTCCTGCTAACCCAGGGGTGAGCAATCAGAAAGCTCAGATGACCACACACTGGGGTGAGGGTGTGGGGGGAGAGTGCCCAGGGAACCTATAATCAGTGGAGACGGTTTTCCAACAGCAGTATCTTAGGCAGGACTCTTCAGCCTCAGCTGTGCTTCAGCATCACGGGGGAAGAGTTCCTTGAATACCGCTGCTTGGACCAACCCTGGCAATTCTGGTTTATTTGGCCAGAAGTTGGACTCGGCTGTTTTGTGTTTGCTCTCTGAGTTTCTTACGTGATTGTGTTAGTTGTCTTTTGCTGTATCACCGATTACCACAAACACAGGGGCTCAAAACAACACACGTGTTGTCTCATGGTTTCTGTGGGCCAGGAATCTGAGCATGACTCAGCTGGAGCCTCTGCTTCAGTATCTCTTATGAGGCAACAGTCAAGGAGTCGACCAGGGCTGGGGTCTCATCTGAAGGCTCTACCGGGGAAGGATCCACTCCCAAGCTCCTGTGTCATTAGCAGGATCCAGGATCTTGCAGGTTGTACAACTGATGGTCTCAGTTCCTTACTGGAGATTGGTACCAAACCAAACCTGTACTTCTCATGCTTTAAAAAGCATACAAATCTCCTAGGGACCTTGTTACAATGTAGATTCTAACTGGTGCCTGACACTCTGCATTTCTTACAAAGTCCCAGGTGATATGCAGGCTGCTGGTCCTCAAATATTTGGAGGGAGCAGCAAGGATCCAGGGAACGTCATAAGGCCAAGCAGATGTTTTGTTTTGTTTTGTTTTTGTTTTTGTTTTTTGTTTGCTTGTTTTGGGGGAGTTTTTTTGCGGTACACGGGCCTCTCACTGTCGTGGCCTCTCCCGTTGCGGAGCACAGGCTCCGGACGCGCAGGCTCAGCGGCCACGGCTCACGGACCCAGCCACTCGGCGGCATGTGGGATCTTCCCGGACCGGGGCACGAACCCGTGTCCCCTGCATCGGCAGGCGGACTCTCCACCACTGCGCCACCAGGGAAGCCCCAAGCAGATGTTTTTAAGGTCATATTTAGCATCGTTCGAGTTAAGGTGCCATGCCCCAAAACCGCAAAGCATAAAGCTCAGTCCACCGTGACACTGGATTAACCAGAATCCCATATTCAGTATCACATCACTGAGCACGTCTCCTATTTCCAGTCAATTGGGGTAGTCCCCAAACCCTAATGTTTTGGTTTTTGAGATTTCTTTTTACACATCAAAAGAGTCCATACAGGTAAATACATACATATAATGTATTACCTAAAGCAACTCCAGCAATGCTACAGAAACATAATGTTTACTGTCGACCTACTAGAAGCTCCAAAGGTGACCAAACTTGGAAATAAAGAGAACAAACTTTGAGTTCCCAATACATACTCTTTCAATTAAAAACGTTCAGCACCCTATTGCCTTCTCAAAAAAAAAAATTCTGAAATCCAAATATGTATTAAAACTGACGTGCACAGTTGATATAGTGATGCTTTTGTTTCCCTAAAACATTGCCAATAATTTGATGTATATTACTATTGCAATAATGTCTTAAGTCTCCCCATCTCCACCTTTGCACCCTACTGTCCACTCAGCACAGTCACAAGAGTTAACCGCGTAAAGGTTAAGTCAGATCAGGTCCCTGTCTCACTGAGAGTATAATCCAAAATCCTTACCACGATCTACCTATGTGATCAGGCCCCCTGGACCTCTCTGATTTCATCTTCTACCCGCCTTCCCATCACTCACTCTGCTCCAGCCACATGGGTCTCCTGGCTGTTCTCTGAATATGCCAAGCACAGCCCACCCCAGGGCCTTTGCACTTGCAAATCCTTCTGCCTGGAACACCTTAGTCCAATACTTGCATGTCTCACTCCCTCATTTCCTACATCTCTCCACCCAAACGTTACCTTATCAGAGAGGTCTTCCATGACTACCCTATTTATAAAAGCCCTATATCCTACTTTAACTGACTTTATAATACTTATCATTTGTTTCTTGTCTGGCTCCCCAAACCAGAAGGTATGTCCTACTGAGATGAGGGGCTTTGCCTGCATTATTTACTGCTGTTTCCTCTGCACCTAAACAGTGCCTGGGCCACAGTTGGCAATCAAATATTTTTTCAAGGAATTACATGATAAATATGACCTTTTTAAAAATGTTCTTCATAAATAGTTAAGCAAAAATTACTATTAATGCAATTTACAGATGAGCGACCTGAGGGTCAGAGGGATCGGCTAATTTATGGGGGTACCAAGCTGGTAAGTGTCAGAGCTGGTATGTCGCCCCAGTCCCTGCGGTTTGAAAGCCTGAGACCTTTCCATGTGAGCTCAGAAGGGACAGATGAACCCAGAGGGTTTGGAGGCTCCTGGGGTCCAGGATTTCTCTTCAAGAACCTTAACCACATCTGAGCCCAAAGGTAGGATATCAAATACCCAAACTAGATCCCTAGGTGGAGACCAGCACTGTTGCCATGTAAAATCCACAGCCCAGAAAAAAGAGAGAGAAAGCTGCTAACCCAACTTTCATAACCTTAGAGAACTTTCTTCTAGGTTTGTCACCCACCGCCATCACAGATCCAGAGTGCAGATACGTAGTTCCTAAATTCTTTTCATAAAGGTTTATCTAACTGATCTGGATTATAGCACCTGCCACTTTAAAACCAGATAAAGACCAAAATAAGAAAAACTATACATTGCCTTTTAATACTTCGTAACTCAGTTCTTCCCAGGACATACGCTGGCATCAGCAAGGATTTATAGGAAGGCTGTACGGAACTGGGTTCAAATCCTGACTCCACCAGTTACCAGCTGTGTGACCTTAGGCAACTTACTTAACATCTCTGTACCTCATCCATAAAATAGGGATAGTTCTAGTCTCCCGGGAATATTGGGAGACTTAAGTGAGATGTGCAAAGTGCTTGGCACATACTAAGTACTCCATAAATATTAAGGTTTAATTCTTTTTAATTCATGGGCTGTGTTGTCCTTTAATTTGAATCAACAAGTTTCTGAGAGCCTACCAGTTTTTGAGTGAGTCTTTTCCCAATATTATCTCATTCCAGGCTCGCTCCATGAATAGCTCTCTCCCAAAGCTATTTATGTCTACCTAGAGGAGGAATGGTACCATTTTAACATACAATCAAGTGAAAAATGTTAGGAATTTTACATGTTGTGTCATTTGTGAGTCTTCGAAAGCCGGCGCATGTGTGGCACTTACAGCCCATCTCAGTTTGGATCACCCACATTTCATGTGCTCGATGGCCACACGCAGCTGGTGGCTGCTGCGCTGGACAGCACAAGTTGTCCTGGATGCAAATTCCCCTGCATGACTGTCGTCTGAGATCAAGATGCTTCTCACCCCTGCAATCCCTGCCCTCCACACGGAAAGTTCCCATCTGTCCATCATCAGCTTCCCACAACTCTGTAGAACCACAGAGGAGCAGCGCCCCTCCTGGAGCTCTACCTGGGATGGGTGCAGCTGAGGCCAGCCCAAGCATGCAGAGGGAGACACTGAGATCATGGGTGCTGTGAGGTCAGCCCCCTCTGCCTGCTCTGCTCCCAGGAAGCCTGCCCTGCCCTGCCGTCTGTGCCCTTTTATTTACTTACTTATTTACTTATTTATTTATTTATTTATGGCTGTGTTGGGTCTTCACTGCTGCGTGCGGGCTTTCTCTAGTTGTGGTGAGCGGGGGCTACTCTTCGTTGCGATGCACGGGCTTCTCATTGCAGTGGCTTCTCTTGTTGCGGAGCACGGACTCTAGGCGCACGGGCTTCAGTAGTTGTGGCTCGCGGGCTCTAGAGCGCAGGCTCAGTAGTTGTGGCTCGCGGGCTTAGTTGCTCCACGGCATGTGGGATCTTCCCCGACCAGGGCTCGAACCCGTGTCCCCTGCATTGGCAGGTGGATTCTTAACCACTGTGCCACCAGGGAAGTCCCTGTGCCCTTTCTTAGGTCTGTCTTCTCCCTCTGGGTCAACACCAAGTGAGGAACACAAACCAACACCGCAGGCATCTGAGCAGAAATACGTAAGCAGACATAGCGGAGCAGTGGGGACTCCGGCAAACTCAGAGCCATGTGCCCCATCCGAAAGGGCCACCCCTGCTCACCTTCTGCGGATTGCTGGCAATCAGGACATGAGCCCGGTGTGGCTAGATCTCCCACCTTTTCAAGCTGAGAGGTTGAGATTATCATATGAAATCTGATATTTAGTGTTGGCTCAATAGATTTTGTAACAGACTTTATTTTTTAGAGCAGTTTTAAGTTCACAGCAAAATTGAACAGGAGGTACAGAGATTTCCTATACACCCCTTACCTCCCGCACAAAGACGGCCTCACCCATTACCAGCAGCTCCCAGCAGAGTGGGACATTTGTTAAAATCGATGAACCTACACTGATTCACCATCATCACCAAAGACCACAGTTGACATTAGGGTGCATTCTTGGTATTATACACTCCATGAATTTGGATAAATGTATAATGACATGTATCCACCATTATATATCATTCAGAATAGTTTCACTGCCCTAAAAAATCCTCTGTGTTCCACCTATTCATCCCTGGTCAAAAGACTTAACACACCAAATGCAATTATGTCATCACTAAAAACTGTCAACTGCACCCTTGGCTGTGGCTGGCCTCTTTTGATTCATTCACGTAATAAAGATTTACTGAGTGTCTACTCTGAGCTTAGTTCTGTAAATAGGAGATCTGGGCAACAACTCAACTCCTGCCCTCCAGCAGCTTACAGTTTGCTGGATGAGCCAGGCTAGAAAAATCACAGCGACAATTGCGAGACAACCTTATGATCATGATGGCGGGCTGAACAAAACTTGGGGGTTAGGAAGACTGCCTGGAGGAGGTGACTTCCAAGGCACAACCTGAGGACGCATGGAAGGAAGAGCATTGCAGTGGGTAGGAAACAGATGCACAAAGTCCTGAGCAGAAGGGGAGAGTGGCTAAGTAAAGTAGGGCTGAACAAGATGGAGAAACTGATGGCATTTAGCAAAAGGGACTTTCCTCTCCTTTTACATGTAGCCTGTTGGAAAGCCCTGACTTCTGGCTGCTGTGATGGGGAAAGCCGTAGACATTTTGCTGGTGTCAAAATTGTCCCTTACGCTTCCAAATGCTGGGGGCTCTTTCTGCTTTCATCCACAGAATTAGCTTCTGGCCCTACCAGCGCCATTCCCTGAATTGCTGGAGGGCAATGGTCAATGCATTAAGCCGGGCCGATTAATACCCAGCTGTAAATCCCAGAAGCAGCATTTAAGCAGCAGTAATATTTCACATGGGATTGCTCCAGACATCGATGGGCCCATCTTTGGAAGGGTACATGCCGTGCCCCGGGCCGGCTGTGTTTACGAGCCTCGCCAAGCCCTCCTGGGCATCACTCTTCACACACTGCCCTTTGATCAGGGAAATCCAATACCTGAGGTCTGGGCTTTATGGGCAAGCAAGTCTAGATTAAGGGAATTAACGGCAGGAGTCACAACTAATAAAACGGTGACTGAGCCCCACCGCAGCGCGGCCCTGCAGGACAGGTCGGGGGCGGAAGGGCCATCCGTGTCCCACCGAAAGGCCACCACTCCCAGTGCTGCCGTGGAGGGAGGCTGAGAGCGTGTATGTGTGTGTATTTTCACCCGAATCCTCTCGTACAATTTATTTTCCTAGTCTCCACTCTCCACAGAACCTTTCACGTACCAACTTAGGCTTGACATTTCCTAGAGAAACAGGGACCCCCAGTCAATGCATGTATTCATTTATTTCTCCATGCCATCATTCACTCATCAAATATTTAGGATGAATAGATATGGTAGGCACTGTTGCAAGTTGAATTGTGCCCCTCAGAGGATATGTTTCAAATCCTAACCCCTCATACTTGTGAATATGACCTAATTTAGAAATAGGGGGACTTCCCTGGTGGTCCAGTGGTTAAGACTCCGCGCTCCCAACGCAGGGGGCACGGGTTTGATCCCTGGTTGGAGAACTAAGATCCTACAAGCCACGAGGAGGCAAAAAAAAAAAAAAAAAAAAAACAGAAATAGAGTCTTTGCAGATGTACTCTGATTAAGATGAAGTTGTACTGGATTAGGAGAGCCCTAAAGCCAATGACTGCTGTCCTTAGAGGAAGACAGACACACAGGGATGAGGCCGTGTGACAATGAAGGCAGAGACTGGAGTGATGCAGCCACAAGCCAAGAAAGGCCAAGCCTCACCGGCAACACCAGAAGCTGGGGGAGAGGCATGGAACATATTCTCCCTCGGCGGTCACCAGAGGAATCAACCTTGCTGACACCCTGGTTTTGGACTTCTGACCTCCTGAATCATGAGAGAATACATTTCTGTTGTTTCAGGTCACCCAGTTTGTGGTAACTTGTTACATCAGCCCCAGGACACTAGAACAGGCACCATGGTCTCAGCGGTGAGTAAAACAGAGCCAGCTGCTACCTACAGGAGCCTCCAGTGTCCCTGGGAGAAAGACAAGGATGAGGCAGTTATAATGCAATGTGGTGAGTTCTGGGAAAGAGAGAGCCCAGGGCTATCTGGAGGGCAGATGAGGGGCACCTAGCATGGAGGTATCATGGAAGGCTTCCAGGAAGAGGTGAGTTTTCTGCTGACGTGTAAAGATGATTGGAGTCGGCTAGACATAGACTGAGAGGGAACGGTGCTAAAGGCAGAGGGACCAGCTGAAGAGAGGGTCCAGAGGTGAGACAAAAAGGGTCCATTTGAGGACAGAGGACACAGGGTGGGATCCAGGTGGGGAAGGACTCTGTAAGTCAGGGTTAACAAGCATGGGTTTGCCCTGTGGGCGGAGGGGAACCACCAAGCGGGTGAGTGACATAACCCAGGTTGTGCTTAGAGGTTAATCCAGTAGCTGGGTATTGTGTTAACTGGACTGAAGCTAAGTGCCTGGAGGTGCCTTAGGATAAAGTAAATACCTCTCTCTGTAGGATTCTCCCTATTATGTGTGCAGGGGTCCAAAGCCCCCTTCCTGTCATCCCTCTCTCCTAAAAGGTGGAAAATATAGGAAAGGGGCTTCTGGGGAGCAGGGCTCACAAGCCACACACACTGGCCGTCATTTCCCTCCAGGAGTTTGCCAAACATCTACCCGGTACAAGTCCTAGACCTACATCAGCAGGCGCGGTCCCTGCTCTCTGGGAACATGTCAGAGCCTGGCACACTCTTTAATGTGCACTAAGATGAATGAAGCATATCATCCAGTCTGCCATAATGGAGCACAGACCTCTCTGGAATAACACAGAGTACGGTTGTTTTCAGAATAGGGCAGGGACACCTGGAAAGAATCCCTGACTGAGGGGAGGTAAATTTTGAACTGGGACATGAAGCAGGTAATTTCAATAACACAAGAACAATGATAACAAGAGTGAGCATTTATTGAGCACCTACTGTATGCAGCACTCCCTGTGCAGAGGGATTTCCAAATGGCTACCTCTTTTAATCCACCCAACGGGCATAGGCTGTGAGTGGTCCTACCACACCCAGGCTCCAGATGAGGAATCTGGGCTGCAGGTAGGTGACCTGCCAAGGTCATGCAGCTCTTGAGTGGCGCAGCTGGGCTAAAAGCTCAGATGTGTCTTAACCTGGAGCCCGTGTACTTAATCACCCACTGCATGCCCTGCATCGTCTTCTTCCTCCTTTCTTAGTTTTGAACCAGAGGGTGAGTGAGGGAGAATCAAGGAAAAGAGATGCAAATCAGGCGGCAGTTGAGCCTCCGTTTAATTAAGGAAGGTAGTGGGGGGAAGGGAGCCCTCACCCCACACACCACCGTGACATGACAGTATCGCAGTGTGTTCTCTGGAAGAGGTACCAAGCTCATCCGTCAGCAGCCAATGGACCAGATGGGAAAATAAACCCCAGCTATCAATTCATATATGTCCAGCCCTCTTTAGGGGAGATCCATTCCAGGATCTGAGAAGCAGATCAACGCTTCAAGAAAAGTCTGATGTTTTAGGCAACAACCCTACATTCTACAATAGTATGATCTACAGAGGAAGGTCCTCCCTACCCACAATGGGCCCTTGCCCCTCCCTTCCTTCTCCCTTCCCACTGCACACACCATGACTGCCTGTTTATCTGAACCATAAGGAAATTAAAAGGGTGTAGTAGGCATCTCTAAAGATGGCCACATCCTAAACCTCAGGACCTGTGAATCTGCTATGTTCCATGATGGCAAGGGGGAATTGGAATTACGGTTGCTACTCAATTGACTGTAACATACACTGGCTTATCTGGGTGGACCCAGTGTAACTGGGGGGTGGGAAGGGAGGTGGGCAGAAGGAGGGAGGAGAGTCAGTGTTACAGTGATATGATGTAAAAGGCTTGATCAGCCAGCGCTGCTTTGAAAATGGAAGGGGCCGTGAGCCAAGGAGTGGGGGCAGCCTTGAGAAACTGGAAAAGGCAAGCCAACAATTCTTCCCTAGAGCCTCTGGAAGGAACGCAGCCCAACCTTGATTTTAGCCCAGTGAGACCACATCTGACCTCCAGAGCTGTACATCCCAAGAACCCAGCACAGTGCCAGGGACAAAGCAGCTGCTCAGTAATGACCTGTGAACTATCTAGAATCCTCTTTCTTCTCATCGGGCTAAATATTGCCACCATCTACCCCAGCACTCATGCTGGTAACCGGGTCTACACGTGTATCTCCCATTCGGTGCTGTCAATTCTACTACCTCAACAACACTCACATCTATCCCCTCATCTACATTTTCCCTGCCTGTGTCTTGGATAAGACTCTCTCAGTTCATCTTGTCTGGAGCACTGCAATGGCCTCTGTCATGGTTAGTTTTATGTGTCAATGTGGCTAGACCATGGTAGCCAGATATTTGGTCAAACGTCAGTCCACGTGTCACTGTAAAGGCATTTTTTTTTTAAAAAATGAGATTAACATTTAAATCAGGAGATTCTGAATAAAGCAGATTACTCTCCACGATGTGGGTGGGCCTCACCCAATCAGTTGACGGCCTTGTGACAAAAAGGCTGAGATTCCTCCAGGGACAGGAAATTCTGTTCCAGAGTGTCTTCAGACTCAAACTGCAATAGCAACTCTTCCCTGGGTCCCCAGGCAGCCTGCTGGCCTGCCCTGAAAATTCTGAACTTACCAGCATCCACAATCACATGAGTCAATTCTTTAAAATCTCTTTCTCTCTCTGTGTCTCATTCTCTCTACGTATACTTTTTATATTTTATAAACATATTTATATTTTATATATTTACATAAACATGATATTTATATAATTATAAATTGTATATAAATGTATACATATTCATAAATTATAGTTTATGAATAGTAATTATAATTCATAAGTTATAATAAAAGATTATGTACTATATAATAAATAATATATGGGTTATTTATATTTATAAATTATATATATGCATGCTATCTGTTCTGTTTCTCTGGAGAAGCCTGGACCAGCCTCAAAACTAGCCTCCCTGCCTCAAGCCTCGTTACTCCTGTCCATTGTCACTCCTGTGTCTTTACTCACAAAACTTCCTTTGTCTGGGATTAACTCCTTCCAAATTAGTCTCCCACATGTTCCAAGTCCCAGCCTTCCCCAGCTGGTCCCAGCCCCACACAGAATTGTCCATCTGAGATCAGTCAGGGTCAGACTCCAACCCAGGTTGCTCTGACCCCAAAGTTCATGCTCTTTAAGGTGGCTCAATGTTACACTCATAACCTAATTCAATTGGGCGTTTTGTTTTGTTTTGTTTTGTTTTGTTTTGTTTTGTTGTTTTGTTTTGTTTTGTTTTGTTTTGTTGTTGGTTTTTTTTTGCGGTACTCGGGCCTCTCACTGTTGTGGCCTCTCCCATTGCGGAGCACAGGCTCCGGACGCGCAGGCTCAGCGGCCATGGCTCACGGGTTAACACTCACATCTATCCCCTCATCTACATTTTCCCTGCCTGTGTCTTGGATAAGACTCTCTCAGTTCATCTTGTCTGGAGCACTGCAATGGCCTCTGTCATGGTTAGTTTTATGTGTCAATGTGGCTAGACCATGGTAGCCAGATATTTGGTCAAACGTCAGTCCACGTGTCACTGTAAAGGCATTTTTTTTTTAAAAAATGAGATTAACATTTAAATCAGGAGATTCTGAATAAAGCAGATTACTCTCCACGATGTGGGTGGGCCTCACCCAATCAGTTGACGGCCTTGTGACAAAAAGGCTGAGATTCCTCCAGGGACAGGAAATTCTGTTCCAGAGTGTCTTCAGACTCAAACTGCAATAGCAACTCTTCCCTGGGTCCCCAGGCAGCCTGCTGGCCTGCCCTGAAAATTCTGAACTTACCAGCATCCACAATCACATGAGTCAATTCTTTAAAATCTCTTTCTCTCTCTGTGTCTCATTCTCTCTACGTATACTTTTTATATTTTATAAACATATTTATATTTTATATATTTACATAAACATGATATTTATATAATTATAAATTGTATATAAATGTATACATATTCATAAATTATAGTTTATGAATAGTAATTATAATTCATAAGTTATAATAAAAGATTATGTACTATATAATAAATAATATATGGGTTATTTATAAATTATATATATGCATGCTATCTGTTCTGTTTCTCTGGAGAAGCCTGGACCAGCCTCAAAACTAGCCTCCCTGCCTCAAGCCTCGTTACTCCTGTCCATTGTCACTCCTGTGTCTTTACTCACAAAACTTCCTTTGTCTGGGATTAACTCCTTCCAAATTAGTCTCCCACATGTTCCAAGTCCCAGCCTTCCCCAGCTGGTCCCAGCCCCACACAGAATTGTCCATCTGAGATCAGTCAGGGTCAGACTCCAACCCAGGTTGCTCTGACCCCAAAGTTCATGCTCTTTAAGGTGGCTCAATGTTACACTCATAACCTAATTCAATTGGGCGTTTTGTTTTGTTTTGTTTTGTTTTGTTTTGTTTTGTTGTTTTGTTTTGTTTTGTTTTGTTTTGTTGTTGGTTTTTTTTTGCGGTACCCGGGCCTCTCACTGTTGTGGCCTCTCCCATTGCGGAGCACAGGCTCCGGACGCGCAGGCTCAGCGGCCATGGCTCACGGGTGCAGCCGCTCCGCGGCATGTGGGAATCTTCCCGGACCGGGGCACGAACCCGTGTCCCCTGCATCGGCAGGCGGACTCTCAACCACTGCGCCACCAGGGAAGCCCTGGGCATTTTTTAATTCTGGAAATTTTCAACATATAATAAATCAGGTAAGGTAGAGGAAATATATAATAAATCCCTCCTACCCATCTCCTAGCTTCAACAATTATCAGCTCATGGCTATTCTATTTCATCTACACCTTCCATCTCCCTCCCTCATCTCTTGCATTATCTTGACGCAAATCCCAAACATCATACCAGTATTCAGATTTCTAGTAATCTCATGTGTCATTAATTATTTTTTCAGTTTTTAAAATTTTTTTCTTATTTTTTTTTCTTCCAATTTTATTGAGATATAACTGACATACAGCACTGTAGAAGTTTAAGGTGTCCAGAATAATGACTTGACTTAAATACATCACGAAATGATGACCACAGTAGGTTTAGTGAACCTCCATCGCCTCATATAGATACAAAATTAAAGGAACAGAAAAACTATATTTTTTCCTTGTGATGAGAACTCTTAGGATTTATTCTCCTAGCAACTTTCATCTATAACATCCAGCAGTGTTAATTATATTTATCATGTTGTACGTTATATCCCTAGTACTTATTTATCTTATAACTGGAAGTTTGTACCTTTTGACCACCTTCATCCAATTCCCCCACCTCCCACCCCCCGCCTCTGCTAGCCACAAATTTGATCTCTTCTTCTATGAGGCTGTTTGTTTGTTTTTAAAGTATAATTGATCTACAACACCATGTTAGTCCCTGTTACACAACACAGTAATTCAATATTTCTAGACATTTCAAAATCATCTCCATGATAAGTCTAATCACCATTTTTTCAGGTTTTTTTTTTTTTGATTTGTTAAGAATCAGGATCCAGATAAGATCCAGGTAATTCCAGACACAGATTGTGATAAGCTGATATCATGAAAAAAAAGCACTTCCCAGGTTCCCGGTAAGACACCTAAAACCACACTCACGGGAAGAAAGGTCCCCGGACTGCATTCAAAACAGATATCATGCAAACCAAAACCACAACGAGATATCACTCCACACCCATCATGACGGCTACTATGAAAACAAACAAACAAACAAAAACAGAAAACAACAAATGTTGGCAAGGACGTGGAAAAATTGGAACCCTCCTGCATTACCACTGGTAAGAATGCAAAATGGTGCAGCCACTGTGGAAAACAGTATGGTAGTTCCTCAAGAAATTAAACATGGAATTACCATATGATCCAGCAAGTCCACCTCTAGCTATATACCCAAAAGAACTGAAAGCAGGGACTCGAACAGATATTTGTACATCCATGTTTCTACCAGCATTATTCATAAGGTGGAAACAACCCAAGTGTTCATCAAATGATGAAAAAAATGAACAAAATTGTGGTATCTACAGACCATGCAATATTATTCAGCCTTTAAAAGGACGGAAATCCCACCACTTACTACCACATGGATGTACCTTGAAGACATTATGCTAAGTGAAACAAGCCAGACACAAAAGGACGAATATTGCACAGTCCCACTCATATGACCCAAAATAGTCAAATTCATAGAGACAGAAAGTAGTGGTAGTTGCCAGGGGCTGGGGGGAGAGGGGAACGGAGAGTTAGTATTTTTGGAGTATGGAGCGTCAGCTTGAGATGATGAAAGAGTTCTGGGGGTGGATGGTGATGATGCTTGTACAAAGTTGTGAATGCACTCCACGCTACTGAACTGTATATTTAAAATCGTTAAGATGTTCAGTTTTATGGTACGTATATTTTAGTAGAATAATAAAGAAAAAAAGAAATATAGTTGTGTCTAATTTCCTTACCATTTCAGCCACTGGAAAAGTCCTAGACTCCATGTCAAGGCAGAAGAATAACAGTGTGCCAGGGGACACGTGAAGGAGAGATCATTCCAGGCAGAGTGAGGCAAGGAAGAATAACCACTCTGTCCAAGACATGGAGTAATTTTCATTTTCTTCTGTTGTTGCCACTCATGTTTTCAATTTTCTAAAATTGCTACAGCTCTGGGTTTTCAAATGTCAGGGACAGAAGTCTTCTCTCCATACAGAATCTCCCAGAACACTGTCATCAAATTATACACTGGACAACAATGCCGTTAACATTCATCTATGTCACAGATGAACATCATATTTTATAGCAACTAGTCTTTTTAAAAAAATGCAACTTTAGACCAAAGGACATGGACTTGGCTAAGAGAGTGGAAAAAGAAGCAAGCAGGAAGGGAAATGTTTTTCAAAGAGGTTTCAAGATGGGGAGGAAAAGTCATTGGTGATAAAATGTGGATTCTGTGGGACGAAAGCAACATAATTTAAAGGACAGTGTGGATTTACCCACTTTCATAGGCAAGGAGAGAATGGCTGAGGACACACTCTGAAGAATTTAACACAGTTATACAAGTAAAAGAACTGATTACCATTACATATACTTAAGTAATATATAATTTTTTGACTCTTCATCTTATGGCTTCCAGATCGAGGAGCTAGTATGGTCCAGGTTCGGGTGAGAATCTCATCAGTGAGTGTTCCACCCTCTTGACCTCATCACCTCCCAAAGGCCCTGCCTCCTCATACCATCGCCTGCTGGGTGGAGGGGATAAGTTTCAATATCCGGAATTTGGAGAGAGACACAAACATTCAGACCATCACAGAGAGGAAGACAGCCAGTAAATGCACATTACATGGGGTGCAACAGCTTCATAGATATGAATTTCCTTTAGAGATAATGAGACTGTTTTGAAACTAGAAAAGGCGGCGGTTGGTCCACATTGTGAATACAGTAAATGCCACTGAATCTCTCACTTTAAAATGGTTAACTTATATTATACGAATTTTGTCTCATTTTTTAAGTGTTTTATCGATTTTACCACACTGTGGATGATTTAATCTCTTAATTTCTTAAACTCACTGTGGAGCTTAATCTTTCTGGGGAAACTCAGGGTGTGTCATCCACGCACATCAGTTATCTCCCCCAAGTGGTGAGGGATCTGGGGTGTCAAATGTCAGTCCAGGGTTGAGAACTCTCCCTAAGGGATGCGATTTCACAGGCACTTCCAGCCTGCAATGGAAATGGCAAAGTAAGTGGGCTCCAGCTGGTGGCGCTGAAGATACAAGCACAGAGTCACAGGTAGAGCAGGTGTCAACAGTGCCACCTGCACCAAAGTTCACACACTGTTGCCATCAGCATTCTTCATTGTTTTGCCTGCTGTGTTATGTTTCAGTGTTTGAAAACACCTCACTTTTTTCATCCACTTTATCACCAATGTGCACTCAGTTTGTCTCTAGCCATTATTGTAAACAGTAGCTGGGATCATTCTTATTTCTCTTGGGTAGACATGTAGGAGAAAAATTACTAGATCAGAGGATTATGAATTTTCAACATGAGACTATAACATGAAGCTGTTTTGCCAAAGCACTTGTGCCAATTTGCATTCCCGCTGCACCCCACATCCTTTTTCATCCTGGTTTGTCAGATTTTTTTTTTTTTTTTTAATTTTTGCCAAACAAATGAGTGTAAAATACTATCTCATTCTGGCTTTGATGTGCCTGACGATTAATGATGTTCAACATCTCTTCATGTATTTATTAGCCATATATGTCCCTCATTTGAAATGTCTGTTCATGTATTTTGCCGCTTTTTCTATTGGGTCGCTGAGCTATACTTACTGATTTCTAAAAATTCTTTACATATGCCTGATAATACTCTCCTTTGTGAGTTCTGTGTATTGTATTTTCTCCCAGTTGGTAATGTGTCTTTCACCTTTTAAGGTTTCTGTTGATGAGCAAAATTCTTGATTTTAACAGTCAAGTTTATCCATCTTTTTCTTTTTAAAAAACAAAAAACACTAAATATTTGACAAGAGGGAACTGATCAAATAAACTATAGTATGCCCAAAAAATATTTTTTGAAACGGAAAGATGTTTGTAATTTAATATTGAGTCAAAAATAAGCATATCAAAAAAGTATGTTTCTTTAAAGTTTGATAATATACTGTGTTAGCAAGCTTGTGGACTAAGAAGCTCTCTCATTCATTACTGGTGGGTGGCGTGCATTGATACAATCTCTAGGAAATGGAATTTGGCAACGTCTATCCAAAATTTTAATGTACATATAATTTAACCCAGCACGTCCTCTTCTGGATATTTACCCAACCAATATCCTCACCTGTGTGCCAAGAGACACAGAATAATAGTCACTGCAGCTCTGGTTAATAGCAAAAGGTTAAATTATGAGATAGCCATAGGGTAAGATACTAGGTAACTCTTTAAAAACACAAAGTAGTCTATTGTATTATAATGAAATCATCTCAAGGCCTATTGTTAAATGAAATGAGTAAGAGGTTTTTGTATGATACCATTCGCAATACAAATATTTAGAGCTTTGTAACTTCTTTGCATGCATTCTTTGTATAGACTATCTCTGGAAAAAAGCAAAAGAAACAGGTAACTCCTTGCTTCCCAGGAAGGGACCTGAGTGGCTGCAGGGCAGCCTCACAATCTTTTCAGGTAAAAAATATTATTATAATCATTGGAGATGAAGACACTATGAACAGAGCATTCTTGAAGACCCACTGGGGCAAAAAGAAAAGAATCCAAGGAAATCACCTCTATTAATTCACTCCAAGTGTCGTGATCATTTTCTCTACTCCAGGCTCTGTGGGATAATAATAGCACCTGTGCCTTGGGGTGGTTTGGTGATTAAATGACACCCTATAAGCAGGAATTTGCACCCCATGAGAGCTCAATAAATAGGAGCTAGTTATTAAAACAATATTTTTTCGTAGTATAATTTATTTTACAGGTTACCTCACTTGGTTTTGCCAATAGCTCTTTACATTAAATACGACAAGGATGGCTTCTATCATACCCATTTTAGAGAAAACTGAGGCTCAGAAAGGTTAAGTCCATAAGGGTTCCTCACCCAGCTTTGGAGAACACAGAGGGGGCTTCCTGGAGGTGGCGGTGCCCGACCACAGACTCTGCCACCAGATGCATGGGATCGTATCCGGGCTCTGGTGTTCACGCACTGTGGGACCCTGAGCAAGTTCCTTAAGCTCTCTGTGCCCCCATTTTTGCATCCGTAAAATGGGAACAATAAAGCTACTGCTTCCTAGAATTGTGAAGATGAGATGAGCTCATTCGTGTTAATTGCTGCAGCCAGTGAGGCTGTTAAAAATCAGATCACATCACTCTTCCACTAAACCCTTTCATTGGCTCCTATCTCACTTGGAATAAAACCCTAATTCCTTCCAGGGAGGGGCCCACGAGGTCTGACAAGGGCTTGGTTGTCCAGCTACCTCCCTCTCTGGTCTCATCCTTTAACTCACTCCTCATCGGTCAACCGGCTTCCTGGCGGTGCCTTAAACACACCCAACTCCGCCCTGCCTGCAGGCCTTTGGACCTTTTGTTCCCTCTGCCAGGAAGGCCCTTCTCACAGGTATCCCCGCGGCTCCCTTGGCCACTTCAAATCTCGCACAAGTGTCCCTTATCAAGCCAATCGTCCCTGACCACCTACCTCCTTATCCTAAGGGGTTATTTCTCCCTGACACTTATCACCATATATCTGTTTATTTGTGGATTCATATCTCGTCCTTAAACATAAGCTTGACGGGGGCAGGTAAGTCCTCTGTTTTGTTCATCACTGCATCCCCGACACTTAGAACAGGACCTCTCACCCTTCGGGCCCCTGGTAAATAATAGCTCCCCCAAGAGGCAGGAGGGAAGGGTGTTTCGGGCAAAGGGGGCACAGCCCGAGCAAAGGCATGGCAGTGGGGAACGGAGCATGACCCCAGCAGGAGCCGCAGATGGCTCCTTTGACCTGGCTTCGCCTCTTCAATTACGGAAATGGCCTCTGCATACCACCAAAAACTCAGATGCGTTGATTCCTTAGAATCCCAGCTAAATAAAACACTTTGGACTGACACGTCATCCAAACCCTTCTTTATCTCCCTCGTCCTTTCCCAGGGCCGCTGCCGCCTTAGTCTCCAGCCCCCAAGGCTAGACGTACAGCCAGCCGGGTCCCGACCAGCAGCCTGGGGGGCCTTGGGAGGGCCTGTATCTAGCAGAATGAGGGAAAGACTTTGGGGGAGAGGGATGCATCCCTAGAGCAAAGCCGCCTAGTGGAGCATTGTCAGCTCACAGCAAATAAACAGGAAAAAAAAAAAATACTAGAAAGGGCCTGCATCTCCTCTACCCCTTTAAGAAAGACACCTCTGGACTCTGGCTGGAGGTCGCAGCAGGAAACCAAACACACACAGAAGGGCTGCCCAGCCAAATAAATAGTCATTTATTAAGGTACTTGTCTCCACAGCAGGAAATCAGCATGGGGGTCAGGAGCCTCCCGAAGTCGGCAGGCATCTTTAAGAGAGAGGGGGGAAGAAAACTTGATTTGAAACACTTGTCTCCAGATGGGACCAGTAAAAACGCAGGCCCTCAGACTGGTTTCAAACCTTGCAGGAAAAGGAAGAGCAATGAACAGCTTTCTAGAAACTTCCAGGCCCGAAAGAATGGCCCTCTCCAGGCCACCATGCAGGCTACATTGCCTGAGCTCCCACCAGACCTGTCCCCCCATGGCTTCCTCTGGGTTTCTGGCTGGAGCTAAGATGGTAGCCCAGTGGCGTGTTTCGTTTCTGCAAAAGGAGGTTGTCTTTGAAATGGAACCAAGACAAGGTCTGAACAGGTAATTCCTGAGCAGGGAAGCTCTGGGCAGTGCATCCGGGATGGGGCCTCTCCAAGAGACAGGCTGCCTTGAGCACTGTTGGTCTCCTTTCCCAAAAGCTGCATGCTCTCTTCTTCCATGGAGCCATGCAGTTTTCTCACTTTGTCTGGAACACTCTCTCCACACCACCCCGACCATCCCCACCATCACCACCTTCTCATCCTTTAGACCCCGGTCCTCCAGGGAAGCCTCCTCTGATCACTCTGACAAGCTCAGACGCCATGCAACGGACTCTCCTGTACCTACCCTCTCTCCAAAATGCACCTTGGCGATGCTTATCACAGCTAGCATCTCACATCTGATACAGGTGCAACTGTCTATTGCCATTCTTCTCCAGTCCTTCTGCCGTGCTCACCATGAGGGCCACAGTGCACGACACATAGTAGGCCCTCAATTAATATGGGTTCAATGAATGAATAAATGGACCCTCAGAAAAAAATGCGCTCGGGCTCCGATGCAAGCGTCCAAACTCTTGAATGTATGCACGAATGAGTGAATGAGCGAATGAATGAATGCGTGAGCGAAAGAATGAATGAGTGAATGAATGAATCAGAGTGAGAGATGAATGAGTGAGAGAATGAATGAACGGGTGATTAAATGAGTGAATAAGTAAGCAAAAGACTGAGAATGAATAGTGATGGCTCCCTCAGGGGTGGCCCCGGGGTTCATACCTTTTTTCTGTCTCTCCTTTTCTCTATTGCCATTAGCGAAGGAGGTAGGAGAGTTTGGCATGAATACGGCTCTAACCAAAACACGTAGGAAGAGGAGGACATTTCCCAAAGGGGCACCTGGTTGGGAGGCTTCCAGGCAGAAGCTGACCCGCAAGGGGCAGCTCTGTCCCTGACCCCTTTCACCTTCCCTTGTTCTGATCTTTATGGGGCCGTCTGCCTTTTAGCATCAAAGGAGACAGCAGGGCCCTGATTTGTCCCACAACCGCTCTATAAAAATGTAATTAACCAATAACCCTCTGTCTGACAAGCAAACCATCTTCCTGTTTCTTCTCCCATAAAAAGCATTTGACAGCTCTGTTCTATCAGCTTATAAAACCTGGAGAGAGTCGACTTAGCCCTCTTTGGAATGAAAACCCTCAAGGGGGGAGCACCCAAAGTGGGGAGAAACACACCTCTGATCTCCCAGGCAGTCGGCGGCAAAGTCTCTGGAGGTTTCTAGGGAAGGAAAGGGAAGCAAGTCATTTTGGTCCGATCTGGGACTGGACAATGCAAGTCTCACCTAGAAAGGGCAGGGGGAGCTTGGAGATGTGGAGAGCCCAGGCCTGCCGCAGCCATAGGCAACATTCTCACCGCTGCTGGAAAGGTCATTCCTTCATTTAGTCACTCAACAAACACAGATTAGGCACCTACTATGCACTGGGCATTATACTAGGCCCTGAGGGTTCAAGTTCAGTACAACATGTCATTCAAGAAACCCACATCTATAAATATGCATTTAGTTTACATGATGATGGAGCACTTTGAATTGATAGACATGCAAAAGGTGTGTAGAGTCCAGCATTACATGGATGAAGCAGATTATAAAACAGTAAGGACACTATGGTTCCATGTTGATTTTTTTTTTAATGAAAGAAAAAAATAATGGAATTTGAGGGAGGGGTGATAGAATTGTTCTCTATCTTGATTGTGGGAGCTATGTCATGGGTTGAATTGCATCCCCCAAAAAGATACGTCCAAGTCCTAACCCACGGTACCTGTGACTATGACCTTATTTGGAAACAGGGTCTTTGCTGATGCAATTAGGCAAGGATCAAGATGAGATCATCCTGGATTAGGGAAGGTCCTAAATCCAATGAGAGTGTCCTCATAAGAGGACGGGAAGGGAGATTTGATACACATGGGGAAGAGGACATGGGAAGACAGAGGCAGAGATCGGAGTGATGCAGTCACAAACCAGGGAATGCCTGGAGCTGGAAGAGGCAAAGAAGGGTCCTTCCCTAGGGCCTTCAGAGGGAGCGTGACCCTGCTGCCACCTTGGTTTCAGACTGCTGGCTTCCAGAACTGTGAGAGAATAAATTCCTGTCGTGTAAGCCACCAAGCTTGTGTTAATTTGTTACAGCAGTCACAGGAAACATACAGGGTGGCCACCAGACTAGATGCATTGAACTGTTCACTACTATTCTACTGTATTTAAATTATGCTTTGATTTTTAAAGTATTTTAAAAACAGGGAGCTTAAGGACTTGAACACACACTTCTCCAAAGAAGATACACATATGCAGGAAAAGACTTTCATCGTCTTCATCAGTCAGGCGGAAATGCAAATCAAAATCACCATGATATACCACTTCACACCTAGTAGGACGGCTATTATCAAAAACAAAACAAAATAACAAGTGTTGGTGAAAATGCAGAGATATTGGAGCCCTCATACATCAGTCGTGAGACTGTTAAATGGTGCAACCATTGTGGAAAGTAGTTTGGTGGCTCCTCAGAGCTAAACACAGAATTACTGTATAATCAAGCAGCTCCACTCCTAGGAATATACACAATAGAGCTGAACGCAGGGACCCAAACAGATACTCGTACACCAATGTTCACAGCAGCATTATTCACGATAGCCAAAATGTGGAAGCAACTCAAGTGTCCATCAACAGACGCATGGATAAACAAGATGTGGTACGTACCTACAATGGAAAATTACCCAGCCTTAAAAATAAATGAAGTTCTGACACAGGCTACAACATGGATGAACCTTGAAAACATGACGCTTAGTGAAAGAAGTGAGGCACGAAAGGACAAATATTATATGATTCCTCTTACATGAGGTACCTAGAACAGAAAAATTCGTAGAGAAAGAAAGTAGAATAGAGGTGACCAGGGGCTGGAGGAAATGGGTGTTAGTCTTGAAGAGGGGTACAGAGTTTCTGTTTGAGATGATGAAAAAGTTCCGAAAACAGATAGCGGTGATGGTTGTACCATATTGTAAATGTACTTAACGTCACTGAATTGTACACTTAAAATGGTCAAAAAGGTTAAAATGGTAAATTTTATGTTGTCTATTTTACAAATATATAAAATATGTGTACATATATATTTTTTTTTTTTTAATAGGAGAGATGCCTAGATGCTACCAAGGACTTGTTTTTGTTTTCTTCTTCATAATTTGTGGTGTTTTTAATACTTGTTTTACTATGAATATATGTTGTATAAAGAATTCACAGTCTGGGGCTTCCCTGGTGGCGCAGTGGTTGAGAGTCCGCCTGCCGATGCAGGGGACACGGGTTCCTGCCCCGGTCCGGGAAGATCCCACATGCCGCGGAGCAGCTGGGCCCATGAGCCATGGCCGCTGAGCCTGCGCGTCCGGAGCCTGTGCTCCGCAACGGGAGAGGCCGCGACAGTGAGAGGCCCGCGTACGGCAAAGAAAAACAAAAAAAAACAAAAAAAATTCACAGTCTGGTGGGGGGATAGATAAGGAGATCAGCTACTACAGTATACGGTAATGTACACACAGAGCCAGGGCATCTAAATCAGACTGTGGGGATACCACGCAAGAGTCTCCAGAGAGAGGGCAATAAGCAGGAATGAGCCAAGCAAAGAGGTGGGGTGGAGGGGAGAGGACATTCCAGTGGAGAACTGACATAGGAAATGCAAAACACTGCCCAGTTTGATTCTTGGCTTGGCTACCTATTTGCTGTGTGTCATTGGGTGAGTTAGTTAACCTCTCTGTGCTTCAGTTTTCTCTTCTGTAAAATGAGGATCAATAATTGTACTTACCTCACAGGGTGCTGTGAGAATTCAGTGAGTTATTACATATAAAGCAATTATAACAGTGCCCAGCATGTAGTAAAGACTATGTGAGAGTTAGCTTTTTTTTAATGACTATAAAGAACAGGAAATTTCTGGAAATAGTACAAAAGAGAAATGGAATGGCTAAAGGAGCCTGGGGAAAGTGCAATGTACGAGCCATCTTCAGTGAAATGTAAAGCAAATAAAGCCTCGGGAAAAAAATAAAGGGAAATCGCAAATCTGAAAATAAAGTGTCTTATGATGATGGGATTACGTTTTGGACCAAGATATTTACAGCTAACAAAATTGAGTTAAAATGGGTTTTGACTAAGTGAAAAGATGCTGAAAATGCATAAAGGAGTCAGGCTTGAAAGACTGAATATAAGTCAGCCTCCTTGTTAGAGAAAGCTCCACCGTATTCAACATTTGGAATTGATGACTTGGTGGTTTCCTTTGGGGAAGAAAATATCTTGACATTTCCTGGTAAGTCTTCCTTCCTACCCACTTGCTCTCAATGACATTCTCTGTCAGCATAATGTCCCTGCTTGAGCACTGATGGGTGTGTGTGTGTTGATACGCAGGATGTTAGCAGTTTGTAGGCTCAGGTCAGTATCTGCCATCTTCATGAAGATGCAAGCAATTCTACCGCCTAAGCCCCCCCTTCCAGTCACAAATCACCGTTCAATGGATTCCAGGATCTCAAAGCTGTGGCATAAATTTCCAAGCCAGAAGAAAAGCATGGAAGCCTTAAGTGCTGGGTTTCAACCCTCTAGACTCCCTGGAACCACTGTCTGGGGTTCTGGCAGCATCAATATGGCCCTTTCATCCTTCCAAGGGATATGGATAGTGTGTTAAGCCAATGAGAGATCGCATGTGGTCTCTGAATGGAAGCCACAGCATGTACTTCAAGGCCCTTGGACACACTTTGAAATTCTGAATGACGAAACTCTGCCCCTCATTCCTCTGCATTATCGTCTTTTAGATGGGTACAGCAGTGTTTTATTCTGGCACAGAATAAAAGGTCTTAAAGTCTTTGAGGGAAGGGAGGCGGGGTCAGTGTAAGCCTATAAATATTAGGACTTTATTTCACATTTGAAGGAAAGGTTTGGAAATATCCTTTTATCCATTCAGCTTCAAGTAATAGAATATCTCATTACAGTGCCTTAAATTAATAGGCATTCATTTTTCTTACATAAGAATTCTGGAGGTGGTCAGCTATATATCTTGATTCAGCAGCTCAACAATGTCCTGACCAAAGTTTTGACAAAGGAGCTCCCACAGCTCCAGCCATCACATCTAAATTCAAGACAGGAAAAACACGGAAGGGGAAAGTGCCACATCTGTCCCCTTTTTCTAGGAGAATAAATTTTTTCCCAGAATCTCTTGCAACACACCTTTTGGACAGAACTGGGTCACGTTCCCTCCAGGTGCAAAGAAAACTGGGAAATTAGGGATCAGAACTTAGACCAATTATGACCCATAGCCTGGGAGTCACTGTACCACCTTCACAGGCTGGTAGAGAGAATTAAATGAAATGATCCATAAGGAACTATTGGCACTGTGCCTGGCATACAGTGTGTTCAACAACTGATAACTATTACTCAAATTCTGAGTTTCTGTGGTTCATTTGGTCTCTTCTTTAAGTCATCTTGGCCTGGGTAGTCTTTGGCCCCAGCCATGCCAACCGATCAATCTTTATAGGCACTTTGAGATGTCCAAGATCAAAGCATGCCAGAGCATTTGTTCCTTCTTCTTTTTCCTTTCTACACAAATCAGGAAGTACCTAGATTAACATCTAACAACCTGTACATGAAGAAATACATCAAAGAGTGATGAGAGGTTTAATTCAAAATAGAGAAAGACAAAGCACCTCCCAGATCTCTTAAAACCCATAGCTGTCGGGGAAGGCCTCAAAATTAGACTCAAAGACTTTCTGCCTGGCTTGAACCATGAAGAAATTTCTCAGGTGATGGAATTGGGAACATATGTCTTGATTCATTTGGGGCTCTGCAGCCTTATTAAGCCAAGTCAATAAGAGGAATTATTTAAGTGACATTGTATTCCATACCTTTAATATAGAAGAGAGAGAGAGAGAGAGAGAGAGAGAGAGAGAGAGAGAGAGAGAGAGATGGAGAAGGGGGGAGGGGGAGAAGGAGGAAGAGGAAGAAGGGAAGGAGGAGAAGAGGAAGCGGGGGGAGGAAGGGGAAAAGAGGGAATGAAGCACACATGTGGGGAGGGATGAGTGAGCAGGCATGGACCTTTGCCTAGAACCCCATGGTAGGCGTGGGAGTGTGTCTGGTATCTAATTTCTGCTGGCATGTGTGGCCGGGAGAAGCACATGTGTGACCTGACCTGGGAGGAGGTCAAAATGACCCACAAACAGCTGAGCATTCCTGATCATTCCATTTTCCAATCCAGGGGTTGTTTCCAGGAGCTCAGCAATTTCTGCCCCCCTCCACAGTCTCCCCACAGCCATGATCTCCCATGCACTCCCCTTCACCTCTCCCTGCCCATGGGAGAGCTCACCCAGATGCCAAAATGCGGAGGCCGGAGGGGGCAGTGGAGTGGGGGCGGGGGTGAGAACACTGCAGGACTCAGAAGATGACACAAGACAGCTTACTCAGAAGACAGAAACGTGATCTGTCCTCTCATAGGCAGGCACCACTCGCCTGGGGGGTCAGGAGCCGCCAGGTGTAATTAGCCTAAGCCCCAGCAGCAGGCGCTGTGCCCCATTCAGGTCAGGACCCTGTTCCTGGTATCTGTGTCTACTGCCTCGGCAGCACGGCGTTATCCAACCACTGACCTAGGGGAGCCTCCCAGCAGAGAAGGGGCCTGCAGCTTGCTTCTTGGATGGCCATGGCCATGGCCATTATTCTAGGAAAACTAATAATAATAATAACAGATAGTTCGTAATAATGATTGGTGATAATAATAGAAATAATAATATTACAATCATAATGACCACCTTTTGAGGAGAGACTTTGTGGCAGGTACTTGGCAAGGTGGTTAATGCACCTTGCGTTAAGGATATCACCGTCCTCGGGGGGTTGATGGGTGGGTACTCATCAAACCTATCCAACAACCCCACAAGGAAGGTAACATCCTCATGTTCCAGATGATGACAGTGAGAAAAGCAGGAACTGAACTCAGCGTTTCTGGACTTCCAGGCACAGATGCTTAACTGCTATGTTCTATCAACCAATGATGGCTTTCAAAATATGCTGCTACTCTTCCAGCTTGTGAGTGAGCTCCAAACTCCAACCTAGGACTCTGAGAACTGGATTCGCTGGATTCTAACCCAAAATTACTAGCCCTTTATCCTCTGGTTTGAGGAAGCCTTGCATACATGGTGGTAAGTACATAGCAGGACAAAGCTGAAAAGGAAAATTGACCCCCGATCTTGGAAGGCATTAAATAAGGTGTGTGAGGAAAACACTGAAACAAACTGAACTGGCCTCTCTTTCGATGTATGTATTTCTGAACATCCTTCTCTGAGCCCAACTTTTGTAACAGGCCCCATACATGAGTACTGGGACCCACAAAGCATTTATTAAGCCCCTGCTGGACACGATAGGCTGCTACAGGCACTCTATAAAATGCAGGGAGGGTCCAAGTAATGACTCCCTAAGAGGGTCTAATCATTGATTGAGGCAGGAAACACCTAATGCAAAGATGTTCGTCAGTGCCTGCACTGTTTTAGCTGATAGCTACAAATCGCTGTTTTGTAGCACCTGGAGCAGGCAGGTGAGTTGGAGAAAGCAAGTATTGTCCTCTCCCGGCCATCAGTGTCCACAACTTCCCCACCTGCTCACAAAACAAACATTCTCTGCATATTCTTCCTGCTCCCACTACATATCCTTGAGGTGAGAATGAACTGTCCCCCCCCACCTCCATAACTTCAGAACCATCAGTGTCATTGGGGGCAAAGGTGCACACGGAGGCTGAGAGTTTTCTCAGATGGGATCCAGCCCAATCCCTCTTATATCAGAATGCCTTGTTTACCCATTAGTGGAGCTTTGGACACTAGCAGCAGACAGGCTGGCTCCAGGGCATTTAAAAGGTCACAAACTGAGAGCCCAGGAAGGCAATCAGCTGGGATTCTGATCAACTGAGCTTCCAGGGATGAACATAGTTTTCTAAATGCACCAACAATGTGCTTTGTCCTAGAGGACACTGGGACCCATCGGTCAGAGGTGAGCCTCTCTAGAAAATGATCTTTCTCTCCAGCCCACGATGGCTAATAAATAACCCTCGGGCACCTGCCCTCAATCGGAAGCACTGCCTGAATCACTCTGACCTTGGGGAAACTGAGATGACCTTGGGGGAACTTGGTAAAATCACTGCCTTGGAGAAACTGAGGCAGTAAAACTAAATGGGACCCATGATCCTCAGGAGTATGCTCTAATCCCAAACTGTTGGAATAATAAGGACTTAAACATAACAGGCAGAGCCTTTTTAAATCACTTGTAGGCACCAAACATTCCTGCTGAGCACTCTAGATGCATTCTCTCATTTAATACAAAAGCCCTAAGAGGTACCTACTTTTATCCCTATTTTACAGGTGAGGCTCAGAGAAGTTAAGTCACTCACCCAAAGTTATCCAGCTAGTTAAGTGGTGGAGCTGGGATTTGAACCCAGGTCTCTAAATCGAGGTTGGCCTCATCCAACCTAGAAGGGAGGAAATGGATGGAATCTAGCAGAGGAGAATTATAAAGGTGTCAGGGCAGAGAGCTTGGTGAGGCCCAAATTGGAAAGAAAGGGTATTTTTGTTCATTGTTTGTTTTTCCCAGCACAGTTCAGGGCAGAAGGTGCTCTGACAGGCTGAACTGGTCAGACTTGGGGGTAATATTGTGATGGACTTAGAAGATAAATGCTGACTCACCATTTGAATGTTTTATAGCAGGTAGAAAGCACAGGGAGGGAAACTTGTTGGCTAGTATCTTAGAAGAAGAAACTCTCCTTATTTTGTAGATGTGGAAACTGAGACAGATGGAAAGTGTCCTGCCTAAACACGGACTGGGATTATTGGTTTCCTGGTTCCTAGAACACCTCTTCTTTAAATAACAACAGTAACAACCACAGTAGTAATAAAAGTGGCCCACATTTTACTGTGTGCTTTGTATGTGTCAGGCTCTGTGCTAAGCATTTTATATACCTATAAATACAACATTGTTCAATCTTCACCAAAACCTCACAGATAATTTCAAAGGCTCAGAGAGGTTGAGTCAATCACCTAAGTCACACAGCTAGTAAATGGCAGAAGTAAGATTTTAAAATTTAGGCAGCCCGACTCCAGAATCTGAGCTTTTTTTTTTTTTTTTTAATTTTTTGGCCACACCATGAAGCATGTAGGATCTTAGTTCCCTGACCAGGGACCGAACCCACGCCCCCTGCGTTGGAAGCGCAGAGGCTTAACCACTGGACCACCAGGGAAGTTCCCAGAATGTGACCTTTTTTTGGGGGGGGGGGTTACACTTGCCTCTCACTGTTGTGGCCTCTCCCGTTGCGGGGCACAGGCTCCGGACGCGCAGGCTCAGCGGCCATGGCTCACGGGCCCAGCCGCTCCGCGGCATGTGGGATCTTCCCGGACCGGGGCATGAACCCGTGTGCCCTGCATCGGCAGGCAGACTCTCAACCACTGCGCCACCAGGGAAGCCCCAGAATGTGAGATTTTAACTCTTCAGCTCTGCTTCCTTTACAGAATAGCATTCATCAACAAACACTGATTAAGACCCCACAGGGTTCTGGGTGAGTGAGAGGTTCTGCCTATCCTCCATGAACTCACCAGTGCATCAAAGAAACAAACACATACATAGGGAATTTAACACAGTGTAAAAATGCTTTGAGTGAAGGAGGAAGCAAATAACCACCTGAGGTGGACAAAGACTATCAAGAGATGTTGTCTGAAGGGCTTCCCTGGTGGCGCAGTGGTTAAGAATCCGCCTGCCAATGCAGGGGACACGGGTTCGAGCCCTGCTCCGGGAAGATCCCACATGCCGTGGAGCAACTAAGCCCGTGCGCCACAACTACTGAGCCTGCACTCTAGAACCCGCGAGCCACAAATGCTGAAGACCACTCGCCTGGAGACCGTGCTCCACAACAAGAGAAGTCACCGCAATGAGAAGCCCGCACACCGCAACAAAGAATAGCCCCCGCTTGCGGCAACTAGAGGAAGCCCGCACGCAGCAACAAAGACCCAGTGCAGCCAAAAATGAATAAGTAAAATAAATACATTAAAAAAAAAAGAGAGATGTTGTCTGAGCTGAGTTTTGAGGGATAAGCAGGAATTTACGAAATGAAAATAGGGAAAGGCATTTCAACAGGGGGAACAGCAAAGTGTGAGGGGAGAGCTATGAAGCATGTTGTGTCTCTAAAGAACAGCAAGAATGTCTAGCTGGCTAGATTATGAAGTGGGGAAAAAGCCCAAATGCCTACCGACAGGTAAATCAATTTTCTAAAAATATGGCAGAACTCTACAATGGAATATTACTCTGCGATAAAAAGAAACAACTAGTATATGCAATAATATGGATGAATCTCAAAGCCATTATGCTGAGTGAAAGAAACCAGACCAGACACAAAAGAGTATATACTATATGATCCCATTTAAATAAGATTCTCGCACAAAAAAACTAAATGAGAGAAATCAAAAACAATGGTTACTTCTGCAGGGGAAGTGTCACTAGAAAGACAATGAAGGAAGCTTCATGGTGATGGAAATGTTCCATATCTTGATTGTGGTAGTGGTTAGATGGGTGTGCGAATTTGTCAAAACGTGCCAAATAAAACTTGTAAGATACGTGCATTTTATTATGTGTAAATTATATTATGATTTGAAAAGAGAGAGAGTAGAATGAAGTGGAGACGGAAAGAGAGAGAGAGAGATCTTAGTCTGAAGGATTGTGTATGCCTTGTACGGAAATTGGACTCCAGAGGGTAGGAGGGAAGTTATTGGGATGTTTACACAGAAGGGTAACGTTGTGGCTTGATTTGAGAAGAATCATTCCAGACTCAAAAGGAGGACAGAGAACTGGGGGAGGCAAGGAAGAAAATTAGGAAGCTGGTACCTAAGAAATGGCTACAGATTCAATTAACGCAGTTGCCATAGAGATTAGGGAAGGGATGGGAACATTCAGAGGCAGAAGTGGGAATGCCTGGATACCGACTGGATGTGGGAGGTAAGGGGCAGGAAAGAGCTTTGGATAATTCTAAGGTTTCCAGGGGAGCAGGTAAGTGTCAGCATCCTTAACAGAGATGGACGCTTTTTTTTAAGGCAGGTTTGGGGACACAAGAGGGAGTTAGAGTAATGAGTTTAGGTTAGGTTTACACGTGGTGAGCTTGAGGGGCTGGTGGGACATCTAGGGGGTGGATATTCATGGAGCAGATGGATAGCGGGGACAGGAGAGAGACTGGAGAAAGGCAAAGAGAGATTCAAGAAACAGAAGTGGGGGATGGTTATAGAAGTTACCATTGAGAACATGCTTCCTGCCTTCATGACATCTCTTGGTCCTCACGACACACACTGAGGAAGCTATCTCCATAGAAGGACATATGATTTGCTCAAAGTCACCCAACTGGTAATGGGAGAAGCCAAGATTCAAACTTGAGCTAACTGACCCCAGTGCTGAGGAAGGTTCCTGACCAACATGCCACACGAGTGCATAGGACCCCTCCAGGAAAGCATTCACCGAGCTGAAGCAGACCTTCCATTGGCCCATAGCTTTTTGCCCCAAAGTCATCGTCACCTGCCTCTTCCCATCATGCAGTTAAAATCAACCAAACCTGACTGAGTACCCTAGGCTTCAGGGAACACTCAGTTTTAAAGGACAGGGTTCTTCCCCTCTAGGAGTTTACAAATTCAAGGCCATCCTCAGACTCACACATTTGAGGAAGCGTATATTCCATGCAGGGGTTCCTCAAGGCCAAATTTAGATCTGGTTCCCAAAATAGATTCACCTCTCCCTATAAACCAATTCTGGGCTCAATGTGCATACCCTAGTCTTATATAGGTAGCAGGAACCTGCATCAGTCCTGAAGACAGTTCTTGCAAACGTTCACTCAACAAATGTTTATTAACTGCTGGCAATGTGCTAGGCATTGTGATAGGCACTGGTGAATACAAGTGTTTTAAAAAGATAGAACTTAAAGTATCAGCAAAGCAAGGGCATCAAAAAATTAAGAAGGAAAGTCTTCTTTAAGAATTTCATATTTTATATCCACCCTTAAAAAACATACAAGTAATCATAATAGCAAAAGTTGAATTTAGGGACCTCCCTGGTGGTGCAGTGGTTAAGAATCCACATGCCAATGCAGGGGACACAGGTTTGATACCTGGTCCGGGAAGATCCCACATGCCGCGGAGCAACTTAAGCCCATGAGCCACAACTACTGAGCCCACGTGCCACAATTACTGAGCCCACGCGCCGCAACTACTGAAGCCTGTGTTCCGCATCAAGAGAAGCCACAACAAAGAGTAGCCCCCACTTGCCCAACTAGAGAAAGCCCACACGCATCAACGAAGACCCAACACAGCCAAAAAAAAAAACCGTAAAATAAAATTTAAAAATTGAATTTAGGGCTTCCCTGGTGGCGTAGTGGTTAAGAATCCACCTGCCAACGCAGGGGACACGGGTTCTAGCCCTGGTCCGGGAAGATCCCACATGCCGCGGAGCAACTAGGCCCGTGCACCACAACTACTGAGCCTGCACTCTAGAGCCCGTGAGCCACAACTACTGAAGCCCGCGCATCTAGAGCCCATGCTCCGCAACAAGAGAATCCACCGCAATGAGAAGCCCACACATGGCAACGAACAGTAGCCCCCACTCGCTGCAACTAGAGAAAGCCCGCATGCAGCAACAAAGACCCAACACAGCCAAAAATAAATATAAATAAAATAAATTTATATTTAAAAAATTGAATTTAAAGGGTATATTTTCAGTACTCTGGGTCTCTAGTCCAAGAAAAAGACATTAGTCCCCAGTCTTTATGGAACTGGATGAAATGTTTGAGCATGGTAGTTTTTGAGTCAGACAGGACTTGGTTCAAATCCCATTTCTGCTACTTTGTAGGTGTATGATTGTGGACTAGTCCCTTAAATTTTGAGTCTTGGTTTTTTCATCTCTATAAATGTGAATAGAAACAACACGCTCTTAGATTTGTTATATGGATTTCATAGAGTAATGTCAATAAAGTATACGGTCTAAAGCAATATATTTAGGTTATATATTTGTATCTCTTTTTATGAGATCTTCCTTCTCCGTGGTTGTATTAGTTATCTATTTCTGCATAAAAAATCACCATGAATTTAGCATCTTAAAACAATGCACATTTATTATCTCACAGTTTCTGCACATCAGAAATTCAGGCATAATTTACCTAGGCTCCCTTTTTTTGAGTCTCTCACAAGCTTGAAATCTAAGTATTGGCCAGGGTTGGGGTCCCATCTGAAAGCTCAACTGGGGAAGGTTCTTCTTCCAAGCGCACTTATGTTGTTGTCAGGATTCAGTTCCTTCTGGGCTATTGGGCTGAGAGCATCAGTTCCCAGATGGCTGTTAACCAGAAGCCACCCTCAGTTCCTTGTCACATGGGTCTCCCCAACATGGCAAGTTGCTTTATCAAAGCCAGCAAGGGAGAGAGTCTGAACAAGATAGAGTTTACAATTCCA
>NW_020172781.1:0-36116 GCF_003031525.2 Neophocaena asiaeorientalis asiaeorientalis | reverse complement strand
CCCCCCCCCCCCTCCCCAAGAGGGACAGGAATTCAGATGAGATGGCTTTCTCCACCTCTGGCTAAGACCAGGTTGCATTCCAATATCAGACCAGAGCATTGGAACCACCAGCCTTAGGAATCATGGTACATGGAAAAGCAGGAGATGGGAGTAAGCTGAGAACACAGGGCCTGGAGCAGGGGGTGCCAAACTTCTTCTGTAAAGAACCAAACCAGCTCCACAGGCCAGACAGTCACTGTGGCACACAGTGGCCATAGGCAGCACAGAAACAAATGGGTATAGCTGTTTTCTAATAAAACTTTATTTACAAAAATAGGCAGTGGGCCAGATTTGGCCCCTGGGCCGTAAGTTTACCAACCCAGGATCTAGATCCAAATGAACAGCTGTGAAATCCCAGCTGCATTGTGCTGTGTGTCCTTGTATGTCACCTAAGTCTCTTGAGCCTTAGGCTCCCTCGTGAAAATTCAGAAAAATAAGAGTACCAGCTTCACCATGTTGCTGTGAGAATCCTCACATTTTAAATACAAAGTATTTCACATCATTCTGGGAACTCAGTACACCAGGATAAAAGTCAGCTGTTACCACTGTCTGGTCTAGATCGCCAAGGTTCTGAACGTAGCTCCGCCCCTTCCCAGCTGGGTGACCTTGGGCACGTGATGAAACCTCTCTGTGCCTGAGTTTCCCGTATGTAAAGTAGGAATAATAACAGTCATGAGAATTCAATAAAACAATGAGTGCAAAATGTTTAGAATAACACCTGTAAAAGCACTCAAAAGTTAGCTTGAGTTATTGTTTTGTTATAATAGGATAAATTATAAATTATTGTTTTATAATGTTTCTCACAGAGAAGAGATTGAATCAACAGAGTAAGGGGGAAAATTCCTTCACAAGCAAAGAAAACAGCACCAAGAACCTTGCCTTTCCCAAAAACTCTTTAAGACGTGAGCCTTTCACCAAAGACACTGAGTGTGAAAATGTCTTTCTCTGCACCCACAGGCCAGCCAGGAGACAGCCACACTGAAACCAGCAGGGTCAAAGCTGAATAGTATTTATCACACTTTGCTTTGCCTCTAAATTCCTACCAAAGATGAAACACAACATTTTAGAACCTTCGTGGGAGCTTTGAGACAAAGTTATGGGATTGGGGGGGTGACTATTTTACTAAATGGATTATTTTCATCTGGTTTTAATCTTAGTTTCACATTTGTTTCAGCTTTTATTTAGTCTCCAGAATTTGCCATCAGCTTGTCAAAGACAAGTGATTCTTCAGCAACTATGTTCTCTTTTGTTATTCATATAATATATATGAATGTCTCTTTGGATGGGGGTTTTCCTACCACACACAGAAGCCAACACAATTAACTTTCCTTAAGGAAATTCCATCACCTTTGAGAAAAATGGTTCTTGATCCTCTCCTGTGAGTTGCTGCTACAACACACACACACACACACACACACACACACACACACATACACACACACAAGTCCAAACAGCACTAAAGTAATTAAAGCAGCTGGGATTGATTGGGGTTTTGAGTGACCTTTTGGTAACTTACCTACGCCTGCCATTTAGAGAAAGAATAATTTATGATGCAAGTTGAAGTGCAGAAAACCAAGGCAGACAGAAAGAGAATTCTGATTAGCCAAGAGGGGTGAACTGTCAGGAAGAGCCCCCGGAGCCCCTTGTCAAAACAGGGAACAAAAGCATTAAATGTCCAGGTTTGCCCAGACACAGACGCCTGCGGTTCCCAGGGTGCGTCTGCTCCTCTGGTTTGTAGAATCCAAGAATTTCAAGGCTAGGAAGGTCTTAAAGGTCTGACCAAGCCCGCTCATTTGACAAATGAGGAAACCGAGGCTCAGAGGAGGGGCTGACTGGCTCCAGATTTGACTGTAGGTCACCTGCCTGTCGGGTGCTAAGTTTCCCACTTTATCTGTTGCACTCAAACCAGAGGGATCTTCAAACTCCAAGATGCCCTTTAATTGTAAATTATAAATAAGTTTGTGATTAAAGTTACAAGCTAAAATCGCAGAATGAAAACTTGACAACACCATGGATTATTTTCTGCCTTCTTCAATACCGTAACCTCAGCACCTAGACCAGCAGCTGCTATGTGGTAGATAATACGTTTCTCTGGAATAAGCTTTCAGGAGCAACTGTCCCTGGATTCAAGAGATGCATGAAGTGCTGAGGAGGCTCTGTATCCAAAGTGGTACCCATTTGGGGTACCAAGTCAGGAAAACAAGAGATCTAGAGGCCCGATGTCTTTCATTTGCATTAAGATTATTACATGGCTTCCCAATTAACAGTCCCAGAGGCAGGGATGACCCCTGATGAATCTCTGCAGCTAGGAGAATAGACTAAATGGTTGGGACTTCCCTTAATGCGTTCCCACCAGTGCTCTACCTCTGTTTCCGCTGTTACTCACACCTGGGAAATACCTCACCCACCTCTGAATCTTCACATCCCACCCACATTTTAAAACCCAGCTTGCGTGCAACCTCCTCCATGAAGCTCTCTTTTCTTTTTCCTACACAGAAGCAACCCCTCCTTCTTTGGAGCTAACTTCCACACAGCTTTTGGGAACTTAGTTTAAATGCTACTTTGTCAGGGGAACCTTCTCTGACTTTCTGGATGAGGTCAGATTTTCCTACTTCTTATACTTTTACTCTCATATCACTAATTATGCTTTCTTTATTATCTGTCTTCCCCTTTTGGACAGTAAGTTTCATGGGAACAGAGACTATATCTGCTCTGTTTCACTGCTGTATCCCTAGAACCTAGCACAGTGCCTTGACCACAGGAGGCATGAATGGAAGGATGAATGGATGGATGGATGGATGGATGGTTGGATGGATAAATGGATTAATCAATGAATGGTTGAGTGAATTAACCAGTGAATGAAACAATGAATGAATGATGAATCAATGAATTAATCAAATGAATCAGTGAATGAATCATTTATATGCTATTTATCCAATCTCTACCATGCTGTTGAATTTCTGTTTCAAAGACAGAATAATGCAGTGGTTGAAAGTATGGTTTCTAACAGACTCACGGACATAGAGAACAGACTTCTGGCTGCCAAGGGGGAGGGGAGTGGAGGGGGGATGGATGGGGAGTTTGGGATTAGCAGATGCAGACTGGCATATATAGGATGGATAAACAAGGTCCTACTGTATAGCACAGGGAACTATATTCAATATCCTGTGATAAACCGTCATGGAAAAGAATATGAAAAAAAGTATATTTGTACAACTGAATCACTTTGCTGTATAGTAGAAATTAACACAACATTGCAAATCAACTCTGCTCAGTAACACAAACTGAAAAAAATAAAAGTGTGGTTTCTAGAGTCAGGCTGCCTGAGATGAAATTTTAACTCTTTTTACCACCTGCATGGTGCTGGGCAAGCTCGTTAACATTTCTGAGCCTCCCTTTCCCCACCTATAAAGGAGAACAGTCATACTGCCCACACCTCATGGGGCGACTGTAGGTTTAAATGAGATAATGCACGAGACGTGCTGGGCACATCACAAGTACTCAGTAAACGTCAGCTTTATCGTTCTGATTATTACCTCACTTCAGCACGCACTGTCAAATTCATCTTTGTAAGGCCCAACGCCTAGCAGAGTGCACACATTTGGTTCTCAAGAATATTGAACACTTAGGGCTCCCCTGGTGGCGCAGTGGTTGAGAGTCCGCCTGCCGATGCAGGGGACGCGGGTTCGTGCCCCGGTTTGGGAGGATCCCACATGCCGCGGAGCGGCTGGGCCCGTGAGCCATGGCCGCTGAGCCTGCGCTTCCGGAACCTGTGCTCCGCAACAGGAGAGACCACAACGGTGAGAGGCCCGCGTACCGCAAAAAAAAACCAAAACATATTGAACACTTAGACGACCTAGAGGGATGGGATAGGGAGGATGGGAGGGAGGCTGAAGAGGGAGGGGATACAGGGATATATGTACACGTATAGCTGATTCACTTTGTTATACAGCAGAAACTAACACAACATTGTAAAGCAATTATACTCCAATAAAGATTAAAAAAGGAGAAGACTGACTTTCCTTTGCTGTTTTAAACTTCGGAAAAAAAAATATTGAACACTTAAATGGATATTTTAAACCCCTCTGCCAGGACACTTCAAAATTCTGAGAATGTCAAACATGTCAGCATCGTGGCAGGAAGCTAGAGACGTGACAGCTAAATGTAATAGCTGATGCTAAGAAGGACATCCTTGGGTCCATTGACAAAGCTGGGTTACAGATGAAGATGAGAGATGAAAGTTGATAACTAGTGTGGTTACAGGAGGCTATCCATATTCTTCGGAAATATACACTGAAATGTTCAGGGGTAAAAGACCATGATATACGCAATTTACTCTCAAATGTTTCAGAAAAATCATACACATATGAGAGAAAAGGAAAAAGCAGAGTAAAATATTGACAAGTGACTCCAGGTAAAGGACTATAGGTATTATTCATGCTATTCTTATTCTTGAAACTTTTCAATAAGTTTGAAATTATTTCCAGATAGATTTTTTGCAAATGATGGAATGAATCTGGAACCACCAAATTACAGTTCTGGGTTTTCAGATAATTGTTATACCTGAAGAACTAGCTACTGAGCTAATCTCCAGTAGGGCATCAGCAGATAAGCCTGCAGAGGAGGCAGACACATGACTCCCGATCCCTCTTTCGGGGTAAACATTACCAATCAAGATGGCATCTTTAATAGTAAATCCAGACACAAACTCAGAATCCTTCTCAACACAGCTACTACCAAGCAAACGAGCTGACTCTCTGGATGAAATAGCCATGGACTTGACCCCGTTCTGAGAGTATTCGGTTCCAATGGGGACTCGTCAAAATTCAAAGCCTTTCTACACTTTTTTTTTTTTTTTTTTTTTGTCACACATGTGGGATCTCAGTTCCCCAACCAGGGATTGAACCCAGGCCCTCCGCATTGAAAGTGCAGAGTCCTAACCACTGGACCGCCAGGGAATTCCCCAAAGCCTTTCTAATGAAAGCGCATTAGCCCCTGGAACACCTAGGTAGAGGGTCTACAAACTACCATTCAAAACCTTACTTCCACCAAAACTTAGAATTGATTTTACTTTGGTGAAAGGAGGTTCTATGTGGTAGGAAGATTCTAGCAGTCAGATTTCTTCGTGTTTGATACCATCTCTTCCAACACACCTTCCAACTTGACAAGTTGCTTTAACCTTCCTGTGCCTCAGTTTCCCCGTCTCCGATAAGGAACACACAACCCCCAGGCTGTTAGGAGGACCAGCTAAGGTAATGAATGTGAGCATCTTGTACCCTTTACGGCTAAATTATTTGATTATAGTGATCGTGATTATCAACATCATCATAACCATCATCTTTCCCCCTTTCTCTGCTCTCCAATTACCACAGCTAATGGAGTCCCGTTTCTCTTTAAAGTGTAGAAAGCAGCCTCTGCCCAGAACATTTCCAGCTTGGGTTCTTCAACAGCCCACAGAGCTCTCCTGCCTTGAACCTGAATCATGCCCGAGTTTGGAGAGAGCAGTTACATGTCCATTTTCTTCGATTATCAGTGAAAGGTTAAGTGCTCCAGCCGTCAGCCTCAGATGCCCATCTGGGTTTTCCATTATGAGCGGAGGTAGACCAACCGGGTCTGCGAGTTCATTCTCTGGCCCTGGCTCTCCAGCTAATAGAACCTCAGCCACTCTCTTGAACGTAAAGCTTTATCTCCAGGCAAAGCCAACCAATTTAAATGGCACTCACAGCTCATGCCCGCAGGTCATGGGCTCTGAGTACTCCAAGGGGCCGGAGCAATAAAAATCTATTAGGTCTCCTTTGTCCCATCTTGTTGTGAACTTATAAGAAAAAGGCACTAAGAGGATCGGTACCCAGAAAAACCTTCATAATTGTGGCTTCTACACAGCGAATGAGGACAATTACCAAGGCAACCAGCCAATCATTCTGGTTAAGGGCAGAGGGGGTTTAGTCCAGAAGAGGCTGTTTCGAACCTCTATAGCGCTCTAATCAGAGAGGAACCAACATTTTAAAAGGCCCTTGTGTAAAAACAGGAGGGACAGCAGGGGAGGAAAAGAGGAGAGGGGGGAAAATTAATTTCCTCTCATTTCCTGCCTGCTCCATTGATTGCAGTCCAAAGGCAAGGTGATGTACTCTACCCTGCGCACCTGGGGCCACAGGGGCTGGCAGCCGAGGCGGCGATGTTGTCTGATTTTCTGCGTGTGTTTGTTTACTTATTTTCCCCTCTGGATCTGCCATCCGCAGTGCAGATCTCATGACAGGCGCAGCAAAGGTGTCAGTAAGAATCTTTAAAGGACAGTATAGAGTCTCTTCCTGGATCGTCTAGTCCCCTGAGAATAAAAATAATAGCGCATCCTTCCTTACTCAGCCTTCACCCCCTCAGTTGCTGGTTTGGGCAGATCATTTTGTGACAGAAGCTGTTTTGTTCATCACAGTGTCTCCTATGAAGTTATGTAGGAAATCAGGGGAAATGGGGGCATTGGGAAATCTCCGGATGCTTTTCCACCTTGGGGACTCTGGAGAGTCTAGCTGATACTGAATTGGGGACTGACTTTTTTCTCCTGGGCCGTGCGAGGCGCCTGGGAGGGTTGAGGATTGGGGTGAGAATCTGTCTTTGGTCTACAGTGTCTGTGTTCTCAGCTCTGTGTCCCCATGATTCCTGTGTCCCCACCCCCAGCCACCCAGCCAATGGCAGCAAAACACTAGATAACCTGCCCCGTGTTTGCTCATCTTCCTGGTAAAATTAACAAAGCCATCCAATGAAATAAGGAACTACCTTTTCCACTGGTGAGCTCCCCATGACAGGAGGTGTGAAAGGAGAGGTATTCCCCAGGTGAAAAAATTCACTGATTCACTCAACAAACAGGCCAGGTACTATTCTCCCGGCACTGCATAGGAAATTATTTCTATGGTTCTTTCCAACTAGCCGAGTCTATAATTCTAATTACACCGAGATGACATTAATGAAAACAACAGGATAATATGACAATAACAACAAGTGGATTGAGCATTTGCTAGGTGCCAGCCCACGTGTCACAATCTCTTTGGGATATTATGGCATCTGTCAGGGTCCCAGTGGGAAATAGGTGGTACGTTCAAAGGGTTTAATTGAGGAGAGTTTAATAAAGGGTCTCTCTTTTTTTGTAGATGTATTGCCATGATTTTCTTTTTCCCCAGCTTTATTGAGATGTAATTGACATGTAACACTGAATACGTTTAAGGTGTACAAAGTGTTGATTTGAGACATTTATATGTTGCAGTAAGATTACCACCAATGGCCTTGCCTAACACCTCCATCATGTCACACAATAACCATTTCTTTTTTGTGGTGAGAACATGTAATATCTACTCTCTTAGCAAATTTCAGGTACATAATACAATGCTGATAAGTCCTGGGGATCTAATAAAGGGGTCTATTTTCACAGGTGCTAACAGGGTTAAAGGGACCAGCAAGGGATGTTTAAATTCCTGGGGCCAGCAATGGGTGGGGAGCTGGTACCAGCCAAATGAAGGGGTGTAGGGCTCGCTGGTGAGGGACGATGGGAGAGGGGCCACCCAACAGGAGCTGGGGAAATAGAATATGCCAGTTGTTCCCTCCTACTACCCTCCAGTCTCTCACCAGCGATTTCCACTGGCCAATTGACTGAGGTTGAATCAATCACCAATAGCCAATGAGTTAATCAACTGTGCCTATGTAATAAAGCCTCCATAAAAATCCAAAAAGGAGGGGGTTCAGAGAGCTTCCAGGTTGGGGAACGAGAACACCTCCATGTGCTACCGTGCTGGGCTCCCATCCCAGGAAACAGAAGGCAAGGGAATCTAGTCCATGCAGGTCGGCCCCCAGGAGGGAGCACAGAGCAGGGAGAGAAGGGTGAGGGGAAGATATGGGGGTAGGGGAGGGGCAGATGGATAACAACCACCATATCAGTGTCCCCAATTTACAGACAGGGATACTGAGTCCCCAAGAGAGGAAAAAACTAAGAGACAGAAATCCATATTCTCATGTGGAATCTTGCCCTTTTTTAAGTGAAGGCAAAACAAAACCCCATTATGGGGGCCAGAAAACCTATGTGAGGGCCATGTGTTTGCAAACCCCACTGCAAGCAAAGCCATCCAGGATCCTCAGGTTCTGGGGCAAGTGCCCAGGACTTTAGTCTCCGCACTGAAGTGAACGCCTTGTGTGTCCTTGGGCAGGTTCTGTCCCCTCTCAGGAACCCTGCTCCCTCATTTGTTTCCCCGAGGAAGGTAGAAGATGACAATCCCAAAGACTCTTTTCTAGAACTTCAAGTCTCCTGATTTGACATGCTTTTTCCTCGGAAGGGAAGCTATTCGATCCCACAATCATTTCTGAGAAACTTCCACTGTTACCTTTAAGAGCTGCTCTTCCCAGTCGCCTCCTACAGATGTTCGCATCCTCTCCAACTTTGATCACTTTTCCCCCCTTTCCTTGAGAAGCAAGAAAGTTCACCAAAGGTTATGGAATAGTTATCAGGGAAAGCTTTTTAAGGGCAATCTAGAGCCTCTTCTAGTCCTATGAGCAGAGAGATAATAGGGCACATTACGTTGCTGCTTTGGCCGGGATGTTTCGTTACTGAGGTTGTTTTGCTCATCACTGAATTTATAGAAAGTATGTTGGAAATCGGGGTAATGTTGGTGCGATGTTGTGATCTATAAAAATATATTTCTCATATATATCACTGTTGGGTCTTCATCCACAGTTCTGGCTCACAGCTCCCAAAATCTTCAGAATTTCCTGAGATAAAAGCAATAGGAGTATCTTTTGTTATAATATTTGGTCTCACGCTCAGTTCCTTTAAAAAATGCTTCAGAGGGCTTCCCTGGTGGCGCAGTGGTTGAGGGTCTACCTGCCGATGCGGGGGACACGGGTTCGTGCCCCGGTCCGGGAAGATCCCACATGCCACGGAGCGGCTGGGCCCGTGAGCCATGGCCGCTGAGCCTGCGCGTCCGGAGCCTGTGCTCTGCAACGGGAGAGGCCACAACAGTGAGAGGCCCGTGTACAGCAAAAAAAAAAAAAAAAAAAAAATGCTTCAGAGCCTTAAAGTTGCAACGGGTGTCTTGTTTTTCATAGGTAGCCCCTTTCTACCTCAACTGGGTCTATGATAATGAAGGTGATTTTTGGAAGCACCTAAGGGTGGGGACTAACTGCCAAGTAACCATGTAATTAGAAGGTTGGAATTTTCCTTTTTTTTTTGAATTTATTTTATTTTTTATACAGCAGGTTCTTATTAGTTATCTATTTTATACATATTAGTGTATACATGTCAATCCCAATCTCCCAGTTCAGCCCACCACCCGCCCCCCCGACTTGGTGTCCATACATTTGTTCTCTGCATCTGTGTCTATTTCTGCCTTGCAAATCGGTTCATCTGTACCATTTCTCTAGATCCCACATATATGTGTTAATATACGATATTTGTTTTTCTCTTTCTGACTTACTTCACTCTGTATGACAGTCTCTAGGTCCATCCATGTCTCTACAAATGACCCAATTTCATTCCTTTATATGGCTGAGTAATATTCCATTGTATATATAAACCACATCTTCTTTATCCATTCATCTGTTGATGGGCATTTAAGTTGCTTCTATGACCTGGCTATTGTAAATAGTGCTGCAATGAACATTGGGGTGCATGCGTCTTTTTGAATTATGGTTTTCTCTGGGTATATGCCCAGTAGTGGGATTGCTGGGTCGTATGGTAGTTCTATTTTTAGTTTTTTACGGAACCTCCATACTGTTCTCCACAGCGGCTATATCAATTTACATTCCCACCAACAGTGCAAGAGGGTTTCCTTTTCTCCACACCAAGAGGGTTGGAATTTTCAATCCCACCTCTGATTTTTGGGGAGGCGAGAGGGGCTGGAGGTTGAATCAATCACCAATGGCCAATGAGTTAATCAATCATGCCTATATAATGAAGCCTCCATAAAAACCCAAAAAGGAAGGGGTTCAGAGAGCTTCCAGGTTGGGGAACCAAAACACTTCCACGTGCCGTCATGCTGGGCTCCAAGTCCTAGGAGGACAGAAGCTTCTTTGTTCAGGACCTTGCCCTATGTATCTCTTCCATCTGGCCATTCCTGAGTTACATATTCTTTTATAATAAACTGGTAATCTAGTGAGTTAATGGGTTTCCTGAGCTCTGCGAGCTGTTCTAGCAAATTAATTGAACCCAAGAAGGGGGTCACTGAAACCTCCAATTTGTAGTCGGTTGGTCAGAAGGGCTTCTGACCTGGGCTTACGATTGGATTGGCATTTGAATTCTTGAGGGACTGAGCTCCTGTGGAATCTGATTCTATCTCAGCGTAGATAGTGTCAGGACTGAGTTGAAACCCTGCTGGTGTCTGAGAATTGCTTGTTGGTGTGGGAAAGTTGGAATTGGGTCCAGGAACCTAATTTAGTTGGAATGCTACTAGATGATATGGCCAGAGGATTCAGGAATATTGGAACCCTGCCCCAGACCACATGAGGTCCTGAGGGAATTCCATGCATGGGACGGACACACGGAAGGTGAACCTGCACACTGACCATAAAATCTCACGCCTAATTCAAATGATCACGCCTGGACCGTGGAAAGAAACTTCAGTTACAGTAGCCCTAGAACAGAAGCAGGCCAGAGCCCTTTCCATTTACTTCATCCCCTACATTCAAGCCTACGTTTCAGCATCACTACTTTTGATGCAAGGATTCACTCACTGGTCCCCTCCAAGTCTGCCCTATTTCCCATCTGGATGATCGCAACAGACTTCTAACTGGGCTTTCTCCGTGTTTTTCCTGAACCTTCTCTAATGTTTACTAATGCTTTCTTGACATCTTTATTGAGGTATTGACAAATAAAGACGGTATAAGGTATACAATTTGATGTCGTGGTATATGAATACATCGTGAAAATAATCCCCACAATCAAGCTAAATAACATAGTCCCCACCTCACATAGTTATCTTTGTGTGTGTGTGTGGGTGGGTGTGGGGGAGGGGTGTTGAGAACACTTAAAGATCTACCCACTTAGCAAAATTCAAGTTTACAATATGGTATTATTAACTACAGTCACCATGCTGTATGTCAGATCTCCAGAACTTAACTGCATAATTGAAACTTTGTACCACCAGACCCTCAACTCCACATTTCCTCCTCCCCTGCCCCTGGAAACCACCATTCTACTGTTTATATGTTTCTATTTAATGGTGTTTAAATAGTTAAACACCATTCTACTGTTTAACTCTTTTAGAGTCCACATGTAAGTGAGATCATGCAGTATTTGTATTTCTGTGTCTGGCTTATTTCCCTGAGCATAATGTCCTTGTGACTTGCTTTGACTAATAGAAAATGGTAGGAGTGACATCTGGGGATTCCAGAGCATGATACTTTCAGCTTCCACATTTATCCCCTGGGAACCCAGCACCATGCTGTGAAGAAGCTGGTCCAGAACACTGGAGGCAGAGAGACCACATGGAGAACCGAGGCCCCCCACCAAGAGCCAGACCAATGGCCAGTTGTGAAAATGAAGCCCTCTCAGACATTCCAGCCCCCGCCATGCTCTCAACAGATTACAGCCACATGAATGACCCCAGCCAACACACCGCAGAGCAGAAGTGTGTGGTCCCAGCAGAGCCCTGAGCCAATAAATGGTTGCTATTTAAGGCACTATCTCTTGCTTATAGCAAGAGATAACTGAAATAAACATCCCTCCCCAAGAAAGAGTCTCCAATCAGTGTATTAGAATCTCAGTTATGCAAATCAGTGATTCCTATCCCCGGGGTGGAGTAAAAGGGATTGGGGGATGGGAGGACCCCTTTTCTCCTAGAAGAGGACAGAAGGACCAAACCTTTTATCTTTCAAGCTCATACATGCCGGTAAAAGCAGCTCTCATGAGTTGTTGAGTTTTTTAATTGTGGTAAAATTAAATTAAGTGTGGGGAAATTTAAGAATAAAAGCAAGTGTTCCACATAACATAAAATTTACCATTTCCACCATTTTAAAGTGTACATTTCAGCAACACTGGGTACATTCACCGTATTATGCAACCTCCACCACTGTCTAATGCCGTAACTTTTTCATCACCCCAAACAGAAAACCCCTTACCCATTAAGCAATCATTCCTCATTCGCTCCCTCCCTCAACCCCAGGAAACCACTTATCTACTTTTTGTCTCTATGGATCGGCCTATTTGGGACATTTCATATAAATGGAAACACACGAAATATGATCTTTCGTGCCTGGCTTCTTTCACTTAGCATGATTTTTTCAAGGTTCATCCATGTTGTAGCATGTATCACTACATCATTCTGTATAATATTCCATTGTATGGACAGACCTCCCTTTGTTTATCCATTCATCCTCTGATGGACATTTGGATTGTTTCCATCTTTTAGCCCCTGTTAAATAGTGATGTTATTATGCATGCTTAACATACAAGTTTTGATCTAATTCGGTGGTTGTCAACAGAGGGCCCTTGTGCCCTCCCCCCACACAGGGGGACATTTCGCCGTGTCTGGAGACATTCTTTTTTTTTTTTTTTTTTTTTTTGGTAGACATTCTTGATTGTCACGAATGAGGCAAGGTGCTGGTGCTATTAGCATCTACTAAACAGAGGCCAGGGATGCTGTTCAACATCCTACAGTGCACAGGACGCCCTCACCACAGGCATGATCCAGCCACAAATGTCACTAGTGCTGCGGCGGAGAGACCCTGCTCTAATCCAACCTCTCCCAGCCTCCGTGGGTGTATAGGGACTATACCACACTTGCCCTTTAGTGGAGATTCTTTCAGAGCCCCCCAATAAATGATAAACTTTATCTCCTTCCCATCTCAGAATTCACAGCCTTGTGGCCAGTTTAGAAACGTGTGATTCTTTTCTAACACCCACCATTTCCAAGAGGGAAATCAAAACAAAACCCTCCAAATCAATTTGCAGGAAAAAAAATAAAAGGATATTTCTGATGTTTTTCTAAGCTTTTCATCCTTTTTAAAACATGGGGGGGGTCAAGTGGCAACTGAAGAATAAAAGCAAGTGTTCAAAAGCATCAGCGACCAAAAGTCCACAGAAAATCAAAACAAACCTGGCTCTCAGTGTGCGTAATTATGGGTACAACCCAGTAATGAGAGCTTTATTAGTTTACTGTGATGCCATCAAGTACCAAAAAGCGGGAAGGAGTGGGAGAAAGAAAGAAAATGGATATGAAAGAGGAGAGGGAGGGGGGAGACATGAAAGAGGAATACGAGAGGGCAGAGCGGGGGAAACTAAAGTGCACATTCTGGGTGTTGGACCAGCATTTATCCAAAGGAGCAGCAGCGGGAACAGACCTGAACACCTTCTCCAAAATGTGCACCTCTGCATTCAACCAACAGATCACTTGCTGATGCTCTGAGTTTGACCCTGTTTTCAGTAGTGGGGATGCAGCGATGAACAAAATAGACAACAATCCTTCCCCTTTTCCCTGGAGCTGACACACTCAAGCAGGGAAAACAGACATTAAATGAAATAGTGAGTACAACGCATGGTACCTTACGCAGAGAAAAAAGAAAGCAGGGAAGGGGGATAGGAAGCGTCAGGGATGGGGCAAGTGTTGGAATTTCAGAGCAGGTGGCCAAGAAGGGGGTGACAGATGGGGGAAGATCTGAAAGGAGTGAAGGCATGAGCCAAGGGTAGATCTAGGGAAAGAGCATTCCAGGCAGAGAGCAAAGGATGTGCAAATGTCCTGGGGTGGGACGTGCCTGTGGAGGAACAATGAAGGGGCCAGTGTGGTTGGGGCAAAATAGGGGGGCCAGTGGGAGAAGGGGCAGATCCCATAAGGCCTCATAGGGCACAGGAAGGCCTTTGTTTTTATCCTGAGTGAGAAGGGGGTCCTGGGTGGGTTTTGGACAGAGAAGGGACAACAGGATCACTCTGATAGGGACTAGGGTGAGGCGGGTGAGACCCTGGAACAACGGGTCACCTACACCTTGGTGCGAGGAATTTGCGATGGACACCAACCACCCCCTCCAAGGAAGGTCTCGTAGCCCCACCCACCGGGGGTGCTGCCGGCAGATGGTCTCCAGTTGTTGATCCCCAAAGGGATGGCCCTAGATGCAAGGACCTGCCTCCTCCAGGGACCCACCCCTTCCCCGGGTGTGCGGTTTTTTTCCTTTTTGGCCGCACTGTGTAGCATGTGGGATCTTAGTTCCCCAAGCAGGGATCAAACCCATGCCCCCTGCAGTGGAAGCACGGAGCCCTAACCACTGGACCACCAGGGAAGTCCCACCCAGGGTGTGCTTTTAAGTCAGGATGCTGTTATCTTTCAGGTGTGGTAAGGCCAACAGATCAGGAGATGACTGTCATTGAAAAGACAGCCTGTTATACTCACAGATTCGAAGAGGAGGGGCTCACCACACCACACAGGGCCACCTGGGGAAGCACCAGGGCTGGGCAGAGCAGGAGGGAACAGGGCCAAGAGCCTTTATTGTGGTTTCCACAGAAAGGAACATGGGCGACATGAGGCAGGGTAAGCAGGCTTAGGGTTGGCTGGTCTGAATCGTTTGGGCAGGCTCTGGGGTGTAAGGGGCTGGCCCCAGTTGTGTGGTAACTGGCCCTGGGGTGATTCGGGCAGGTGGATAGTAGCCCAGAATGGGAGAGCCCCATAAAGGAGGTCCTTGGGGTGTGAACTCTGAACTGGTTGGTTTGCATAGGAAAGGTGAGCTCACAGGTGGATCACTTACTCTCTCTAGGGACTGGCTAGCCCTGGGAGGGATAGTCCCTGCAGGGGCAGCAAGGGCCCAGATGTCAAAACATCAGGATACAAAGACATGCTTAATACAGGGTGACCCACATCCAAGGACTGATCCACACAGGGGTACAAAGGCCTGGGCCTCCCGTTTTTATTGCTGTATAATATTCCTTAGCACAAAGACACCCCATTTTCCATTCTACTGTAATGGACTTTCGAGTCAACAGGAAGGTAGTAAAAGAATTTCTCCAAATGGCTAATAGACACATGAAAGATGCTCAACATCATTGGTTACCAGGGAAATGCTAATTAAAACCAAAAGGGGACACTACTACATACCCACCAGAATGGCTAATATTAAAAGCTGGAAAATACCAAGCGTCGGTAAGGATGCGGTACCACAGCATTCCTCTTTCATCAAGCCAAGCTGGGTGGTAACCAGGTTCCTGGATGAGAAATTGACTGTGTTCACCAAAACCAAAGGAAACCAAGAACCACAGCAACTGATTACAGACTTCAAATCAACCAAGTAGCTCTTCAATATAAACACAGACACCAGGCAAATTCTCCAGCCCTCCCTCACCTCAAATTTACCATTCTCCCTCCTAAGCCCCTCATCCAGCTTGGTTTTCCCCACTAAGGCTATAAAGCCAAGCACAGTTGAATAGGGGCATATATTTGGACCTCAGCACCAAACCAAAGGGGGCAGAGATGGATGCGCCATCTCTGACACAGCTGCATGCTTGAACCTTGTGTCGTGGAGAGCCAGTGGGTACGTGGACAGTCATCTCTCTCTGACATATTGCCCAAATGCAGGTCTGGTTGTTTTGACAGGCATCCAAGTGCCTTTCAAAAATAAAAATATTCTAAGAGGTACAGTGATGGATATTGAAATCCAAATCCTAAAAGCCTTCTGACTATGGTGCTCCAGGTGGCTCAGAGATTTTTTTTTTTCCTCTTTTTAATCTAAATCATGTTCCCAGACAGCACAGAGCCTGGTATAAATTCTCTTCTGCACTAATCTTTTATATACTTTTATGCTTGTCTGAGATGATTGAACATGACTCATTCATGGTTCCGTTTTCCACCACCACTGGTCGCTTCCAGTCGGCAACATCTGGTTTTTTGCAGTAAAAGTTTCCCTCTGTCTGTCACATAACTCTGCGGTGTTCTTAGAAGAGGAGTCTACACCAGGGGCTGGTCAAATGCCAGGAACTGCCATGTACGATAGCAGAGCCTGGATCATCTACACTATTTATTGATGGTGATATGAAATTGAAAGTCAGCTGAACGAAAACTACCAGCTCCACAGTGTAGACTGGTGGGTTTCCACCTTTTTTTTTATTGTCTTTGCTGCAAATCCTTTTTTTCAAACAAAATTTCAATAAAATGGTGAAAAACGTTCCTGTTCTGGGGGAGACATACCCTCCCCTCTACTCTCAAGACAATTCCTGGGGCGCCTTCTCTGAAACACAAGTGCTCCCAAGAGCTGCTCGAAAACCACTACGTAGACCAAGCTCATGGCGTAGTGCTGGTTAATGTAGGTTATCTCCAGGCGAGTTTGATTTTTCTTCTGCTTTTTCTGTATTTTAAATTCTCTACGATGAACATTTATAACTCCATAATCATAAAATAAATTGGAACGTCTTAAAGAAAACTGGCATTGTTTGATATTCCTTAAACATACCCCATAAAGCATCAAGTCAGTTTCTGGCAATCGGTCTGTAAGTATAATAACCAAGTGCTAAATACATGCCAGGTACTGTTCTTGGCATTGAAGATACAGTGGTGAATAGACAGAGAGCAGCTGACTTCAAAGGTCTGACAGTTTAATGGCAGGAAGACGAGGGCAGAAGCAGCTCTGCCCACCACGTTCTCCAGCAACTTGCTTGAGGAATTCTCTGTGACTTGGAACTCTGTGGGTCTAGAAATACTAGTACCCAGAGCGAGGATGCTTCCCCCTCAGGACTCAATAATAACCCCATTCAACGCAAAGCTATGGCTGCCTCCTGGTCACTTTGAGTAACACATGTCAGCCATTCAGAAGGCGAAGCAGCCACCATGCTGGCATAGGGCATTGACCTTGATCATTATCAGAAGGAGGGGCTGCAGACACACAGCGGAGACAGGGAGGTAACTGCTTGGTGCTCGGGCAGTTTGCTAGGACATCTCTTGGTGCCTGCGTGCCTAGGAGTAACTGTACATGGGCAATACAGCCACCCCAGCCTGATAAGGACATGGTCACCAGGGGCTCAGACCCCTCCAGGATGAGGGTCTGGGTCACCTCACCAGGCCAGCCACTCAGACAACCAGAGGGAGGGGGGAACCTGGAATGAGTGGTGGTGGAGGAAGAAGATGAGTATTCGTGATGACATGGACACCACCTGCAATAGTGGGGGCTCTCGTTCAACCCACTACCCCTCCTCTTAGAAATGTCTTCAGAAATTGTGGCCAACCAGAGTCCTGGAGAAACCACACTTGGATGAAACGAACGTATGTGAGAAGCAAATGGCTCCAGCCTGTGCTGGGGGCGGAGTGTGGGAGAAGATGTTGGTGCCCCATCCAGATCCTCTTAACTGGACTGTGCACCCATCCCCCAGCTGCACTGTTGTTGGCTCAATACAACTCATAGCTCATTCCTTCTCCAGATAATTACCCTAAGCCAACATGGAACAACCTCTTCCAGGAAGCTAAGCTACCCCCGCCATGGGGGAGACTGACTAAATGACATGGAAGTACAAAATCCCAGCCCCCTTGCCATAAAGAGAGACCAACTCCATGATGCAATTTATGTTCCAGAGTTGCCCCTGGGATCAGACTGAAGTTGTCTCCAGCTGTTATATTCTTTTGTTTCTTTTTCTGATGTTTCGTATTTTGTCGATTGAGATAAAATTTATATACAGTAAAAAGCACAGATACTAAAAGTACAATTCAATGAGTTTGACAAAGGTCTTCCAATGTAACCAACAACCCAATCAACAATTAAACATTCCCATCATCAGCTCCTGCCCCCTTCCTTCCAGTCAATCCCAACCACTGAACAACCACTTTTCTGATTTTTATCACCACAGATTAATTTTGTCTATTCTTGAGCTTTATATATATATGGAATCACACAGTATGGATTCTTTTGTATATATCGATTTCCATCAACATAATATTTCTGAGTTTAATCTGTGTTGTATATATCAGAGGTTCATTTTTTATTGCTGAGAACTGTTCAACTGTATGAATAAACAATGATTTATTTTCCCATTCTTCTGTGGATGGAAATTTGGGTTTCTAATTTTTACCTGCTATAGGTTAAAGCTGCTATAAACATTCCTGCACGAGATTTTCTGCGAGCACACGTTTTTATTTCTCCTGGGCAACTACCTAGAAGTGGAATGACTGGGTAATAGGTGGGTGTATAACTTAACATTATAAGAACCCTCCAGCTTTCCAAAGTGATTGTACCATTTTACACCAACAATGTATGAGAGTTCTAATTGTTCCACATTCTTGTCAACATTTAGTGTTGTCAGATTTTTTACTTTAGCCACTCTAGTGGGTGTGAAAGGATATCTCATTGTGGTTTCAATTTGCATTTCCCTGATGGATAATGATGTTGAGCATCTTTCCATGTGCTTACAAGCCATTCATCTATCTTTCCTTCCAAAATGTCTCTTCAAGTATTTGCCCGTTTTATCAAGTTGTCTTTTTATCATTGATTTGTCAGTATTTTAAATATATTATGGATACAAGCCCACAATTGATATATGTGTTATATTTTCTCATATCTGTGGCTTGCCTTTTCATTTTCTTAATGGGGTCTTTTGGTAAGCAGGAGTTTTTAATTTTGATGAAGTACAATTTATCTATTTTTTTATGGTTAATGCATTTTGTGTTTTCTCTAATAAGTCTTTCGCTACCCCAAAATTGCTAAGATATTCCCCACTGTTTTCTTCTAGAAATTTTATAGTTTAGCTCTCACATTTAGGCCTATGATCCTCCCCCAATTAGTTTTTGTGTATAATGTGAAGCAGGGATTGTGGTTCATTTTTTCAAACATTTATCCAGTTGCTGAAAAGATTTTCCTAATAAAATTGGGGCATTTGCTGAAAATTATGCATGTGTGAATCTATTTCTGGATTCTGCTGCATTGATCTATTTGTTTATCCCTGAGGTCATATTCTTGCTTAGATTTTTTTCCCCTGCTTTACCATCTTTCCCTCACCCCTCATCTCCTAAGAGAACTCTCTTAATGAATCACTTGTGTAACATTCCCATCACAGGCTCTGTTTTCAGAGAACTAGACCTAAGACCACAGACAACAGACATGCAAGTTAACTGTGAAATGAGATACTTTCAGGTGCTAATCAGTGCTGGGAATAAGGTGAATATGGAAAGGACTGGCTTGTGGGTGGAAGCTAGCTTAGAAAAGGCCTCTCTGAGAAAGTGACATTTAAGTCAAGTCCAGAGTAATGACAACATAAGTGGATGGCTGAAGGGCAAGGAAAATAATCACTGGAGCCAAGAAGGTCCAGGAACTGAGAGGGAAGAGTGTTGAGTGTTGATCTGCAATGTCATGGCTGAAGCCAGAAGCATGATGGTAAGAGAAGTGATGGAAAGTGGGACAGAGAACCAGCTGCCAAGACAGGCAGGAGTTTATTGAAAAGCCCTTCACATTAGCTGGGAGTTTTTATGGAGGAAGGACTAGAGATCATTTCAAAGCGTCAATGGGAAGCAAAGAGGACACCCACCCCATCTCCAGGTGCGGAGTTCCTTGGGGGCTAGGAGAAAACCACAGCCTCCCTGAAGGGTGCTGTAGGGGGAAAGTATCCTCAGGCAGCAGCCAAGATTCACATGGAGCAAGAATTTGATGAGTGGTTCTCGAAATTGAGCATGTAGCAGAATCAAGTGGAGGGCTTGTTAAACACAGACTGCTGGGTCCCACCCTAACATTTCTGACTCAGAAAGTCTGGGGTGGTGACCCAATTGTATTTCTAACAAGTTCCCAGGTGATGTTGATGATGGGGTACCAGGGACCACTCTTTGAGAACCACTGGCTTAGACAAGACTATGTCAGGAGACAATCAGTGGTTCACCACTGGCAAGACCACTGATGGTTTCTGTTAATAAAGTTTTATTGGCACACAGCCACGCCCATTTGCTCACATGTCATCTACAGCTGCTTTCCTGCTACAATGGCAGAGATGAGTAGTTGCAACAGAGATTGTGTGGCCTGCAGAGACTAAAACGTTTACAATCTGGCCCTTTATAGAAAAAGTTTGCCGATCTCCATTCTATTTTATCACTAGACTTCTGAAATTTCTTGATGGTGTGTCTAGAGGAGGAGGTAAGCAATGAAGTAGCCAAGATAAGAGTCATGATCTTTTGCAACCTAAACTCTTCTCTCCTGCTCTCTTTGAACTTGTAGGTTAAAGGTTATTTAGGGCTCCCCTGGTGGCACAGTGGTTAAGAATCCGCCTGCCAATGCAGGGGACACGGGTTCGGGCCCTGGTTCGGGAAGATCCCACATGCCACAGAGCAGCTAAGCCCGTGCGCCGCAACTACTGAGCCTGCGCTCTAGAGCCCGTGAGCGCAACAACTGAGCCTGCGTGCCACAACTACTGAAGCCCACATGCCTAGAGCCCATGCTCCGCAACAAGAGAAGTCACCGCAATGAGAAGCCCGCGCAACGCAACGAAGAGTAGCCCTTGCTCGCCGCAACTAGAGAAAGCCTGTGAGCAGCAACGAAGACCCAACACAGCCAAAAATAAATAAACACATAAATAAATTAATTTTAAAAATATAAAAGAAGGGATTGCAAATTTACATTGAATAAGAAACAAAACATACAGTCATAGTTTCATGTTTTGTTTAAAGGCAAAAATAGAAACTTATATTGCAATATATATTGCATGTGATTGTCTTCTTAATAGAAGGTTGTTCTCTGGGAGGAACTCTTAGGTGGCTTAATTTGAAGTAAAACTCATCTAATTTATTCCAGCCAATTATTTTCATATAATTGACTGAAAATCCGTTTTCCCCTATGAATGTGGGAAACACCCACAGCACCTTCACTGACCTTTCAGAGTCTTAACTATTCTGGGCAAAGCTAGAAAAATGCAGGAACCAGGCCTGTAGGTCTCTGGCTATTTCTCCTGCCTTCTCACTTCAGGGCCTTAACAAAACAAAAGTAGTGACTGCAGGTCTGAGTTCCAACCAGCAAGGGTTACAGTGAATACATATTTCTTCAACTGATTTTTTTGTTTTTTAAATCTAACCTACTACCAGGCACTTTAAGAGCCTATTAAGGTCTCAAAACCGCCATGTGAAGTACATACTACAGCACCCACCTCACAAAGGAGAAAATTAAAGCTCAGAGCAGTTAAATGACTTGCCCAGGATCACACAGCATGAAAGGAGTGAAGACAGATTCAAACCCAGCTCAGCCAGATGGCCAGGCTTACTTACTCAGAATGCATGCACGTGGTGCTCACTCAGGGCTGGCTCCCTTCTCGAATTTCTGCTCCCGATGGGTCCTGCCAGGAGTATTCCAGCTGAGGGAGAAGGAAGACAGTGAAGAGACACAGGCCTGGAATTGTTTGGGCTGGAAGCAGGATCAGACACTGGCCCATCCCTGGACTTGTTGCTGCTTCCAGCACACAACCCGAGTCCAGCTGGGCTTCTCCATAAATACAACGCCCTGGCAGGCCCCCTGGTCCAGGTACCAGTGAAATCCAACCTAAAGAAATGGCTCAGGGGACACCAGGCTCCACAGGCTTGACGAGCAGAAAGGGCCTCTAACGATACATGCATTCAAAACCCACTAGGCCAGGTCCCGTGTACCGCTCCCTCCACCCGGCCCTGGTCAAATCATGTGATTTCCCAGAGGCTTGAGTTTTTGAAAAACTCCCCAGAACTACTTCAGGCCTTGAACAAAAGTATGTAAAGCACAGGACCTGGGACTTAGTGAGCCCTTGATAAATGAGACTTGTTATTTTTACTGAGGACAAGGCCCATATTCTCCAACTCTACCTCCCACTCCCCAACACACGCACACACGCACACGCACGTACACGTATGCTCACACACGCAGGCCTCTCTAAACACACGGGATGCTCAGCGGGCCCTGGTCATATGTGCAAAGGCCCTGAGGTAGGAAGATACCTGGCTTTTTAAAGAAAGTGAAAAGCCCAGAGGCTGGAACATAATGGCTGTGGTATGAATGAAATAGGTAGAGATCAGATAAGACCCTCTATCTATACTCTCACTGTTCCCACAAGAGAACCAAGGTCCAGGGAAAGGACTTGCCCTACTTGCAGAGTGAGGCAGTGACAGCCAAGCCTAGAGGACTCCTAGCCCAGAGCTCTTTTCACCACTCCACCACCCTCTCCAGCCTTGACTGCTGCTGGTGTCCGAAAATCCATTCATTCATTCATTCAACGAACATTTCTGGAGCAGCTATTATGTGCCAAAGACTGTGCTAAGCATTAAGGACAAAATGGTAAATGAGATGTATTCCTTGAGATCCTCCTAATATAGTGAGGGCATCAAACCAGTCTAGGAAGATTAGAGAACGTTCCCCATCACTCACAAGAGACAAACCCAAAGGAATGAAACTCTAATGGTGGAAATCTGGGACAAGCAGAGGCCAATAGAGGAGACATCTCAGCATTCTTCAAAGCATACCATAGGAACAAATTATTTTAATCAAACCCTATCCCCACCTTTTTGTAGAAGTGAAACATTAGGTCCTAGAGGGATTGAGTCAGGATACACAGATGGACCTCTACTGAGATGCCAGAATCCTGGGGGCAGATTCAGTTCAGGGGATATGTTAGTAATAGGAGTTCACCCCAGTTCCCAGAGGAGACAGCTTGTCCTCAGCCTTCTGCAAGAGGGTCCTCAACACATAGTGGGCCAGTCAGGCCGATGAGGCCAGTGTGACCCACGCCCGTCCTCCTCCTCTTCATCATCATCAATATTTGGACTCATCATCATTGGCGTTATTCAGAAATTACTCTCAGCCACCTTCCAATTCTTGATTTATTAAACCAAAAAGACTTATTGATCACCGCCCCTGTCCCAGCATTGCATCTGGGGTTGGGACACACTTAGAAAGGTAAAAGCCGCCCTTGAACAGCTCACGGAAGAGGCAGGTTGATATTTAAACAAATCATTTCAACCTGGTGTGAAAAAAGTGCTGCAATGGTGCTACTTTCCACTTGGGAAGAAGCACAGTAAGACCATGGATTCATCCTGCCTGGGGAGGTCTTGAGTGAGAAGTCCTGTGTGAACCACAGAAACCTTCATCTGGGGCTTCCCTGGTGGCGCAGTGGTTGAGAGTCCGCCTGCCCATGCAGGGGACGCAGGTTCATGCCCTGGTCCGGGATGATCCCACATGCTGCAGAGCGGCTGGGCCCGTTAGCCATGGCCGCTGAGCCTGCGCGTCCGGAGCCTGTGCTCCGCAACGGGAGAGGCCACAAAAGTGAGTAGGCCCGCGTACTGCAAAAAAAAAAAAAAAACCTTCATCTGAACCTCCAGTCCCGTAGTTCTCAAAGTACTACGTACTTCGAGTAGTTCTCAAATGCTGTCCTGAAGCAGCAGCATTTTCACCACTTGGGGACTTGTTAAAAATGCAAATTCTGAATCTGAAACTCTGGGGTGGGTCCCAGCAATCTGTGTTTTAACATCCCTCTAGGTAATTCTGATGCTCCCTGAAGACTGAGAACCTCTGGGTGAGGCAGGAAAATGCAGATGAGCCTGTAAACTGGTGTTTTCAACAAGCATCCAGGTAATTTCCCATGATCCCAGCATCTGGGAACAGTACTGAGGTTGAAACTACTGATTTTTCTTTTCACCCAACTTTTACATTCCCTTTTACTTCTCAGAATTATTGTCTCATCTTAATTCTGTGAGTGTTGTCATAGACTGTCAGGACCACACCAAAAAGAACAAATGTGGTCAAATAAGGGATAGAGTGACCAATCGTTCATTTGCCTGGGACACTCCTGTTTTAGCACCGAAAGTCCCACGTCCTAGAAAACCTTTAAATCATGGACAAACCAGAACAGCTGGTCATCCTAAGTGGACATTTATATACGTGCTTTACTGTGACTAAATAACCAACAACCCAAAATGCTGAGAAAGCGTTTTGAATTATAATGTCCTCAACCTTTTTACACCAGTCCTAATCCCAGCCCCAATTTTGTAATCATCATGGTTTCTGATCCACTCTAATTAATTAATCCACTCTAATTGACAAAGTTCATAGGCAAAATGTTACACATTTCATTTTTATGTAAATATCATTAAAACTTGACTGTAAGGTTGAAAAGTTTCACTTAGGAGAAACTTCTAGAGAAATTAGGTGGAAGAAAGTTAATTGCTATATTAGTTGTCAGTGTCTTGAGATATGGAAACAACATGAGTTATAAACAGGAGGATGGGCCCTCACATGGTACCAAAAAACAAATGAACCAAAGCTATACGTATTTTAACTCAGCAGGACGCTATTGGGGCCTTCCCGGGACAGACACCTCCCCCATATCCTTTGCTTTAGCTCCTCTCTGAAGTACCCAGATAACAGTATCTGACACATATTTCCTGAGTTGTTTTTTGGCTCCTAAAACCACCACCAAATGGAAGAAATTAACTACTTGATGATCATGAGCAAGTAGCCCTCGACCTTCTGGTGTGTAAGGATTGATCACCATCAACCAATCAGAGAATTGTGAATGAGCTGATTACATACTGTGGGAAGACCCTCCCTCATCTGTCCTTTTAAAATGTTTTGCTGAAATCCCTATCAAACTACCAATGGCATTTTTCACAGAACTAGAACAAAAAATTTCACAATTTGTGTGGAAACACAAAAGACCCCAAATAGCCAAAGCAATCTTGAGAAAGAAAAATGGAGCTGGAAGAATCAGGTTTCCTGACTTCAGACTACACTACAAAGCTACAGTAATCAAGACAGTCCTCGGTGCTTTGTGACCACCTAGAGGGGTGGGATAGGGAGGGTGGGAGGGAGACACAAGAGGGAGGCGTTATGGGGATATACATATATGTATAGCTGATTCAGTTTGCTATACAGCGGAAACTAACACACCATTGTAAAGCAATTACATTCCAGTAAAGATTTATTTAAAAAATAAAATAAAATGCTTTGCTGTAAGCCTTCAGGGAGCTGGGGGAGGGGGGCGGGGGCGGGTTTGAGCGAAAGCACCTGTCCTCCTTGTGTTTACCGTTAAGCTGCACTTTCCTTCCCCACAGCCAGGCGTCAGTAGATTGGCTCTTACTGCGCATGAGCAAGCGGGCCTGCGTTTGGTTTGGTAGCAATTTGGCAACCGACTTGGGGCTCAGTCGCGCGTGGACGCCTCACCCTGGCGCATGGGCCCTGGCTGGCAGCTGCTCCTGGGGGCCTGTCCAGCAGCTGCCTGAGCACCTTTGTCTCAGAGACGCCCCCAGAACTGGCCAGCGGGCGTCCCTGGCCCTCGGCGCTTTGGATTTTGGTGGTAATGGAAACAAGGCACTCGCACTGGCCATTGGAGCCATCTTTGGTGAGTAATGGGGCTTGCGGTGTGATAACACCCGTCTACTCTTCCCTATCGCGTTGGTTTTGCCTGCGGCAGAGCATTGGTTGGGATTTTCCCTTTTGGACCAGCCTTGGTATTTCATTCGGCCTCATCTCTGATGGGCCGTTAGTTGGGGTTCTCCCTTTCTGGGGCTCGGGAACTTTGACCCTGAGAGGCAGTTTTGCATTGGATGTATTTCGTAACACCTGCCGTAAATAGTTAATTACGGGTTATCAGAGCTCTGTTCATCTTAAAATCCCCCTAGGGTGAATGTAGCAAAACTGGGAGATCTTCAGCTATGCTCTCGTAAATGAAAGAAAATGATGTTTTGATTGTAACATTGTGTGGCCTCAGTACTCCCTGAGATCTGGAGAACAGGGGCGTCTAGTGAGCTTTTCCATTGCTTTGGCTTTTATCTTGGGGGTGTGTGTGTGTCTCGGCACCTGAGTCCTCAGTACTCTTCCTGGTTTTGCTGAAAGTGGCATGCGAATGTGAGCAAATTATGGATATATTGTTTTCTATTACTGTTATTTGTTTAAACTGAATTGGGTATTTGGAAATTGGCAGGGGCGGGAAATCCTGAAAATGGCCAAGATGGCTGGGCAGTTTTCAAGGAGGAATCTACATTTCTCTTCCTGCACCTTTGAGATGTAAATGATCTACTTGGGATCTCAGGATCTACCTGGGATCTCAGGAACATATCTAATAATCTGTGTCCCTGAGGCTGAGGGGGGGAAAAAAAGCCTCTTTTTTTCTCAAGCAGAAAAACTAAGATTTCTGGTTCTGTGTTTATGTAAAACTTAACTTGTAAATAAGCTGTATTTAATTGACTTAAAAGTAAGCGCTTGTAAATTAAATACTTCTAAGTATAAAAGATGCTAGCCAGAACAAATTTCAGGTTCACATGATCTAGGAATTATTCACTATTAAATTAATATCTGGTGTTAAACCTAGTTTAAGCTTGTTGGTATACTCAATACAGGTGTCTCTTGTTGGGCCTAGCTTTACTGAAGGTCAATAAATTTATGTTACTTGTGTTGCAGTTTGTTAGCAGAAAGAAAAAAATTAACTTGGTATGATGAAATTCTTATAAATAAATGCAAATGAGATAAGAGCTTTTGGGTGAACTCTTTAGAAATAATTGTTTTAGGAATGTCTACTTTATTTTTTTTTTTTTTGCGGTACGCGGGCCTCTCACCGGTGCGGCCTCTCCCGTTGCGGAGCACAGGCTCCGGACGCGCAGGCCCAGCGGCCGTGGCTCACGGGCCCAGCCGCTCCGCGGCACGTGGGATCCTCCCGGACCGGGGCACGAACCCGTGTCCCCTGCATCGGCAGGCGGACTCTGAACCACTGCGCCACCAGGGAAGCCCAGGAATGTCTACTTTAAAATGATCTCTCCAGGTATTTGGTAAGTTGAAATTTTAAAGTTGTGCTACATTAAGTTAAATGACGGAAGTTTATTGAATAAGTCATTCCCAAACATAATAAGATACTGAAAATTACTAAACATTGGCTTCCCTTTACAGAGAAACTGAATGTCTTTAGGAGGGTTACTAAATGTTTGGTGCCACACTGAGATATTTTCTATAAAAAGCACATGTTTTTAGAAATTATTATTGGTATTTATGTTTACCAATTTACAGAATGCTAATGTAAAAGACAGGTTATAATTGCTTCTTGGTTTTCACTAGAAATAAAGGTTTTTAAGAGTTGAGGATTCTAATTTACGTGCGTAATTAAAGCTACTAAAAACAGTAAAGGAAACATTTCACTCTACAGGAGGAAAGTAGGATATGTTTTGAGCAAAAGAAGGTATGAGGAATGGAATTGCATTTTATTAAAGCAGATAAAGTGATTTGGTCCTAGCGCTGGTTGTTTGTAGATGGGAAAAAAATATGGGACATAACTAATATGGATGCAGAAGGCTGTGGAAGGTTTGTGGAAAGGGAACCCTGAAAAAGTTCTGTGCGTGGTCGGGCTGAGATTAGAGTAAACGCGATTAGGTAAATGGATTTTGTTATTAAAAGGCTGGTGGAGAGCTCCAGCAGGGTACTGTGCTTGTGGAGGTGTGGTTGGCGGTCACCGTGGGGGTCACCGTGGACGTGCAGGAGATGTTCAAGTACCCCTTAGAGCAGGTGGTCACCAGCTTCCTCCGGAAGTATCTGAACCCCATGGATAAAAATGTCATCTCTGTAAAAAAAAACTGTGTAGGAAAAACAGGATGTGTCAACAGGGATCATCTATAGAAAGAGGATTGCAGTCTGTCAGAGTGTGGTTCCAGAAATTTTAAGGAAGGTGAACATTTTAAAGGTGCCTCATATCCAGTTAGAAGAGGAACCGTGGTTCAGTCCTCAGGAAAGGAACGTGGCGATAAGGAGCCACTGTCTTACATGGACACAAGATGCATCCATGAAGGAAGAGTCTGTCTTCTGGGAAAGTATGAAAAATCCAAATTGGACAGAGTTCATTCAAAAAGACGGGATTTCAATCACAGGGGCTGGTTTTCTCAACTGCGTTTTGGAAACTTTTGCCAGCACATTTTTAAGACAGGGCTCCCAGGAGGGAATTAGATTAACGGAGATGCTGCTAAAGGAACAGTGTGGTGCCCCCTTAGCTGAATAAAGAACCCCCAGGAAGTTGTGTTGTGTCTACTTTTCCTCGAGAATCTTTTCTCAGATACCACACAATTTTCGAAATACAGGTTTAAGGATGTGGTGTTGGCAGCTTACAGAAGAGGAGACTTTCCTGCCAGGACATGACAAGATACACTGCCCTGGGAGCTGGCCTCAAATAGCAGCTCTATTGGAGCTGAGACCTTCTGGCTGATTCTTGTGGCATAATCTCTATGATTTTACAAATAAAGGAAAAATCCCATAGAAGGTGGTGTCTGCCCTTCTTCAGGATTCATGAGAGGATTCTGGAACAAATAAAGGAGTTAAACCTGATACCTGATTCTTAGGTGGCCTGGAACAGAAAGGAATATACCAGACCTGTGTTGAAGTTAAGCCATATTCATAGTAATGTTGAAGATTCTCAGAAATCAGGAGCTTTTGATTTCTACCCATCGGTACTACATAACTGCCATCAGCTGACTTGTATAACGTAACATGTGAACTGTGATTGGTCCTTAAAAGAAGCTGGGGAGTGGGGAGGTGGGCTATCATCTTGACTCCTTTCTAACTCACTCTGGGATCTGGAGCAGATCATGTGACCACTCTGTCTTTCACTGGGCAAAGGGGGATAATTGGGCACAGATCTTTCTATTTGTGATGATTAAACAAGGTGGTTTGGTATGAAAAGCACAGGTTTGGGAGTCAGGGACTCGGGTTTGAATTTGAGCATGGCCACGCAATAACTCGGTGATCACGTACGTAATTTAAAATCTTTCTGGAATTCATTTTTTAGGTTTGTAAAGTGAGATTATAGAGTTAACCTTATGATGTTGTTGGAACAATTGGAGATCGTGTGATAAAGTGCCTACCATGTCACCTGGTGCACAGAAGTAAATAGAAGCTATTATTAGTACAAGAAACCAGTTTGGAAATGTACTTTTCTGACGTAATGTAACGTAGGATTACTGTTTGAAAGTTAGATGACGGTAGTTTGCATTTCCCGCGATCGGAAGCCAAGACATAAATGCACACTACCTAAAAGAAAGCTTGAAGAGGGGCAATAATTTGGAATTCATCTTCTTAAAATAAAAAAACTGGGCCATTACTGGAAAGTCTTGGGAAATCATTTTTTAATATTTGAAAATGTTTCCATTTAGCGAATTGATGAATTTCAAAGCAATTGTTGTTTTGTTTTGCTTTGTTTTTTATACAAGCCTGCCACTGTGAGCTCCTCTTACTGTATTTGAGCTGTTTGTGCTGCCTGAGTTTTGTGTCTTAGGATAATTTCCCTTCATTTCCTTAGTGTTTCATTCCTCAGCTGTGTTGGAGGGAAAATGAATGGTAGAAACCAGAACACACTTTGACCTCCTTTTCCAGTTTGTAAATGGCAGTTGGCAGGCTTTTGGAATAATGGCGCATTTCCAAAAATAAAAGGTGATGTCAATTATCACAGAGGTGAGAGGCAAGAAATCTGTACTTGGAGGCTGACGTTAGAATGAACGTAACCCTGGGAGTTCCCTGATGGCCTGGTAGTTGAGACTCCGAACTTTCACTGCCAGGGCCCGGGTTCAATCCCTGGTCGGGAAATTGAGATCCCGCAAGGCTCGTGGTGCAGCCAAAAAAAAAAAATAAACGTAACCCTTCATACTCAACAACTTGCATTCTGTGAAGGCAGGAGTTCTCAACCTTGGCTGTCCATTGGAACCACCTGGGAGCTTTCTGCACTCCTGCTGCCTAGGTTACATCCCAGACCAATAAGTCAGAATCTCTGGGGGTGGAACCCAGGCATCAGTATTTTTTAAAGCTCCCTAGGTGATTCCAATGGGCAGCGAACACTACAGTGAATTCTAGGTGATTTGCAGATATTATCTGATTCCTTTCTTAACACCTCCAGGGTAAGAAAGTATCTTTGTAGCAAGAATTATTGTTAGAAAGAGTGAAGTACAGAGAGGCTGACTTTTTGCCTTAATTCCTTGAAGCTGGGGTGGCCAGTGGAAATGCCTACAGGGGTCTGGCAGGTGACCTGATGCGTGAAGCAGGCTGGCAGCCACTGGGGAGACTCCAGGAGTATATGGCTGGCAAAAGGTGGGCAGCTGCCGCCTGGCTGGTTTCCCTAGTTCTTCCAACTTCCAATTTTCCAGGGAAAGATAGAATAAAAAAAAGAAAGAAATCGCCCAATTTTTATGTGTTGGCAACGAATTCAGGATTGTTTAAAGCATGGTGCCGGCCAAACAAAACATGATTGCCAGTAGTTCCCAGCCTTTGCTTCAAGAGTGTTATGGACCAGCTTAAACATCTCAGCCAACTTTTAAGAGATTTTCACTTCCCTATTCTGGATGTAAGCTGCTTTCTGCCTCTCCTCCAAGACTGCTTTTACCAGGTATTTTCCTCCCCATTCCCAAGCAATCCTCTGAACTTGCACTAGACACTTTTCCTCGTTTTTTTCACCCCTGCAGGCATCCCTTATTTCAAGCTTCACATATGTGGCTTAGAAATCATATGCTCCTTTTAAAATTAATTAGGGCTTGTTAAACTTTATTTTTATTATGTGTCAGGATCTTCTTCCTGTGATAAAATATTTAGAAGTCCACATTTAATTTGATTATCTAGAAAATGTCAATACCGGGAGTAGAGCCTTCCTGGGTACTTTAGGAACAAGGGTGAGAAGGGTTCATTCACAGACCTGGCCAGGCTCCTGCCGGCTGAGTTGCTGATCCTACACAGGAAGGTACAATGATTCCCAGGCTTCTACTTGTACCAGAAATCCTTGGGTGGGTGGGCTCACCTGCCGGTCCCCAGGGCCTCCCCCAGAGATTCTGATTCATGGAACTTCAAATGGGACTCGGGGACCTGCGTTTTAAAACAAGTTCACCAGGAGACTTGGTTGTGCTGTTTCACAGACCAAATTTTGAGAAACAGTGATCTAGGGGAGGTGTTTGCAGCTTCTGTGTCTCCTATCGTTTAAGAAGGGTTTATAGCCATTTGGGCCCACTGATCAATCCAGCTAATCACTCCGGACACAATATGAAGTTCTCCTGCACAGAGAAGCTGACTTAGGCTATCCCTACATGATTAGGGTGCTTTTACCATGAACGGGCTTTTATGGTTTCGATCATGGGGTTGAAAAAGGTGCTATATTCTTTTGATATAAATTGCTTTGTGTATTTTATAAACAGTACCTGTGTAGTAATATCCCGTTTATCGACGTCATGGTGCGTGGAACAGCTGACTCAAGTTTATTCTTTTAAGTTGCACGTCTTTTCTTGCTCTATTTCAGCCATTTACACGGAACTCTTTTTTTTCACATCTTTATTGGAGTGTGGATGCTTTGCAGTGTTGTGTTGGTTTCTGCTGTGCAGCAGGAGGTATCGGCTATACGTATATGTGTATCCCCATATCCCCTCCATCTTGAGCCTTCTCTTAAGTTAGTATACCTTTCCCTGCTTTTGCAAACAGAATGTACTGAAGATAATGAAATCATTTCAGGGTCATCATTTATGTTTTGAATTCTTTCAGGTCCTATTTAGGTTTGTTAAAGCCCCTCCACTGAATGGCTCTGCTCTTTTGAGTTTTGCCACGTTTTTCATAGTTTCTTCTTTTCCGTCCCTGTTCCCTTTTGTTTCTCTCCTCCTTAACTCTGCCTGTCTCTAGGAACTTTGCCCTCCCTTACTGTATGGAGTTGGGAAATGCTGTAATTGCATACTGTATGTCAAGTAACAGTAAACAGGAGCTGAGTGAGTCTTTGGGAGGCTTTCTTTAGCAGTGAAATGGATGAACGTTGCTGTACTGACTTGGTGACGTTATTTTAGTGGCCCTGCTACTTCCTCTAACTTATCCTGATCCTTGACTGCAGTTGTCAGATCTGTGTCCTCAAGATAACTGAGATATTGCTACCAATGATTTACTTAAATCTGTAAGCTGTTATCTCCCCAGTTGTGTTAGTGTTTTTATATGTACTGTCCTATAATGCGAAACATAAGTAGATTACAAATGAACATTTCTGTGACAAGTTTCTTTGCAGGATAAAGTGTTTTTGATTCAGTGTTACTGTGATTTAGAGCTATAAATTAGTTGTATACCTGTGAAATTCAATCCTACCATCATTCTGAAATAAAGTTGTCACAACTAATTAAAAACAAAGTAGGCTGGTGCAGGACTAGATTTGTTCCTCTAAAGAGAATAAGTATACTTAGAATCCTGATTTTTTAATTAAATTATATCTTTTTAAATTTATTTATTTATTTATATTTTGGCTGTGTTGGGTCTTCATTGCTGCGTGTGGGCTTTCTCTAGTTGCGGTGAGTGGGGGCCACGCTTCTTGCGGCACGCAGGCTTCTCATTGCGGTGGCTTCTCACGTTGCAGAGCACGGGCTCTAGGCGCACGGGCTTCAGTAGGTGCGGCATGTGGGCTCAGTAGTTGTGGCTTGTGGGCTGTAGAGCACAGCCTCAGTAGTTGTGGCGCACAGACTTAGTTGCTCCGCAGCATGTGGGATCTTCCCGGACCAGGGATCGAACCCTTGTCCCCTGCATTGGCAGGCGGATTCTTAACCACTGCGCCACGAGGGGAGCCCTAGAATGCTGATTTTGATAACCCATGGTATGAATTTACTTGCCTTTAAGTGATCTGTACAATGTTGTGTTAGTTTCTGGTGTACAACAAAGTAATTCAGTTATATATAGACATACATGTATGCACATATACATATATATCTTTTCATATTCTTTTCCAATGGTTTATTACAGCATATTGAATATAGTTCCCTGTGCTATACAGTAGGACCTTGTTATCTGTTTTATATACAGTAGTTTGTATCTGCTAATCCCAAACTCCTAATTTATCCCTCCCCCATCCCCTTTCCCCTTCAGTAACCATAAATTTGTTTTCTATGTCTGAGTCTGTTTTTGATTGTAAATAAGTTCATTTGTATCATATTTTAGATTCCACATATAAGTGATATTATATGCTATTTGTCTTTCTCTTTCTGACTTCACTTAACTATGATAATCTCTAGGTCCATTCATGTTGCTGCAAATGGCATTTTCATTCTTTTTTGTGGCTGAGTAGCATTCCACTGTGTATATATACCACACCTTCTTTATCCATTCCTCTGTTGACGGACATTTAGGTTGCTTTCATATCTTGGCTATTGTAAATAGTGCTGCTATGAACATTGGGATGCATGTATCTTTTCAAATTAGAGTTTTCTGCAGATACGTGCCCAGGCGTGGGATTGCAAGATCATATGGTAACTCTGTTTAGTTTTTTAAGGAACCTCCATACTGTTTTCCACAGTGGATGCACCAATTTACATTCCCACCAACAGTGCAGGAGGGTTCCCTTTTCTCCACACCCTCGCCAGCATTTGTTATTTGTAGGCTTTTTAATGATGGCCAGTCTGACTGGTGTGAGGTGATACCTCACTGTGGTTTTGATTTGCATTTCTCTAATGATTAGTGACATTGAGCATCTTTTCATGTGCCTGTTGTCCATCTGTATGTCTTCTTTGGAGAAATGTCTATTTAGGTCTTCTGCCCATTTTTTTATTGGGTTGTTTGCTTTTTATTGAGATATATAAGCTGTTTGTATATTTTGGGAATTAAGCTCTTGTTGGTTGCATCGTTTGCAAATATTTTCTCCCATTCCATAGGTTGTCTTTTCATTTTGTTTATGGTTTCCTTTGCTGTGCAAAAGCTTAAAGGTTTGATTAGGTCCCATTTAGTTTTGGTTTTGTTTGACGGTTTGCTTTTATTTCTTTTGCCTTGGAGACTGACCTAAGAAAACATTGCTACAGTTTATGTCAGAAAATGTTTTGCCTATGTTCTCTTCTAGGAGTTCTATGGTGTCACATCTTATATTTAAGTCTTTAAGCCATTTTGAGTTTTATTTTTGTGTATGGTGTGTTCTAACTTCATTGATTTACATGTGACTGTCCAGCTTTCCCAGCACCACTTGCTGAAGAGACTGTCTTTTCTCCATTGTATTTTCTTGCCCACTTTGTTGAAGGTTAATTGGCCGTAGGTGTGTGGGTTTATTTCTGGGCTCTCTATTCTGTTCCATTGAGCCACATGTCTGTTTTTGTGCCAATCTCACACTGTTTTGATTACTGTAGTTTTGTAGTATTGTCTGAAGTCTGGGAGGGTTACGCCTCCACCTTTGTTCTTTTTCCTGAGGATTGCTTTGGCAGTTCTTTTATGGTTCCATATAAATTTTAGGATTATTTGTTACAGTTCTGTGAAAAATGTCATGGGTAATTTGATAGGGATCACATTAAGTCTATAGATTGCTTTGGGTTGTATGGCCATTTTAATAATATTCTTCCAATCCAAGAGCACGGGATATCTTTCCATTTCTTTGAATCATCTTCAATTTCCTTTATCAGTCTTTTTCTTTTGCTCAGCCTATGAGTCTTTTACCTCCTTGGTCAGGTTAATTCTTAAGTATTTTTTAATGCAATTTTAAAGGAGAATTTTTTTAACTTTCCCTTTCTGATATTTTATTGTTAGTGTAAAGAAATGCAACAGATTTCTGTAGGTTAATCTTGTATACTGCTACCTTGCTGAATTCGTTTATTCTAGTAGTTTTGGGGTGGAGTCTTTAGGGTTTTCTATATATATGGTATCATGTCATCCGCATAAAATCACAATTTTACCTCTTCCCTTCCAATTTGGATACCTTTTTATTTCTTCTTGTTGTCTGATTGCTGTGGCTAGGACTCTCAATACTATGTTGAGTAGAAGTAGTGAGAGTAGTCATCCTTGTCTCCTTCCAGATGTTAACAGGAAGGCTTTTGGCTTTTCACCACTGAGTATTATGTTGGCTGTGGGTTTGTCATAAACAGCTTTTATTATGTTGAGATATGTTCCCTCTATACCCACTTTTGGTAAGAGGTTTTTTTTTTTTATCATGAATGGATGTTGAATTTTATCAAGTGCTTTTTCTGCATCTATTGAGATGATCATGTGTTTTTTTTATTTCTTTTGTTGATGTGGTGTAGGTTGAACCATCCCTGTGACCCTAGAATGAATCCAACTTGATTGTGGTATATGATCTTTTTTATGTGTTGTTGGATTCGGTTCGCTAATATTTTGTTGAAAATTATTGCATCTGTACTCATCAAAGATATTGACCCGTAATGTTCTATTTTGGTAGCATCTTTGTCTGGTTTTGGAATCAGGGTGGTGGTGCCTTCATAGAATAAGTTTGGGAGTGTTCCCTCCTCTTCGATCTTTTGGAAGAGTTTGCGGAGGATGGGTGAGTTCTTCTTTTATGTTTGGTAGAATTCGCCAGTGAAGCCATCTGGTCCTGAACTTTTGTTTGCAGGGACTTTGTTGTTTTGTTTTTTACAGATTATTTCACTTCTAGTAATTGGTCTGTTCGAACTGTTTCTTCTTGACTCAGTTTGGGTTTCTAAAAACGTGTCTATTTTTTCTAAGTTGTCCAGTTTGATAGCATATAATTGTTCCCAGTACTCTGATGGGTTTTTTCCCTGGAGTATCAGTTATTATTTCTCCTCTTTCATTTCATATTTTGTTTCTTTGAGTCCTCTCTCTTTTCTTCATGGTGAGCCTGGCCAGGGGTTGTCAATTTTGTCTACCCTTTCAAAGAACCAGCTCTTGGTTTTATTTTTTGTTTTACTATTATTTTTTTTAATATTTATATCCTCTCTGATCTTTATTATTTCCTTCCTTCTGCTGACATTAGATTTTGTTTTTCTTTTTCCAATTCTTTTAAGTGGTAGTTTAGGCTCTTTGAGATTTTTCTTGTTTTTTGAGGAAGGCCTGAATCTCTATGAATGTTTCCAAGGACTGCCCTTGCAGCATCCCATAGACTTTGGATAGTAGTGTTTTGTCATTTATATCAAGGTTTTTTTCCTTTTGTTTTGTTTTGTTTTGCGGTGCGAGGGCCCCTCACTGTTGTGGCCTCTCCTGTTGCTGAGCACAGGCTCCGGACGCGCAGGCTCAGCAGCCATGGATCACGGGCCCAGCCGCTCCACATCATGTGGGATCTTCCCGGACCGGGGCACGGATCTGTGTCCCCTGCATCGGCAGGCGGACTCTCAACCACTGTGCCACAAGGGAAGCCCTATCAAGGTATTCTTAAATTTCCTCTTTGATTTGCTTATCGACCCATAAAATTCTTCATCTTATAGATGAGAAAGCTGGGGCTCACAGTGAAATGGTTTAGC
>NW_020172780.1:1462671-1473726 GCF_003031525.2 Neophocaena asiaeorientalis asiaeorientalis | reverse complement strand
TCAAGGTATTTTCTGATTTCCCTTGTGATTTCTTCTTTGATTCACTGTTTATTTACCGGTGTGTTTTATAATTTTCACATGGATTTGAAAATTTCAGTTTTCTTTATGTTTATTAATTTTTAGTTTTATTTCATTTTGAACAGAAATGATATCTGTATGATTTTAGTCTTTTAAAATTTATTAAGACTTATTTTGTGCTCCTTTGCTGATTTTAATCTGTATCTTCTTGCTGTAATAAACAGTAACCATGAGTATAACAGCTTTCCTGGGTCTTGTGAGTCATTCTAGTGAATCATTAACCTGATGGTTTTTGTGGGGACCCCCCCAACACAAAGACCTATTAAGAAAATTGTTAAGCAGACTTGAAAAAAAGAACAAATACTTGTACAATTGGAAAGTTACTAAGCTCTTGAATAGGGAGATTCAAAATAATAAAAATACTAAACTTCTCTGGTAATTTCCTAGATTAAACTCAACTCAAATAAAAATGTCATTAGGAATATTTGTAGTTGTTGGTGTTTTTAACTATTTAAGGTGATTTTAAAATTTTTATTGTGGGTTGGAAGAATTAATCTGCTCGTTGATAAACTTATTTGTCAGTAAATTATCAGCAAAGCCAATGAGAATATTTTTCAATTTATATCTTTTTTAAAATTAAAAAAATGATGTTTGAAGTGTGTGGTATATTTATGATGTAAAAACAAGTAAATATATAACTAAACAATAAGAAGTTAGGATCTAATTTAGTTCAAAGTCCAGGGTCCCCTACATTTAGGAGGTTTCTAAAAAGAAGGATTTGAAATGAGGAGTTAAAGGAACTCTTCTAGGAGACATGAAGTTTCTGGTGTCATTCTCTTCTCAGTCACATTTTCCTTTTTTCTGTCTGTGTTTTCTATTGGCTTTTACCTTTCTCCTCCACTTAATAGGCGGGAAGAATAACAGACACTGATATGAAGGGGGGCTCAGTCATGAGCCATGCAGAGAATTTAGCAGTGGGCATTTTTAATTTTTCACATAATTTACTGATAAATAAGTTCATCAACTAATAGATTAATTTTGAGAACTCTACTTACAAATAACTCTAGTTTTAATAAATATCTGTTCAATAAATTCTGGTATGCAACTCAAAATAATACTGTCATGTGAATCAAATCTTATTTATTTGGGGGAAATGATCAAGAAATTCAGGGATAAATAATTTGTGTAAGTCTGTTTCATTTCCACTTACCTTTTTTTTTTTGTTGTGGGTTTTTTTTTTTTTGCCGTATGCGGGCCTCTCACTGTTGTGGCCTCTCCTGTTGTGGAGCACAGGCTCCGGATGTGCAGGCTCAGTGGCCATGGCTCACAGGCCCAGCCGCTCTGTGACATGTGGGATCCACCAAGACTGGGGTACGAACCCGTGTCCCCTGCATCAACAGGCAGACTCTCAACCACTGCACCACCAGGAAAGCCCTCTACTTACCTTTTAATGTGTGAAATTTTCATTGGATTGAAATTATAATATTCAGGGAGGCTCAATAAATGTACTGATTTCTCTATATTGTAGAAAACTTTTGTGATTTTTGAGCATGTATTATTTCTAATACATGTGTCTCAGCTACTGAATTTATTTTTTATTTTAAAAAATTAGTTAGGTTTTTAATCTAGGAGAGATTACCTAGAGAGAATTGATTACTAAAACTGTGGCTAATGTCAAGTGGCTTTATAAGCTATCAAGATAGCAAATTAACACAGACTCTCCAGAATTCTTTGGAAAGAACTTGGCTTCACAGGTGAATTCTATCAAACATTTAGAGAAGACCTAACACCCACCTTTCTCAAACTATTCCAAAAACTGCAGAGGAAGGAACACGGCCAAATTCATTCTATGAGGCTACCAACACCCTGACACCAAAACCAGACAAAGATACTACAAAAAAAGAAAACTACAGACCAATGTCACTGATGAATATGGATGCAAAAATCCTCAACAGAATACTAGCAAACAGAATCCGACAACACATTAAAAGGATCATACACCATGATCAAGTGGGATTTATCCCAGGGATGCCAGGATTCTTCAATATATGCAAATCAATCAATGTGATACACCATATTAACAAAGTGAAGAATAAAAACCATATGATCATCTGAATAGATGCAGAAAAAGCTTTCGACAAAATTCAACACCCATTTATGATAAAAACTCTCCAGGAAGTGGGCACAGAGGGAACCTACCTTAACATAATAAAGGCCATATATGACAAACCCACAGCGAACATCATCCTTAATGATGAAAAATTAAAAGCATTTCCTCTAAGATTAGGAAGAAGACAAGGATGCCAACTCTTGCCACTATTATTCAACATAGTTTTGGAAGTCCTAGCCATGGCTATCACAGAAGAAAAAGAAAAAAAAGGAATCCAAATTGGAAAAGAAGAAGTAAAGCTGTCACTGTTTGCAGATGGCATGATACTATACATAGGGAATCCTAAACATGCCACCAGAAAACTAGTAGAACTAATCAATGAATTTGGTAAAGTTGCAGTATACAAAATTAATACACAGAAATCTCTTGCATTCCTATACACTAATGATGGAAAATCTGAAAGAAGAATTAAGGAAACACTCCCATTTACCACTGCAAGAAAAAGAAGAAAATACCTAGGAATAAACCTACCTAGGGAGACAAAAGATGTGTATGAAGAAAACTATAAGACACTGTTGAAAGAAATTAAAGATGACACTAAAAGATGGAGAGATATATCATGTTCTTGGATTGGAAGAATCAGTATTGTGAAAATGACTATACCACCCAAAGCAATCTACAGATTCATTGCAATCCCTATCAAATTACCAATGGCGTTTTTTACGGAACTAGAACAAATCATCTCAAAATTTGTATGGAGACAAAAAAGACCCCGAATAGCCAAAGCAGTCTTGAGGGAAAGAAATGGAGCTGGAGGAATCAGACTCCCTGACTTCAGACTACACTACAAAGCTACAGCAATCAAGACAATATGGTACTGGTACAGAAATAGAAATATAGATCAATGGAACATGATAGAAAGCCCAGAGATAAACCCATGCACCTATGGTCACCTAATCTATGACAAAGGAGGTAAGAATATACAATGGAGAAAAGACAGCCTCTTCAATAAGTGTTGCTGGGAAAACTGGACAGCTACATGTAAAAGAATGAAATTAGAACACTCCCTAACACCATACACAAAAATAAACTCAAAATGGATTTGAGACCTAAATATAAGGCCAGACACTATGAAACTCTTAGAGGAAAACAGAGAAAGAACACTCTTTGACATAAATCACAGCAAGATCTTTTTTGATCCACCTCCTAGAGTAATGGAAATAAAACCAAAAATAAACAAATGGGACCTAATGAAAAAATAGCTTTTGAAAAGCAAAGGAAACTATAAACAAGACGACAAGACAACCCTCAGAATGGGAAAAAATTATTTTCAAACGAATCAACGGACAAAGGATTAGCCTCGAAAATATATTAACAGCTCTTGCAGCTCAATATTAAGAAAACAAACAACCCAATCCAAAAATGAGCAGATGACCTAAGTAGACATTTCTCCAAAGAGGACATTCAGATGGCTAAGAAGCATATGAAGTCTGCTAAACATCAGTAATTATTAGAGAAATGCCAATCAAAACTACAGTTAGGTATCACCTCACACCAGTTAGAATGGGCATCATCAGAAAATCTACAAACAACAAATGCTGGAGAGGATGTGGAGAAAAGGGAACCCTCTTGCACTGGTGGTGGGAATGTAAATTGATACAGCCACTATGGAGAACAGTATGAAGTTTCCTTAAAAAACTAAAAATAGAATTACCATATGACCCAGCAATCGCACTCCTGGGCATATACCTAGAGAAAACTGTTCAAAAAGACACATGCACCCCAATGTTCATTGCAGCACTATTTACAATAGCCAGGTTATGGAAGCAACCTAAATGCCCACTGACAGATGAATAGATAAAGAAGATGTAGTACATATTTGCAATGGAATATTGCTCAGCCATCAAAAGGAATGAAACTGGGTCATTTGTAGAGATGTGGATGGACCTAGAGACTGTCACACAGAGAGAAGTAAGTCAGAAAGAGAAAAAAAATACAATGCATATATGTGGAATCTAATAAAATGGTATAGATGATCTTATTTGCAAAGTAGAAATAGAGACACAGACATAGAGAACAGAAGTAGGGATGGCAAGGGGGAAGGGTGGGTGGGATGAACTGGGAGATTGGGATTGACATACATACACTATTGATACTATGTATATAACAGATAACTAATGAGAACCTAATGTATAGCACAGGGAACTCTACTCTGTGCTCTGTGGTGACCTAAATGGGAAGGAAATCCATGAAAGGGGAGATATATGTGTACATATAGCTGATTCACTTTGCTGTACAGTAGAAACTAACACAACACTGTAAAGCAACTATACTTCAAAAGAAAAGATAATATTTTTCTGACTCCTCTTTCAATGTCTGTAGGTTCTGTAGTTATAGTCCCACTTTCATCCCTGATGTTGGTTGTTTACGTCTCCTGTCTCTCTCTGCCAGTCTTGCTAAATTTTGTTAATATTTTTAAAGAGCAAGCTATTTGTTTTATCAAGTTTCTCTAATGTTTTTGTTTTCAATCTCTTTGAATTCTGCTGTATCTTTTTTTTCTTTTTTAAAACTGAAATAGTTGATTTACAATGTTGTGTTAGTTTCAGGTGGTCAGCAAAGTGATTCACATATTCCTTTTCAGATTCTTTTCCCTTATAGGTTATTACAAAATATTGAGTTATGTTCCCTCTGTTGTTATCTTTATTGTTTACTTTCTCTTTGTTTTAGAATTATTTTGTTCTTCTTAATCTAGTTTCTCAAGGTTGGAGATCAGATGATGGATTTCAGACATTTCTTCTTTTTAAACATAACCATTCAATGCTATAAATTTCCACATTAGCACTATTCTACCTTCATCCAACACATTTTTTTAAACATCTTTATTGGAGTATAATTGCTTTACAATGTTGTGTTAGTTTCTGCTGTATAACAAAGGGAATCAGTTATACATATATACATATACCCCCATATGCCCTCCCTCTTGTGTCTCCCTCCCACCCTCCCTATCCCACCCCTCTAGGTGGTCACGAAGCACCGAGCTGATCTCCCCGTGCAATGCAGCTTCTTCCCAATAGCTATTTGGTAGTGTATATATGTCAATGCTACTCTCTCGCTTTGTCCCAGCTTACCCTTCCCACTCCGTGTGTCCTCAAGTCCATTCTCTATGTCTGCGTCTTTATTCCTGTCCTGCCCCTAGTTTCTTCAGAACCATTTTATTTTTTTTTAAGATTAGATATATATGTGTTAGCATACGGTATTTGTTTTTCTCTTTCTGACTTACTTCACTCTGTATGACAGACTCTATGTCCATCCACCTCACTACAAAAAACTCAACTTCGTTTCTTTTATGGCTGAGGAATATTCCAATGTGCCACATCTCTTTATCCATTCATCTGTTGATGGACACTTAGGTTGCTTCCATGTCCTGGCTAATGTAAATAGAGCTGCAATGAACATTGTGGTACATGACTCTTTTTGATTTATGGTTTTCTCAGGGTATATGCCCAATAGTGGGATTGCTGAATTGTATGGTAGTTCTATTTTTAGTTTTCTAATGAACCTCCATACTGTTCTCCATAGTGGCTGTATCAATTTACATTCCCACCAACAGTGCAAGAGGATTCCCTTTTCTCCACACCGTCTCCAGCATTTATTGTTTGTAGATTTTTTGATGATGGCTATTCTGATTGGTGTGAGGTGATACCTCATTGTAGTTTTGACTTGCATTTCTCTAATGATTTGTGATGTTGAGCATCCTTTCATGTGTTTGTTGGCATTCTGTATATCCTCTTTGGAGAATTGTCTGTTTAGATATTCTGACCATTTTTGGATTGGGTTTTTTGTTTTCTTGATATTGAGCTGCATGAGCTGTTTGTATATTTTGGAGATTAACCCTTTGGCAGTTGCATCATTTGCAAATATTTTCTCCCATTCTTAGGGTTGACTTTTCGCCTTATTTGTGGTTCCCTTTGCTGTGCAAAAGCTTTGAAGTTTCATTAGGTCCCATTTGTTTATTATTGTTTTTATTTCCATTTCTCTAGAAGGTGGGTCAAAAAGGATCCTGCTATGATTTATGTCACAGAATGTTCTGCCTATGTTTTCCTCTAAGAGTTTTATAGTGTCTGGCCTTACATTTAGGTCTTTAATCCATTTTGAGTTTATTTTTGTGCATGGTGTTAGGGAGTGTTCTAATTTCATTCTTTTACATGTAGCTGTCCAGTTTTCCCAGCAACACTTATTGAAGAGGCTGTCTTTTCTCCATTGTATATTCTTGCCTCATTTATCAAAGATAAGGTGACCACATGGGCGTGGGTTTACCTCTGGGCTTTCTACCCTGTTCCATTGATGTATATTTCTATTTCTGTATCAGTACCATAGTGTCTTGATTACTATAGCTTTGTAGCATAGTCTGAAGTCAGGGCGCCTGATTTCTCCAGCTCCATTTTCCTTCTCAAGATTGCTTTGGCTATTTGGGGTCCTCTGTGTTTCCATACAAATTGTGAAAATTCTTGTTCTAGTTCTGTGAAAAATACCATTGGTAGTTTGAAAGGGATTTCATTGAATCTGTAGATTGCTTTGGGTAGTATAGTCATTTTCATAATGTGGATTCTTCCAATCCAAGAACATGGTATATCTCTCCATCTCTTTGTATCATCTTTAATTTCTTTCATCAGTGTCTTATAGTTTTCTACATACAGGTCTTTTGTCTCCTTAGGTAGGTTTATTCCTAGGTATTTTATTCTTTTTGTTACAATGGTAACTGGGAGTGTTTCCTTAATTCCTCTTTCAGATTTTTTATCTTTAGTATGTAGGAATGCAAGAGATTTCTCTGCATTAATTTTGTATCCTGCTACTTTTCCAAATTCATTGATTAGCTCTAGTAATTTTCTGGTAGCATCTTTAGGGTTCCCTCTGTATAGTAGCATGTCAACTGCAAAAAGCGACAGCTTTAGTTCTTTTTCGATTTGGATTCCTTTTATTTCTTTTTCTTCTCTGATTGCTGCAGCTAAAACTTCCAAAACTATGTTGAATAATAGTGGTGAGAGTGGACAACCTTGTCTTATTCCTGATCTTACAGGAAATGGTTTCAGTTTTTCACCATTGAGAACAATGTTGTCTCTGGGTTTGTCATATATACCTTTATTATGTTGAGATAAGTTTTCTCTGTGTCTACTTTCTGGAGGGTTTTTATCATAAATAGGTGTTGAATTTTGTCGAAAGCTTTTTCTGCATCTATTGAGATGATCATATGTTTTTTATCCTTCAGCTTGTTAATATGGTTTATCACATTGATTGACTTGTGTATATTGAAGAATACTTGCATTCCTGGGATAAACCCCACTTGATCATGGTGTATGATCATTTTAATGTGCTGTTGGATTCTGCTTGCTATATTTTGTTGAGGATTTTTGCATCTACGTTCATCAGTGATATTGGCCTGTAGTTTTCTTTTTTTGTGACATCTTTGTCTGGTTTTGGTATTAGGGTGATGGTGGCCTTGTAGAATGAGTTTGGGTGTGTTCCTCCCTCTGCTGTATTTTGGAAGAATTTGTGAAGTATAGGTGTTAGCTGTTCTCTCAATGTTTGATAGAATTTGCCTTTGAAGCCATCTGGGTCTAGGCTTTTGTTTGTTGGAACATTTTTAATCATAGTCTCAATTTCACTGCTTGTGATTTTTCTGTTTATACTTTCTCCTTCTTCCTGGTTCAGTCTCAGAAGGTTGTGCTTTTCTAAGAATTTGCCCATTTCTTCCAGGCTGTCCATTTTATTGACATATGGTTTCTTGTAGTAATCTCTCATGATCCTTTGTATTTCTGCAGTGTCTGTTGTTAATTCTCCCTTTTCATTTCTAATTCTATTGATTTGAGTCTTCTCCCTTTTTTTCTTGATTAGTCTGGCTAATGATTTAACAATTTTGTTTATCTTCTCAAAGAACCACCTTTTAGTTTTATTGACTTTTGCTATTGTTTCCTTCATTTCTTTTTCATTTATTTCTGTTCTGATCTTTATGATTTATTTCCTTCTGCTAACTTTGGGGTTTTTTGTTCTTCTTTCTCTAATTGCTTTAGGTTAGGTTGTTTATTTGAGATGTTTCTTGTTTCTCGAGGTAGGATTGTATTGCTATATACTTCCCACTTAGAACTGCTTTTGCTGCATCCCATAAGTTTTGGGTCGTCCTGTTTTCATTGTCATTTGTTTCTAGGTGTTTTTGATTTCTTCAGTGATTTCTTTGTTATTTAGTAGGTATTGTTTAGCCTCCATGTATTCGTATTTTTTACAGATTTTTTCTGTAATTGATATCTATTCTCATAGCGTTGTGGTAAGAAAAGATACCTGATATGATTTCAATTTTCTTAAATTTACCAAGGCTTGATTTGTGACCCAAGATATGATCTATCCTGGAGAATGTTCCATGAGCACTTGAGAAAAGTGTGTATTCTGTTGTTTTTTAGATGGAAAGTCCTATAAATATCAATTAAGTCCATCTTGTTTAATGTGTCATTTAAAGCATGTGTTCCTTATTTATTTTCATTTTGGATGACCTGTCCATTGGTGAACGTGGGGTGTTAAAGTCCCCTAGTATGATTGTGTTACTGTCAATTTCCCCTTTTATGGCTGTTAGCATTTGCCTTATGTATTGAGATGTTCCTATGTTGGGTGCATAAATATTTGCGATTTTTATATCTTCTTCTTGGATTAATCCCTTGATCATTATGCAGTGTCCTTCTTTGTCTCTTGTAATCATGTTTATTTAAAAATTTTTTAAATTTTTTGTGGTACACAGGCCTCTCACTGTTGTGGCCTCTCCCTTTGCAGAGCACAGGCTCCGGGCACACAGGCTCAGTGGCCATGGCTCACGGGCCCAGCCACTCCGCAGCATGTGGGATCCCCCCCAGACCAGGGCATAAACCCATGTCCCCTGCATTGGCAGGTGGACCCTCAATCACTGCGCCACCAAGGATGCCCTCATCTTTATTTTAAAGTCTATTTTGTCTGATATGAGAATTGCTACTCCATTTTTTTTTTGATTTCCATTGGCATGGAATATCTTTTTCCATCCCCTCACTTTCAGTCTGTCTGTGTCCCTAGGTCTGAAGTGGGTCTCTTGTAGACAGCATATATACTGTTCTTGTTTCTGTATCCATTCAGCAAGTCTATGTCTTTTGGTGGGAGCATTTAATCCATTTACATTTAAGGTAGTTCTCAATATGTGTGTCCCTATTACCATTTTCTCAATTGCTTTGGGTTTGTTATTGTAAGTCTTTTCCTTCTCTTGTATTTCCTGCCTAGAGAAGTTCCTTTAGCATTTGTTGTAAAGCTGGTTTTGTGGTACTGAATTCTCTTAACTTTTGCTTGCCTGTAAAGGTTTTAATTTCTCCGTCAAATCTGAATGAGATTCTTGTGGGTGGAGTAATCTTGGTGTAGGTTTTTCCTTTCCATCACTTTAAATATGTCTTGCCACTCCTTTCTGGCTTGCAGAGTTTCTGCTGAAAGATCAGCTGTTAACCTTATGGGATTCCCTTGTTGGTATTTGTTGTTTTTCCCTTGTTACTTTTAATATTTTTTCTTCATATTTAATTTTTGATAGTTTGATTAATATGTGTCTTGGCGTGTTTCTCCTTGGATTTATCCTTTATGGGCCTTTCGTGCTTCCTGGACTTGACTGACTATTTCCTTTCCCCTATTAGGGAAGTTTTCAACTATAATCTCTTCAAATATTTTCTCAGTTCCTTTCTTTTTCTCTTCTTCTTCTGGGACCCCTATAATTCGAATGTTGTTTCATTTAATGTTGTCCCAGAGGTCTCTGAGACTGTCCTCAATTCTTTTCATTCTTTTTTCTGCTCTGTGGAATTATTTCCACTATTTTATCTTCTAGGTCACTTATCCTTTTTTCTGCCTCAGTTATTCTGCTATTGATTCCTTCTAGAGAATGTGTAATTTCATTTACTGTGTTATTCATCATTGTTTGTTTGCTCTTTACTTCTTCTAGGTCCTTGTTAAACCTTTCTTGAATTTTCTCCATTCTGTTTGCAAGATTTTGGATCATGTTTACTATCATTACTATGAATTCTTTTTCAGGTAGACTGCCTATTTCCTCTTCATTTGTTTGGCCTGGTGGGTTTTTACCTTGTGCCTTCATCTGCTGTGTGTTTCTCTGTCTTCTCATTTTGCTTAACTTACTGTGCTTGGGGTCTCCTTTTTGCAGGCTACAGTTCATAGTACCTGTTGTTTTTGGTGTCTGCCCCAGTGGCTAAGGTTGGTTCAGCGGGTTTTGTAGGCTTCCTGGTGGAGGGGACTGGTTCCTGTGCTCTGTTGGATGAGGCTGGACCTTGTCTTTCTGGTTGGCAGGACCACATCTGGTGGTGTGTTTTGGGGTGTCTGTGGCCTTATTATGATTTTAGGCAGCCTCTCTGCTAATGGGTGGTGTTGTGTTCCTGTCTTGCTAGTTGTTTGGTACAGGGTGTCCAGCTGTGTAGCTTGCTGGTCATTGAGTGGAGTTGGGTCTTAGCATTGAGATGGACATCTCTGGGAGAGCATTCACCGTTTGATATTACATGGAGCTGGGAGGTCTCTGGTGGACCAATGTCTTGAACTAGTCTCTCCTAACTTGGAGGCCCAGGTGTGACACCCAGCTGGAGCAAGAAGACACTCTCAGCCACATGACTCAGAATAAAAGGGAGAATAAAAGAAAGAAAAAATAAAATAAGATAAAATAAAGTTATTAAAATAAAAAAATTATTAAAAATAAGTAAAATAGGGCTTCCCTGGTGGTGCAGTGGTTGAGAGTCTGCCTGCCGATGCAGGGGACATGGGTTCGTGCCCCAGTCTGGGAAGATCCCTAATGCCATGGAGTGGCTGGGCCCATGAACCATGGCCACTGAGCCTGCGCGTCTGGAGCCTGTGCTCCGCAATGGGAGAGGCCTCAA
>NW_020172780.1:1448062-1462614 GCF_003031525.2 Neophocaena asiaeorientalis asiaeorientalis | reverse complement strand
GGAGCATGAAGACCCTTTCAGCCACATGGCTCAGAAGAAAAGGGAGAGAAAAAAAGAAAGAAAGAAAGAAAGAATGAATGAATGAATGAAATAAAATAAAGTTATTATAGTTAAAAAGTAAAAAGTAATTTAAAAAAAGAAAGAAAGAAAGAAGAGAGCAGCCAAATCAACAAACAAATCCACAAGTGATATCAAGCACTAAAAACTATTTTTAAAGAAAAAAGACAGACAGAACCCTAGGACAAATGGTAAAAGCAAAGCTATACAGACAAAATCACAAAAAGAAGCATACAGATACACGCTCGCAAAAAGAGAAAGAGAAAAAACTATGTATCTATATATTAAAAAAGGAAGAGAGCAACCAAATCAATAAACAAATCTACCAATAATAGCAAACTCTAAATACTAAACTAAGATAAACATAAGACCAGAAACAAATCAGATGCAGAAAGCAAACCCCAAGTCTACAGTTGTTCCCAAAGTCCACTGCCTCAATTTGGGGATGATTCATTGTCTATTCTGGTATTCCAGAGATACTGGGTACAACAAGTTGATTGTGGAGATTTAATCCATTGCTCCTAAGACTGCTGGGAGAGATTTCCCTTTCTCTTTTTTGTTCACACAGCTCTTGGGGTGCAGCTGTTGATTTGACCCCACCTCTGCATGTAGGTTGCCTGAGGGCATCTGTTTCCCGCCCAGACAGGATGGGGTAAAGTAACAGCTGATTAAGGGGCTCTGGTTCACTCAGGCTGAATGGAGGGAGGGGTACGGAATGCGGGGTGAGCCTGCAGTGGCAGAGGCCGGTGTGAGGTTGCAACAGCCTGAGCCACGCTGTGTGTTCTCCAGGGTTGTCCCTGGATCACAGGACCCTGGCAGTGGTGGGCTGCACAAGCTCCCTGGAGGGGAGGTGTTGATAGTGACTTGTGCTTGCACACAGGCTTCTTGGTGGCTACAGCAGCAGCCTTATACTTTCATTCCCATCTCTGGTGTCCTTGCTGATAGCTCCGGCTTGCATCCGTCTCTGGAGCTCATTTAGGCAGTACTCTGAATCCGCTCTCCTCGTGCACCCCGAAACAATAGTCTCTTGCCTCTTGAGCAGGTCCAGAGTTTCTCCCGGACTCTCTCCTGGCTAGCTGTGGCGCACTAGCCCCCTTCAGGATGTGTTCATGCAGGCATCACCAGTCCTCTCCCTGGGATCTGACCTCTGAAGCCCGAGCCTCAGCTCCCTGCCCCGGTGGTTGAGCCAGCAAACCTCTGAGGCTGGTGAGTGGTGGTTAGCACCAATCCTCTGTGCGGAAATCTCTCCGCTTTGCCCTCTGCACCCCTGTTGCTGCACTCTCCTCCGTGGCTCTGAAGCTTCCCCCACCACACACCCCTCCACCAGTGAAGGGGCTTCCTAGTGTGTAGAACCTTTTCCTCCTTCACAGCTCCTTCCCAGAGGTGCAGGTCCTGTCCTATTCTTTTGTCTCTGTTTTTTCTTTCTTCTTTTGCCTTACCCAGGTATGTGGGGAGTTTCTTGCCTTTTGGGAAGTCTGAGGTCTTCTGCCAGCCATCAGTAGGTGTTCTGTAGGAGATGTTCCACAAGTAGATGTATTTTTTAAAATAAATTTATTTATTTTATTTATTTATTTTGGCTGCGCTGGGTCTTCATTGTTGTGCAGGGTTTTCTCTAGTTGCAGGTAGCAGGATCTACTCTTCCCTGTGGTGCATGGACTTCTAATTGCAGTGGCTTCCCTTGTTGTGGAGCACAGGTGGGCTTCAGTAGTTGTGGCACACAGGCTCAGTAGTTGTGGCTCGTGGACTCTAGAATGCAGGCTCAGCAGTTGTGGCACATGGGCTTAGTTGCTCCGCAGCATGTGGGATCTTCCCGGACCAGGGCTTGAACCTATGTCCCCTGCATTGGCAGGTGAATTCTTAACACTGTGTCACTAGGGAAGCCCTGTAGATGTATTTTTGATGTATTGTGGGGAGGAAGGTGATCTCCACGTCTTACTCCTCTACCATGTGGAAGGTCTCCCCCAACACATTTTGAGATGTATCAATATTTTTATTTTCTTTCAGTTCAAAATATTTCTAATTCCCTTTGAGATATCTTCTTTGACCCATGGATTATTTGAAAGGTGCATAGTTTAATTTTCAAGTGTTTGGAAATTTCCCTATTGTGTTACTCTTATTGATATCTAGTTTAATTCCATATGGTCTGAGAAGACACTTTGTGTTATTTCAAATTAAAAAAAATAATCCTTGCTTTGTGACTGAGGGTAAGATTTATCTTTGTGAATGTTCCATATGCACTTGAAAAGAATGTATATTCTTCAGCTGTTGGGAGGATTTTTCAATAATGTCAGTTCTATTTGGTTGATGGTGTCATTCATTTACTCTATATCCTTCCTGATTTTCTTTTTTTTTTAATGGAAGTATAGTTGATTCACAATATTATATTAGTTCAGGTGTACAACATAGTGATTATAGTGATTATACTCCACTTAACGTCATTGCAAAATAATGGTTCTACTTCCCTGTGCTGTACAATATATCCTTGTTGCTTATTTATTTATTTATTTATTTATTTGCGGTATGCGGGCCTCTCACCGTTGCGGCCTCTCCCGTTGCGGAGCACTGGCTCCGGATGTGCAGGCTCAGAGGCCATGGCTCACGGGCCCAGCCGCTCCGCAGCATGTGAGATCTTCCCGGACCGGGGCACGACCCCGTGTCCCCTGCATCGGCAGGCAGACTCTCAACCACTGCGCCACCAGGGAAGCCCACTTAATTATTTTATACATTGTAGTTTGTATCACTTAATCCCCTACCCCTCTCTTGCCCCTCCCCACTACCCTCAACCCACTGATAACCACTAGTTTGTTCTCTATATCTGTGAATCTATTTCTTTTTTTGTTATATTCACTGGTTTGTTTTATTATTTAGATTCCATGTACAAGTGATAACATAAAGTATTTGTCTTTCTCTGTCTGACTTATTTCACTAAGCATAATACTCTCCAAATCCATCCATGTTGTTGCAAAAGGCAGAATTTCATTCCTTTTTATGACTGTCCCCTCCCCACTGGTAACCACTAGTTTTTTCTCTATGTCTGTGAGTCTGTTTCTTTCTTGTTGTGTTCACTAGTTTGTTTATAAATTCCACAAATAAGTGATATCATATAGTATTTGTCTCTCTCTGACTTATTTCACTAAGCATAATACTCTCCAAATCCATCCATGTTGTTGCAAAAGGCAGAATTTCATTCCTTTTTATGACTGAGTAATATTCCATTGTTTATATATACTCCACACCTTCTTTACCCATTCATCTGTTGATGTACACTTATGTTGTTTCTATATCTTAGCTGCGGTAAATAATGCTGCAATGAACATTGGGGTGCATGTATCTTTTTTGAATTAGTATTTTCATTCTCCCAGATATATACGCAGGAGTGGAACTGCTTGATCATACGGTAATTCTATTTTTAGTTTTTCTGAGAAACCTCCATACTGTTTTCCATAGTGGCTGCACCAATTTACAATCCCGCCAACAGTGTACAAAGGTTCCCTTTTCTCCACGTCCTCTCCAATGCTTGTTATTTGCAGACTTTTTGATGGTAGCCATTCTGACAAGTGTACAGTGGTATCTTGTTGTGGTTTTGATTTCCATTTGTCTGATAATTAGCAATGTTGAGCATCTTATCATGTGTATGTTGGCCATCTGTATATGTTTTTGGAAAAATGTCTATTCAGATCTTCTGCTCATTTTTTAATGTTGTTGTTTTGTTTTGATATTGAGTTGTATGAGCTGTTTATATATATCTGGATATTAACCCCTTATTGGTCATATCATTTGCAAATATTTTCTCTCATTCAGTTGATTATCTTTTCATTTTCCTGGTTTCCTTTTCTGTGCAAAAGCTTTTAAGTTTAAATAGTTTCCATCTATTTATTTTTTTGCTTATGATTCCTTTGCCTTAGGATACAGATCCAAAATAAATTTTGCTATGATTTATGTCAAAAGAGGGTTCTGTCTATATTTTCTTCCAGAAGTTTTATGGTACCATGTCTTATATTTAGGTCTTTAAACCACCTTGAGTTTTTTAAAAATATGGTGTGAGGGAGAGTTCTAATTTCATTCATTTACATGAGGTTGTCCAACTTTCCCAACACCACTTGCTGAAGAGATGGTCTTTTCTCCATTGTATATTCTTGCATCCTCTGTCACAGATTAATTGATCATATAAGTGTGGGTTCATTTCTGGGCTATCTATTTTATTTCATTGATATATGTGTGTTTTTTCATGCCCGTATCATACTGTTTTAATTACTGTAGCTTTGTAGTATAGTCTGAAGTCAGGTAGCATGATACCTCCAGCTTTGTTCTTTTTCTCAAGATTCCTTTGACAACTTAGGGTCTTTTGTGGTTCCATATAAATTTTAAGATTATTTGTTCTAGTTCTGTGAAAAATGTCATGAGTATTTTGATAGAGATTGCACTAAATTTGTAGATTGTTTTGGGTAGTATAGACATTTTTACAATATTATTTCTTCTAATTGGTGAATACTGGATACATATGTTTCTTTGTATCACCTTCAATTTCCTTCATCAATGTTTTATAGTTTTCAGAGTACAGGTCTTTCACTTCCTTGGTTAAGTTTATTCCTAGATATTTTATTTTGGGGGGTTTAAAATTATCCCAATTTTAAATGGGATTGTTTTCTTGCTTTCTCTTTCTGATAGTTCACTATTAGTATACAGATAACCAACAGATTTCTGTATATTAGTCTTGTATTCTGCAACTTTACTGGATTCATTTTAGTTCTAATAGTTTTTTGGTGGAGACTCTAAGGTTTATATATAGTATCATGTCATCTGTAAATAGTGACAGTTTTACTTCTTTCCCTCCAATTTGCAGTTTTTTACTTCTTTTTCTTGTCTGATTTCTGTGGCTAGGACTTCCAATACTATGTTAAATAGAAGTTGCAAAAGGGGCATCCTTTTCTTGTTTCTGATTTCAGAGGAAAAGCTTTTAGCTTTTCACCATTGAATATGATGTTAGCTGTGGGTTTGTCATAAATGGCCTTTATTATTTTGAGATATGTTCCCTCTATACCAAGTTTGATAAGAGTTTTTATCATAAATGAATTTTGTCAAATGTTTTTTTTTGCATCTATTGAGATGATCATGTGGTTTTTATTCTTTAATTTGTTAATATGGTGTATCATGTTGATTAATTTATGGATATTGATCCAAATCTGCATCCCTGGAATAAATCTCACTTGATCATGGTATATGATCCTTTTTATATAGTGTTGAAGTTGTTTTGCTAATATTTTGTTGAGGATTTTTGCATCCATATTTATCAGCAATATTGGTATGTAACTTTCTTTTTTTGTAGTGTGTTTGTCTGGTTTTGATATCAGGGTAATGATGGCCTCATAGAATGAATTTGGGGGTATCCCCTCCTCTGTAATTATTTAGAATACTTTGAGAAAGATAGGTATTAGCTCTTCTTTTTGTGTTTGGTAGAATTTCCCTGTGAAGCCATCTGGTCTTAGACTTTTGTTTCCTGAGAGTTTTTTGATTACTAATTCAATTTCACTACTAGTAATCAGTCTATTAAAAAATGTCTATTTCTTCCTGATTCAGTCTTGGAAGGTTGTATGTTTCTAAAATTTGTTCATTTCTTTTAGGTTGTCAAATTTGTTGGCATATAACTGTTCATAGTATTGTCTTATGATGTTTTGGTGTATGTGTGATATCAGTTGCTATTTCTCCTCTTTCTTTTCTTATTTTGTTTATTTGAGTCCTCTCTCTTTTTTTCTTGATAAGCCTGGCTAAAGGTTTATCAACTTTATCTTTTCAAAAAGCCAGCTCTTTGTTTCACTGATCTTTTCTATTTTTGGGGTGTGTGTGTGTCTCTATTTTATTGATTTCCTCTCTGATCTTTGTTATTTCCTTCCTTCTGCTGACATTAGGATTTGTTTATTTTTATTCTAATTCCTTTAGATGGTAGGTTAGGTTGTTTATTTGATATTTTCTTGTTTTTTGAGTAGGCTTGTATTGCTATAAACTCTTTGAACTGCTTTTGCTGCATCCCATATATTTTGGAAAGTCGTGTTTCCATTTTCATTTGTCTTGAGGTATTTTTTGATTTCCTCTTTGATTTCTCCATTGACCCATTGATTTTTAAGTATCATTCTGTTTAGTCTCCACGTGTTTGTGTTTTTTGCATTTTTCTTCCTGTAATTGATTTTTAGTTTTATACCATTAAGGTTGGAAAAAATGCTTGATATAATTTCTATCCTCTCAAATTTGTTGAGACCCATTTTTCAGCCTAGCATGTGATCTGTCCTGGAGAATATTCCATGTGCATTTGTAAAGAATGTATTTTCTGCTGTTTTTGGATGAATGTCTTATAGATACTTATTAATTCCAACTTGCCTAATATGTCGTTTAAGACCATTGTTTCCTTATTGACTTTCTGCCTGGATGATCTGCCCATTGATGTAAGTGGAGTGTTAAAGTACCCTACTGTTATTGTCAATTTCTCCCTTTACGTCTGTTAATATTTACCTTATATATTTAGGTGCCCCTGTATTGGGGCATATATGTTAATGAGTGTTATACCCTCTTCTTTTATTGATCCCTTTATCGTTATATAATGACCTTCTTTGTCTTTTGTTATAGATTTTGTTTTAAAGTCTATTTTGTCTGATATGAATATTGCTACCCCTGCTTTCTGTTGTTTTCATCTGCATGAAATATCTTTTACCATTCCCTCACTTTCAGTCTGTGTGTGTCTTTAGCTCTGAAGTAATTCTCTTGTAAGCAGCATATAGGTGGGTCCTGTTTTTTATCCAATCACCCACTCTATGTCTTTTGATTGGAGCATTTAGTCCATTGGCATTTAAAGTGATTATTGATAGGTATGTACTTATTGCCATTTTGCTACTTATTTTCTGGTTGTTTTTGTCACTCTTCTCTGTTCATCTTTTAGTTTCTTCCCTTGTGGTTTGATGATTCTGTTTAGTGGTATGCTTGTGTTCCTTTCTCTCTAGTTTTTGTGTGCCTATTGTAGGTTTTTGATTTATGGCTACCATGGGGTTTATATATGTTGGTCTATAACTATATCCATTTGTTTTAAACTGGTAGTGATTTAAGTTCAGATGCATTCTAAAAAATCTACATGTTTTTACTTTCCTCCCCCACATTTTGTGTTTTTGATGTCATTTTACATCTTCATATTTATCCCTTTACTGTTCATTTTAGTTACAGTTGATTTTACAATTTTGTTGTCTTTTAGTCTTCAAACTTGCTTTTTTAAGTGTTTGATTCTCAGCTTTTACTATATGTTTGCCTTTACTAGCGGGATTTTTCCCTTATAGACACTTCGTGTTAAAGCCTTTTCTTTTCCACTTAGGGAAGACTCTTTAACATTTTTTAAGGTAGTTTTATTATTGATGAACTCTTAGTTTTTGCTTGTCTGGGTTGTTCTTTATCTCTCCTTCGATTCTAAATGATAATGTTTCTGGGTAGAGTATCCTAAGTTGCAGATTTTTCTCTTTCAGTGCTTTATATATATCATGCCACTTTCTTCTGGCCTGTAAAGTTTCTGCAGAAAAATCAGCTAATAACATTATGGGGGTTCCCTCGCATATGACTCTATTTTTCTCTTGCTGCCTTTAGAATTCTCTTTAACTTTTGCCATTTTAATTATTATAAGTCTTGGTGTGGGTCTGTTTGGGTTCATCTTGTTTTGGACCCTGTTTCCTATATCAGGATATCTGTTTCCTTTTTCAGTTTCAAGCTGTTCTCAGCCATAATTTCATTAACTACATTTTAACCCCTTTCTCTCTTCTCTTTCTGAGACCCCAACAGTGCAAATGTTGGTGTGCTTGATGTTGTCTCAGAGGTCCTGTGAACTGTTCTCATTTTTTTTTTTACATCTTTATTGGAGTATAATTGCTTTACAATGGTGTGTTAGTTTCTGCTTTATAACAAAGAGAATCAGTTATACATATACATATGTTCCCATATCTCTTCCCTCTTGCGTCTCCCTCCCTCCCACCCCTCTAGTTGGTCACAAAGCACCGAGCTGATCTCCCTGAGCTATGCGGCTGCTTCCCACTAGCTATCTATTTTACGTTTGGTAGTGTATATATGTCCATGCCACTCTCTCACTTTGTCACAGCTTACCCTTCTCCCTCCCCATATCCTCAAGTCCATTCTCTAGTAGGTCTGTGTTTTTATTCCCGTCTTACCCCTAGGTTCTTCATGACACTTTTTTTTTCTTAGATTCCATATATATGTGTTAGCATACGGTATTTGTCTTTCTCTTTCTGACTTCACCCTGTATGACAGACTCTAGGTCCATCCACCTCACTACAAATAACTCAATTTCGTTTCTTTTTATGGCTGAGTAATATTCCATTGTATATATGTGCCACATCTTCTTTATCCATTCATCCGATGATGGACACTTAGGTTGCTTCCATCTCCTGGCTATTGTAAACAGAGCTGCAATGAACATTTTGGTACATCACTCTTTTTGAATTATGGTTTTCATTTTAAAATTTTGTTTTTCCTTTTGTTGCTCTGATTAGGTGATTTCCATTATTCTATCTCTCAGATCATTTAAGTATTCTTCTGCATCATCTAGTTTGCTGCTAATTCCTTGTAGTGTGTTTTTCATTCCAATTATTGTATTCTTCTGTTCTGACTTTGTTGCTATGTGTGGGCTTTCTCTAGTTGTGGCGAGAGGAGGCTACTGTTCGTTGCAGTGTGTGGGATTCTCATCACGGTGGCTTCTCTTGTTGTGGAGCATGGGCTTTGGGTTCATCTTGTTTTGGACCCTGTTTCCTATATCAGGATATCTGTTTCCTTTTTCAGTTTCAAGCTGTTCTCAGCCATAATTTCATTAACTACATTTTAACCCCTTTCTCTCTTCTCTTTCTGAGACCCCAACAGTGCAAATGTTGGTGTGCTTGATGTTGTCTCAGAGGTCCTGTGAACTGTTCTCATTTTTTTTTTTACATCTTTATTGGAGTATAATTGCTTTACAATGGTGTGTTAGTTTCTGCTTTATAACAAAGAGAATCAGTTATACATATACATATGTTCCCATATCTCTTCCCTCTTGCGTCTCCCTCCCTCCCACCCCTCTAGTTGGTCACAAAGCACCGAGCTGATCTCCCTGAGCTATGCGGCTGCTTCCCACTAGCTATCTATTTTACGTTTGGTAGTGTATATATGTCCATGCCACTCTCTCACTTTGTCACAGCTTACCCTTCTCCCTCCCCATATCCTCAAGTCCATTCTCTAGTAGGTCTGTGTTTTTATTCCCGTCTTACCCCTAGGTTCTTCATGACACTTTTTTTTTCTTAGATTCCATATATATGTGTTAGCATACGGTATTTGTCTTTCTCTTTCTGACTTCACCCTGTATGACAGACTCTAGGTCCATCCACCTCACTACAAATAACTCAATTTCGTTTCTTTTTATGGCTGAGTAATATTCCATTGTATATATGTGCCACATCTTCTTTATCCATTCATCCGATGATGGACACTTAGGTTGCTTCCATCTCCTGGCTATTGTAAACAGAGCTGCAATGAACATTTTGGTACATCACTCTTTTTGAATTATGGTTTTCATTTTAAAATTTTGTTTTTCCTTTTGTTGCTCTGATTAGGTGATTTCCATTATTCTATCTCTCAGATCATTTAAGTATTCTTCTGCATCATCTAGTTTGCTGCTAATTCCTTGTAGTGTGTTTTTCATTCCAATTATTGTATTCTTCTGTTCTGACTTTGTTGCTATGTGTGGGCTTTCTCTAGTTGTGGCGAGAGGAGGCTACTGTTCGTTGCAGTGTGTGGGATTCTCATCACGGTGGCTTCTCTTGTTGTGGAGCATGGGCTCTTGGTGTGCGGGCTTCAGTAGTTGTGGCATGCAGGCTCAGTAGTTGTGGCTCACGGGCTCTATTGCGCAGGCCTAGTCGTTGTGGCACACGGGCTTATTTGCTCTGTGGCATGTGGTAACTTCCTGGACCAGGGCTCGAACCTGTGTCCCCTGCATTGGCAAGTGGATTCTTAACCACTGCACCACCAAGGAAGCCCCCGACTGGTTATTTTTTATATATTTTCTTGTTCCTTGTTAAAATTCTCACTCTGTTAATCTATTCTTTTCCCTAATTCAGTTTGCATCCTCATTACTAATGCTTTGAACTTTTTATCTGATAAATTATTTATTTCTGTTTCATTAGGTTTTTTTTAAGGGTGTTCTCTTTTTCTTTCAATTCAAACAATTTCCTGTTTTTTTTTTTCATTTTGTTTGACTTTCTCTTCTCTATGAAATTAGGTGACACAGTTATCTGTCCTTGTGTGGGAGTATCCCTATACAGCCTGCACTTGCTCAGTGGCTTCTGTGTGAGAGAGCTGGATCTGATGTGAGCATGATTTACATCTTTCTCCAGAGTGTCCTGATAGCTATCACCTTGGTGAAGTGAGGCTGGAGATGGAGGGGCTAAACCAGAACCAGGTGTGAGTAGGTGCTTTTCCTCTGCTCAGTGGCCCACATCACCTATTGGGGGTGGGGGTGGGTCCCAAGTTGCTGGAGGGGAAGCCCTGAGGGTCTGTTCCAAGCTGGCTCTGTTCCCTAAGTGTGTGCTCCTCCACCTCCCAGCACTGGCACTCTCATCCAGATAGGAGAAGTGCTACAGTGGGTGCTTGGTGTGGGTCTGGGCATGGGCTGTGTCAGTCTCAGCTCCAGTCAGAGTCTCAGGCCACTTCTGATGCACTGCCTCCATAGGTGCCAGTAAGAGCTGTCTGTGCCCCATTCAGATGTTGTTCTGTGTTAGAATTGGCTCCATCCCTCACAACTGAGCACTCCTCTTGGTCACTGCAGCCCTTGCCCTAGTGTGGAGCTATGCCAAAGAGCGAGTGGGACTGGAGTGGTGCTCAGCTCTGGCTAGGGCACATGCCAGGGTGGTTGCAGGAAACCATCCAGAGTCCTATGCAGTTTCAATCAGCTTTCTCCACCTTGTTTCAGGAGTAAGCAAGTGTGTGTGCACTCCTCTTGGATGGAGTCTAGTCTAGTCTAGTTTCTTACAGCCCTCTTCTTAGTCCCACTGGTTTTCTAACCAGCTAAAGGGACTAGTCTTCCCAGTGTCAGACCCCAGGTCTGGGGTGTCTATGTGGCTCCAACTGCTCATTCCCTAATGGAGGATCCCTCCCTGTGTAATCCCATCCTCTTCTTTATCTCCTCCCAGGGGCACAGGTCCTGACCTGATCACTTATTTTCCCTTCCTACCCAATTCTGTGTGGATCTTTCTTACAGCCTTGGTTGTACAACAGTCTTTCTGCCAGTCTCCAGCTAGTTTTCAGTGAGTATTGTGCCACATGTAGATGTACTCTTGGTGTGTTCATGGTGGGAGGTGAGTTCCTCTTCCTCCTAATCCTCCATCTGTTTTTTTCTCTTGATCCTCCATCTTGACCTCCTTCCTGTCATTGTAGATTTTCTGATACTAGTTCTATCTATTACTAAATAAGAAATACTGAAATTTCCAACTATAATCCCGGATTTGTCTATTTCTCCTTTCAATTTTGTCAAATGTTGCTTCTATATTTTGACACCATTTTTTTTTTTTTTTTTTTCGGTACACGGACCTCTCACTGCTGTGGCCTCTCCCGTTGTGGAGCACAGGCTCCGGACGCACAGGCTCAGCGGCCATGGCTCACGGGCCCAGCTGCTCCATGGCATGTGGGATCTTCCCGGACTGGGTCACGAACCCATGTCCTCTGCATCGGCAGGTGGACTCTCAACCACTGTGCCACCAGGGAAGCCCTTGACACTATTTTTAATTGCATATACATTTAGGATTGTTATGTATTGATAAAATGACCCTTTTATCATTAGGTAATGTCCCTTTTTTTCCTGATAACTCTGTTTTCTCTGAAGTCTGTTTTACCTGGTATTAATATAGCTACTCCAGTTTTTGTTTATATGATAAATCTTTTTCCATAATCTTACTTTTAGTCTTCCTAAATCACATATTTTAACACTTATCTTATTTATTTATTTTATTTTTATGGTTGTATCAGTTCTTAATTGTGGCAAGTGGGATCTTCGTTGAGGCACGTGGGATCTTTCACTGGGGCACGTGGGCTCTTCGTTGTGGTGTGCGGGCTTCTCTCTAGTTGTGGCATGTGTGTTTTCTTTTCTCTAATTATGGTGTGCTGGCTCCAGAGCACGTGGCCTCTGTAGTTTGCAGCATGTGGGCTCTCTATTTGAGGCGCGTGAACTCAGTAGTCATGGCACATGGGCTTAGTTGCCCTGCAACATGTGGGATCTTAGTTCCCCGCCCAGGGATTGAACCTGCATCCCCTGCATGGGAAGGCAGATTCTTTACCACTGGACCACCAGGGAAGTCCCTGCTAAATCACATATTTTTGAAGGGAGTTTCTTGTAGACAGTATATAGTTGGGTCATTTTAAAAAACCATTCTGGGCTTCCCTGGTGGCGCAGTGGTTGGGAGTCCGCCTGCCGATGCAGGGGACACGGGTTCGTGACCCGGTCCGGGAAGATCCCACATGCCGCAGAGCGGCTGTGCCCGTGAGCCATGGCCGCTGAGCCTGCACGTCTGGAGCCTGTTGCTCCGCAATGTGAGAGGCCACAACAGTGAGAGGCCCGCGTACCGCAAAACAAACAAACAAAACAAAACAAAACAAAAAAACCATTCTGACAATGTGTCCTTTAATTGGTGTGTTTATACCATTTACATTTTATGTAATTATTGATGTTTGTATTTAAGTTTAGTTTTATATTATTATATGTACATTATATATTATTTGCTTTCTACTTATTATACCTGCTTTTATTTCATCTTTTCCCTCTTTCCTACTTTCTTTTGGGTATTTGAGCACTCTTTAGTGTTACATTTTGACACTAATTGCAATATGCACACTTAACTTCTCAGTCTATTTAGATTCAGAATTTTACCACTTCAAGAGGAGAATAGAAACGTTACCACCACATCAATCCCTTTTACCCTCCACTCTTTATATTATAGTTGTCCTATATTTTACATCAACATATTTTGAAAAATCTCATCAATTTTTTTTTTCAATTATTAAACATGTTTTAAAGAATCCAATAGTCTATTATTTTCACCCATTTCTGTTGCTCTTCCTTTAGCCCTGATGTTCTCAGGTTCTTTCTGATATCGTATCCCTTCTGTCTGAAAACCTTTCTTTAGTAATCCTTTTAGAGCAGGTATACTAGATATAAATTATCTTAGTTTTCCTTCATGGGAGAATGTCTTTATTTCATCTCCATTCCTGAAGGATATTTTCTACCAGTAGTTATAGAATTCTTGGGTAAAAGTTCTTTTCTTTCAGCTCTTTAAATATATTACACCAGTTCCATCTGGTCTCCATGATTTCTGATGAGAAATCCTATCATTTGCGTCTTTGTTCTTTTGTAGGTAACATATTGTTTTTCTCAGTTTTCAAGATTTTTTCTTTGTCTTTAATGTTTAGCAGATTGATTATGAGTCTAGGCATGGATTTCTTTGGGCTTATCCTTTGAGGTTTGTCAAATATTTCAAGAGTCCTTGAGATCAACTCCACTCCTAGAATCTCTCTAGCTGAGCTTCACTGGAAGGACTCAAGCACTCAGTTTCTGCTTCTGCTTACCACTAAGACTTGTCACAGAAGTGCAGTGAGGACAGACTGCCACTGAGTTGCTCCCCTCACTGCCACATCCTCATCCCAGCTCTGATGTATCCTGCCTTTATTTAAGATTTGGATATTTTGCTCATCATGGATTTTTCTGCCTTACTTTTGAGGAGAAACTCATTTTTGTCTCTTCTTAAATTCACAGAAAACTTCTCAGCAACCCAAAGGAAACTGCGCTGGCCAAGGCTGGACTCATGCCCAGGCCTAAACTACCATTTCAGCAAGGCTAGACAATCAAACACAACTGAGGCTGGAGGAGATACATAGGTGGATCAGGGGATAAATTCCAGATAAATTCCTTTCTGAGAAGGGCAGGCACCTGAGATGGAGGCTTCTGTTCCAGCAGCCTTCAGATACCAGGTAGGATGTCCAGCATATTTTTAAAGAAATTGAATTTCAAGCAAGCCAAGCATACTAATAAAAATAGGATTATCTTTAATCTACAGCACTTAACATTCTTATATTTTCCCCCAGTTTTCCTGTGTTGCTAAATATATGAAAATACTTCATTTCCTATGTATGAGGTGTACTGTATACGTTTTACATATGCTATGTGTGTAGACAATGTGTACATATAAGTGTACTTCAATATTCATGTCAGTGAAACATTAAATAAGGAAGCTCTCTTAAAAACATATAGAAAAGAGGGCTTCCTTGGTGGCGCAGTGGTTGAGAGTCCGCCTGCCGATGCAGGGGACACAGGTTCGCGCCCTGGTCCGGGAAGATCCCACATGCCGCAGAGCGGCTGGGCCCGTGAGCCATGGCCGGAGCCTGTGGTCCCCAACGGGAGAGGCCACAACAGTGAGAGGCCCGCCTACCGGAAAAAAAAA
>NW_020172780.1:1418665-1447886 GCF_003031525.2 Neophocaena asiaeorientalis asiaeorientalis | reverse complement strand
GAAAAAAAAAAAAAAAAAAAAAACATATAGAAAAGAAATAATGGGCCATAGGAAAAAAATTAAAAGAGGTATGTGTGAACCATATATTTTGGTAAAGAATAGTCCAGATTTAGAGTTGGCACTGTTGAAATGCAGTTTTTTGTCAATACATTTTTATTTAAGGAATTCACATGTTATGATTTCTTCCACTGTAAATCACTGTAGTTCCTCCAATGGTTGAATCCTAATCTTCAAGATAGCCCTTTTAAAAAGAATTTTTGCTCAGCCCATAGTTGTCATGTCAGTCAATGCTTCTTTGATCTCCACTTGAATATGGACATACTGCAAAAATTCCCCACCTGTAATCTTTGAATCCAATTTCTTCAAGTAATTTTCTTTAGGGCCATGCTTAGGGTCAGAGTAGATGGATCTGCCTCATTCTGAATTTTAGACACCCTCTTACCATTCATAAATTCAAATTATATTCACTCCTAAGCTATCACACCATAGTACAGATAGTTGGAGTATAACAATACCTAAGAATAAAAAAGTTTGACTGTTAGGTCTTTAATAGTTTAGTAGCTCTGTCTTATAGTTCTTCCCCACAAATCTAACACATGGTTCTATGAGTAAAGGAACCACCTAGTGACTCTATGAAGTGTCCAGCTGAGGCAGGAGATAGATGGGCCTCAGTGTGAGCAGCTGGAGTTTGTCCCCTATGGACAGATACTCCAAAATAGTGGGAGTGAGAGAGGAGCTGAGCCCTGCCCGGATAAAAGAAAGAGACCACATATTTCTCATTCTCAAGGTCAAGGAGACCTTCCCAACTGCACACGCACAGAAAGGCTCCTTGGAGGTCAAAAAGGGAGTGACGTCAACCTACCCATAAGCCCCTTTGCTAGAATCCAATCTTGGCTAAGAGATGCACATGCACACATGGGAGGACCCTGAGATAAACCAAATACAGACTCAGAACCAGGCAAAACAAGATGTTTGGCCAAAGGAAACCTGGAAGAAATAAATACCCCATGTAAGTGATTCAAACTACACAAGGGCGGGACTCTCTCTCTGAGTCTGCCCGTATGTCTATCCACACATACTCTTTTTCCTCCTAATAAACACTTTACTTGTTTCACTACTTTCTGTTTCTTTGTGGAAATTCATTTTCTGCAAAGCCATATGGGCCAGGGCCTTGTCACTGGCCACTGTCTAGTGGCTAGGATTCAGCACTCTCACTGCCTTGGCCTGACTTCAATCTCTGACCAGGAACCAGAAATCCTGCTTCAAGCCACTGCAGGCTGAGGCCACCCGAGATCACAATGATGTAAGTCTACAGAAGAAGCTCCATCAGGATAGCACAGAGATTCTTAACTCATGAATATCTGAGTTGATAAACTGAGGTTTAAAACAAAGTTTTCAACTAAAAAAAAAAAATCAACTCATAAAATTCTTTAGTTTAATTTACAATCAACCTAAATATTTTTTTTTTTTTTTTGCGGTACGCGGGCCTCTCACTGTTGTGGCCTCTCCCGTTGCAGAACACAGGCTCCGGACGTGTAGGCTCAGCGTCCATAGCTCACGGGCCCAGCCGCTCCGTGGCATGTGGGATCTTCCCGGACCGGGGCACGAACCCGTGTTCCCTGTATTGGCAGGCGGACTCTCAACCACTAAGCCACCAGGGAAGCCCCAACCTAAATATTTTATTTCTTAAATTTATTTTAGGTTTTGCTTTTACTTTTCAAATGGGCCACATAAACGTGCTCCTTAGTGTCTTCTAATCACAAACAGATACAGAAAAGCCTGTAGACCTTTGCTTCCCATTGTTGACTAAAAAAGTATTCACAACCTAAAAGTTGAGAGTTACGTTTTACTCAGTGGAAAGTTTTAAGACTTCAAGCCCGGGAGGCAGCATCTCATGTAACCCTGAGAGAACTGCTCCAAGGAGACCAGGAGGGAGCCAGGATATACAGGAATTCTGCAACAAAGAGCAGGTAGTCTGACTGTCAAAAGATTATTATTAATGAAAGAAAAGCAGACATCTCAAGTTAAGGAATTTAGCGCTTTTCTATGTATGGGAAGATGCAAGAGTCTGGGCTCACTGAAACAGTTCCTTTGAGATGCACCTCAGCTATCTGGGGTCAGTATCCTATGTTTTCATATCCTGAGTTTCCTCAGGGCTCACCACAGGGAGGGCCTGCAGTCTGATGGCTGCGAGATGGCAGGTGTTCTTTTCCTTCCTGAGTTCCTTCAGGGCTCACCGCTCACCATTGGCAGTGGCTGCAATCGCTGAGGACTGTGTCATTCTTTGTTTATTGATACAGCAGGCAATATTCCACTTCTCACCATCATCAATAGACGCAAGGTGCTGTTTCCCTACATCTTTGCCAACCTGAAGTATTGGTCTTTTTAAGTTTTGCCAATCTGATGTGAAAATAGTATTTTGTTGTCTTGATTTGCAATTCCCAGGTCATAAGAGGAATGCATCCTGAAACACTGAAAGGTTTAATTCTGAGAGAATCAGGTCACAATTGTGTGTAGAAATAGCTGACTGTCATAAATCTCTTCAGAAGGTACTATATTGGATTCATCCAATTTATTGACCTCCATTAGCATAGATCAGTTTGACTTAAATAGAATTTGACAGCAGGGACCTGGTCTAATTACTTACCAACTGCATTTATCAACCAATGGTTAATAAGCACCTTTTACTTGCTGACCTTCCAAGCTGAGCCAACCACAGCCCAGAGCCATTCCCTTGAGTATGTCTGGAATGTCAGAGATGACTGAAAATGACTGTCTGCAGACCTGAGGGCTTGACAACTCCAGGTTGGTATGAGTTATTTCTTAGATTCAGAAACTATCTTGGCATGTTTTCCCCCCTCTCTCCCCACACTCACAGGGTATAAACACGTGTCAGTCTTAAATGCTCTCCTAAACTGTTCCATGTGGCACTCATTCCCTCAGCCGCTCCTGGGTAAAAGGGACTAGTCACAAAATTTTGGGAGCAGCTACTTGGTGATTCTCCTTCTTGGAGACATTTGCATAGTAAAGGCCTGACAAGCCTTGCAAAACCCAGTTCTCCCAAGCTTTTGCATATGTTGTGGGGTATGGGGCTTATTTATACTTGGCAGAAGGAATCACTTTGAAAGACACTATTTTGATGTATTAATATTAGAAGTGTTTCAGGTTTCTAATGCTGAGGACCTGACCAGGGAGAAAGGTTAGGTATTAAATGCTACCAGGATCTCAGGCTTATTACTAAGGCTGACCTTGTCATTCAGCTGTAATTAACACTTCAGTTCTGGGCTGATGTCTAGCTAACATCCTCTGCTCACAGGGCCCATCTCAGGAACTCATCTTGTGGTTAATACTATAACCCTAGAAGTCACAAACAGTATTTCTTAGCTGCGTGACCTAGGGAAGTTGTTTAAGCTCTTTAATCCTCAGTTTCTCCAACTCAAATGGGCTGATAATGGAGCCCATCTCAAAGAGCAGGGTTGTGGGGCTCCAATGAGACAATGCAGGTGAAGAGCTCAGTACCCCTTAACCATGACCACTCCCGTCCTTTGACCACACAACTTTGCTGCAAGAGTTGGAACTTCCCCACTTTGAAGAGAGGATGTTTGCTTTCTCCCTTCCAGGAGGCATCACAGCTGAGTGATTGAGGCACAGAGGGGAGGCCAGCTGCCTTGGTACTCTGCTTCCTGGCTGTGTGACCAGGGTGCTCTGCTTCACCTTTCTGAGCCTCTACAACCCTGAGAACAGGTGCCTCCCTGGCTTTGGGGAAGGTGCCCAAGTTTGGGTTTTAAAGCACCAAGTACAGGGCAGGTGCAGCTTGAGTGTTATCTAGGTGTGATCCAGCTTTACCATTTGCTCTTACCTGTTGGGAAAAGCACTAAGCAGAGAGTATTTTGATTCACTGGAGAAGGAGGTGGCCACAGTCTGGCCTGACATCTTTTTGGTATTTGGAAGTGACTGTGTGCTCCCTAGTCTCCTCAGCTGGGCTTTATGTGGCCTGCATTTCAGAGGGGCTGGACACAGAAGCATGTGGGCACTCGCAGTAGCCTGGAGTCTGGGGGTGGGGAACAGGAGACCCTGTGCTGAGAACACTGACCAGGACATGGGCCTGGGTCCTGGGAAGTGGTTGGCTGTCCCTGTGCTGGCTCAGGGCCTTGAGCAGGGTTTGTCCCCAAGCATGAACACTGGGCCAGCAGTGTGGGGCAATGCTGGGGCCTGAAGACCCCATTTAGGCTCTGGTAAGGTATAAATGATCATCTTCACATTACAGATGAGGAAAATGAGACACTTGACCAAGGCTCTGTGTTTGGAAAGTACAGGCAGTGCTGGGTTCGCTGGGCACGTGCAGCCCCACAAGTGAGGTAGCAAACCTAAGGCAGGTGTCCAGGACCCAGCTGGTGGACTTGGAAGTGTATGTGTGTTTCTCAGCAGGACACCCACATCAGAACCATTGTCATGTCTGCCTTCACTTACAAAACACAAGGTTAAAGGTGAATGTATTAAGATCACAGGTGGCGACAGCAGAGCATTGTCAACTTAAAAAAGGGCACAATGTGCAAAATGAGGGCTATATCCCAGGAGACAGCATTTCAGATAGGTCTGAGAAACTGCTCCAAAGAGGTAGGGGGGAAGGTCAGTATGTATGTGATTTTGGTGAAGGGGGAGTACATGTAATCCAGCACATATTTTTTTGTAGAAGGTTTCTGCGAGTCTCTTGAAGGTTACTGCTAGTCACGAGGAGCAGATATCACCATGAAGGATTTTAGTGCTTTTCTAGATATGAGGAGATATAAGAATTGGGCTCATAAAATCAGCTCCTGAAAATATCTACCTATCTGAAGACCTGTCTGCCAGTTTTTCCCAGAGCACAGAGCGCCTCATTTCTGCTCTCCACCCTGAGCTCCTTTCAGGGGGTGTTGAAGGTCATCCACCCTGAGCTCCTTTCAGGGGGTGTTGAAGGTCAGCAGCTGCAGCAGCACGTGATTTAATCCTTGTAGAGGTAGATGGCAAGCGCCAATGGCGAGTGCCAATCTGTAGTTGACAACATTCAGTCAGGTGCAGGGACCTCCTGAGTAGCACAGAGGCTCTGAGCGTGACTGAGGTTTAAAAACATCTTGGATGATGGCCATGGGGAATGGAGAGGCCCTGATTTCCTCAGAGGCCCCCCAAGCAGGCAGGAGGGCAACCCGGGTACCCATGAAGGTCTGTACCCCTGCAAATACCTTGAGCCCAGGAGCATTCACTCAGCTGGCTCTGAGCTCGGGACCCTCTCTTCCTCTTTCCAACCTTCCTTGGTCCAGCTTGCAGTGCCATCCGTCAGGAATGAGCTACAAAATATAGATTGTGTGAATTTGTATAATTTTGGTGAGTTAAATGCTCTTATATTTGCATTTAAAACTGGCATTATATACTATAAAGATTAACAGTAAAAGTCATGCTAATAATTTAAATTTTGAGTTTTTCTTTATTATAAATGAAATTATATAGCAAATATAAGACATCATGATAAGGTAAGAGAGAGACCGTGGAAGAAAAGAAGTTTTGCACAGTCCTCTTCTCCTGCTTTTTAAACAATAGGCCCACATTTTCATTTTGCACTGGGCCCTACAAATCATATAGTGCATCCTATTCTTGCCCATGGTACCTAGCAAAGAGGAGGCTCCAGGGAATATTTGCTGAATTAAGTTGAACTTGGAATGAAAGTCTCATCTAGTCACACTTGAGCCAGCCCTGCCCTCGGCCCAGGGAACTAGATGCCTCCCTGACCTGGGCAGGATGCAGCTGTCCTGGCCCAGGGCTCTACAAGCACTCATAAGGGGTGGGTTTAAGTGGGATGCCTCTGGTAACTCAGTGAGGTACCATTTGCAAGGATGCATGAAGGTGGCTTTTCCCTGGGACTGACTCGGCAGAAGTGAGAGTCCAGGTGGGTGATGTCACCTCCAAAGCCACCTTGGCAAAGCCAGAGAGCCGGGACTGCAGGCCTAGATCCGGTGTGCCAGCACGGAGTCAGTGCCCTACAGCTCTGTCAAGAGGGACCAAGCCCAAAAGAACTGCCTTTATTAGCCAGGGAGAACCTTAAAATAAAAAACAAACAACCAATCAGTTTCTATAACAGTTAAAGTCTTCAGGGGAAAAAGAAAATCTGTAGGAACATAAAACTGCCCCAAATGGAAAACTTTAGGCTTAAGTGAGAATCATTTGTTCCTGTAAAATATTTTCCACTACATTTTGTGCCGCCCCTCTCTCGCTGCGTCATATTTACTTCAGGTTTTCTTTTGAGAACCAAGTCATTCCAAGGCTGCAGTGCCCAAGCTCCACTCCCAGTCCACACCCCTCCATCTCCAGAAACAACATCATCATGAATTTGCTTTCCTGCAGCCCACACTTTCTTAGTTTTGCAATGTAAGTGCAAGTGTTCATTTCTAAATTCACACGAATGACTTCATACAGTATATAAAGCCTGGAACTTGCTTTGTTCATCCAACTGTGTGTTTATTAATTCATCCGTGTTGATATGTGTAGATTTAGTTCATTCCTTTTTATTGCTGTACTGCATTCCATTGTATTAATATACCACAGTGCATTAATTTCCTCTCCAAATTATGGACATCTGATTTTTGACAATTAAAAGCAAGGCTTCAGTAAATATCCCTGCACCAGTGGCCCTGTTAGCAAGTTCCAGCTCTTCCTGCTATTTTATTTCTATTTACAAGAGATAATAATACCACAAACAGTTAAAAAAATTAAAATTAGCCAGAGGTTATTAAAAATATCTTTATGCCGTAAATTTGAAAGCCTAGATGAAATAAATATATAGAAAAATATGATAGCTAAGCTGACTCAATATGAAATATTCCTGAATAATCTTATAGCCACTAAGAAATAAAATCAGTAATTAAAAATCTTCCCACACCGAAAAAAATCCCAGTATGATTTTATCAGAAAGTGCTACCAGCCTGGGAAGGAACCCATAATTCTAATACTTCACAAACTTTCCAACATATATACATATACAAGAGGAAGAAACACTCGCCATTCATTTCATGATGCTAACATAAGCTTAATGCTAAACTCTGACAAATCCCACATAATTTGCCTTATGTGGGAAAAGCAAATTACAGGCCAATATTCTCATGAGCAAAGTTGCAACACTTCTGAACAAGCATTAATAAGCCATATCCAGCCATGCACAAGAAAGATAACGCCTCACGATCGAGTTGAGTTCATCTCCCCAGGTTTACAGAGCCATATCTGTGTGATAAGCGCTTTTCATTCCACACAGGTATATGCCAAGGCATTCTGGTCTGATCTGTTTGTCATTTGTCTCTGTCTGTGATAATACATCAGTACTATGTATAACACATCTTGGAATTTTATAGCACATGTTCCCCTACTGTGTTCATTTCTGGTGGCCGCTGCAACAAATTTCCACAAACTTGGTGAGATAAACAGAAATTTATACTCTCACAGTCTGGAGGCCAGAAGCCCGAGATCAAGGTGTCGGCAGAGCTGTGCTCCCTCCAGAAACTCTAGGGGAGGTTCCTTCCTGCCTCTTCCCACCTTTTGGTGGCTCCAGGCATCCCATGGTTTGTGGCCACATCACTCCCAACCCTGCCTCTGTACTCACACAGCCTTCTCTCTATGTGTCTCTCTACACTTTCTCTTGAAAGGGAAACTGGTCATTGGATTTAGGGCCCATCCTAATCCAGGATGATCCCATCTTGAGATCATCCTAATCCAGGATGATCCCATCTTGAGATCCTTCACCTAGTTATATCTGCAAAGACCTTATTTCCAAATAAGGTCACACTCACAGGGATATGTCTTTGGACATACATTTCTGAGGGACATGATTCAACCCACTACACCCACTTGTTCACTTTTTCACCACTTGGTCTTCTTTTTCAAATTTGTCTTAGTTTTTGGGCTTTTAGTATTTTAGATAAAATTTTCAATAAATTCTCTAGTTCCAAGAAAAATCCTGTATTCGTTTTCTATTGCTGCTGTAATAAATGTCTACACACTCAGTGGCTTAAAACAAGACAAACTTAAATCTCATACAGTTCTTTAGGTCAGAGGTCGGGTTTAGGTCTCAAGGGGCTAAAATCAAGGTGTCAGCAGGGCTGCGCTCCCTCCAAAGACTCCAGGTGAGAATCTGTTTCTTTGTTCATTTGGGTTGTTGGCAGAATTCAGTTCCTTGAGGTGGTGGGACTGAGATTTCCATTTCTTTGCTGGCTGTCAGCTGAGGATCCCTCCTAGCTCCTAGAGGATGCTGCTTTCCTTGGCTGGTAACCCCTTCCCATATTAAGAGGCAGCAATGGTGCGTGGAGTCTCTCAAGTCTTTGCATCTCACCTGCCTCCTCATGGGTTGTCACATCGCTCTGACCCTTTCATTTAAATCTCTCATTGTAGATCATCATAGTACCCAGCTAAACTCCAAAGCTAAATTTGATGTGAAAAGAGAAAAGTCTCCCAGAATTGCAGAAAATTAAGCCTGAGTTTGTACCTGTCAGGTGGGAGCAGCCCTGGCTTGTCAGCACCATCCTGTGAAAGACCCTCAGCAAAGTCATTAGGTCCCAAAGAGAAATCCTAAATGCAAAGCCATTTCTGCACCTGTGTCCTGCAATAGTGCTGATGCGGACAACAGCTAAGCCACCTTTCATTGCTGAAGCCACCTTTGAAGTGTGGAAATAGAAGCAGCAAAGCTGTTTCCTGCTGTAGAAAGTGTTGTTTTTCACAACTGAGAGAGAACAGACTCTCGAAGGACTTGGTGGCCTCAGAAACCACAGAAGCCGCCTCTGCTCTTGTCCCTACCATCCTCACTCCTCCTTTCTGTCCCTCTGTCTCCCTCACCCTCAGCGTTTTGTGGCCAGCATCATTAGACATCTGTATCTGCTGATGAATATCCAAGCAGTGGGAAGGGAGTGGAGAGAACTGGATCTTTCCCTGCAGTATGAAGATGTCCCTGGAGGAGAGGACAGAGGATCACAGCTGGAGGGAGGAGGAGTTAATGCTACCCTTGGGCTCTGGGTGGGAGGGTCCTGCTCTGCAGCCACCCCTCCCCTCACAGAGATCCATTCCTGTGAGATGGTAATCTGAGCTTGCAGAGGCCATCCCTTGTGTTCATTCATTCATTCATTCATTCATTTGTTTCACACACACTATGGATCCCTGCTCTGTGGCAGGCACCATCTAGTTCTTGGGATGAATTTATAAGACATCTCTGTGGTCAGGGTGTACTTGCTATGCTGGAAGCAGGGTGATGGCCTCCTTCTCACAGCAGCTTTGCTAGAGCAAGATTACCACATGACCCCCACTCTGTAGATACAAAGCAGGAGGCTCAGAGCACAGGGACATGTCTGAGACCATGCAGTGGTCAGCGGCAGGACCCCGAGCGGAACACAGGTCATGTACTGCCACTTCCCCACGTGGCCCTCCAGCTCTCAAGGGCCTGTACTCTAAAGCTGAACTCCTACCCTGTCTCTGGCAGGCAGGCCCCATGAAGTATTTTAAAGCCCAGAGGCTGTTAGCACCTTCTCATTCAATAAACACACTGTCTGCCACGTGCCACGTTCTAGGGAAGCAATGTGATGGAGTGGAAAGAGCTAGAGTTGGACTCTCATCCAGGCTTTATCACATGATAGCAACTGGGTTCTTCTCGCTAAGATGACACACGTCCTACTGGGACAGGCAGGGGGATTTTGTGCCAGTGGCTTATTGAGGAGGGCTCTCTGGAGGAAGTAGTACAGGGTGGCATAAGAGAGGGAGTTATGCCAGGTTAGGGTCTCTGCCAGGGCCAAGCCTCAGCCCGATCCACAGGGTATGGTAGAATGAATGACACAACACAGATACCCCATCAGTCATTGGCCAAGGTCTGATGAGGGGTGGAGTGTAATGGGCAGTGCAGGCTGAGAGCAGCCAGTACTCTCTATAGTGGGAGGCGGGGGGTGAGGGCCACTGGTGGGTGAAGGGAATCTGGGTAGGGCCCCAAGTTAAAGGATCTCAGCTCCAAGTTCTAAGGACCTCCTTGTTTGTACTTTTCTAGCCAGAGAAGTGGCCACTGTTCAATGGTGTATAACATATCTAGTGATGTGTAACAAATTATCCCAAAATTTAGTAGTTAAAACAACAGTAAACATTTATCATCCCCCCAGTTTTTATGGGTCAAAAATTCAGAAGCAGCTTGGGAGGGTGGTTCTGGCTCTGTGTCTCTTGTGAGGTGCAGATGTTGGTCAGGGCTACAGTCTCACTTGAAGGCCTGACTGGGCCTGGGGATCCACTTCCAAGGTGATTCACTCCTTCATGGCCAGCTGTTGGCTGGGGGCTTCAGCTCCTCCCCACTCAGGGCTCTCTTCAGTGTTGCTTGGGAGTCCTTATGACATGGCATTTGGCTCCCCCAGAATGAACAATCCAGGAGAGAAAGGCAGAAGGTTTTCCTATGACCTAACTTTAGAAGACACATCACCTCACTTCCACCACTTTCCTTTGGTTAAAAGTGAATCACTAAGCCCAGCCCACACTCAAGGGTAGGGGAGCTAGGCTCCACCTTTTGGAGAGGAGAGAGTCAAAGAACTGTGGATATATATTAAGCCACAACAAGTGGCATTTCTGAGTCAGTTTCCTCCCCAGAGGCCCTGACTCTGCGGAAGCTCCAGCACTGTAATTCTATTGGGTAAGAACTTGGCGAAGGGTTTTTTGAAAATCCATCAACTGTTTTGCCTCTTGCAACTTTTCCAACTTGGTAATAAGGTTGGATGTGTTTCAGCTATTGAGTAGTTCCTAAGACCATTTCTTTTGGGGTTTCAAATACGTAGGTTGACCTAAATCAGTGACATAACGGGAAGATTTAATTGTGAAGATTTAATTGTGAAGATTTAAACAGTGAATAATTGTTTCACCTGAGCAAAATGACTCAGGGGTCAGCGGGGACGGGGCGGAGGGCAGTGCACAAGGTCACTTTGCTCGTCTTTGGTTCACCCCGTGTGTTCATTCACTGTCTTTGAGTCACAAGGCTCTGCTGTCTTTTAACTCATTTCATGAGAGTTGGCCTGAGATGCCTTAACTATAAATGTTGAAGGGAGCTTTGATTCTAAAGGGTCTTGTCAAAACCATGTGTTAGATGCAATTTTAGGAGTAAAACTAGTTCATTGGGAGCTGCCTGCGGGGCCTCAACACCTCTGGCTTGGGGTTGGCACAGGTTGAGGACTCTGCTCTTGACACTGTGGTGTGGGGTGCGTGTGACAGGATCAGCCCCAGTCGCCTATTGAACTTCCCAGGCCCGGCACTGGGTGGCTCAGTGTGTATCTGGTAAACATATGTGCCCCCTGGGATGGGAGCCTCTCCTGTTGGTAAAAGGACAGTCTGTGAATGAATCTAAGGAGATGAAGGGAAGTATTCATTGAGCACTTACGGTATACCAGGTGCTTTAAGAGGCATTGCCCATCAACTCCTCCACAGTGATAGGGACAGGATCCAGGAGGCATGTGGTCTCCACTTAAGGGGGAGGGGCTTCTTGGGGGGTATGGACAGGGGGGACAGTGAATGAAGGGGTGGTATGGGGTGCTCACTGCAGCAGGCACTGGGCCTTCCAGGTGCCAATTCGTATGAGTCTCTCATCTGCCCAGGCCACAAAACAAGGGGAAGAGCCAGGGTGGGAACCCCGAGGGCCCCCACCCAGCCTTGGGATTGGCTTATTACTTTTCTTCTGACCCAGAGTCACGAAACTGGGGGTGTCAGTTCTGTCTTCACAAAGGTGCATGTCTGCAGGGTCAGGCAGGGGGAGCAGGTCTCCATCCCTCCCCTGGTGTGAAGAATGCACCTACATCCCCAGGGTGCTGCCAATCTCACTGGATCCACATGGCTTCTTCTCAAGTGCTCAAGGTTAGGGGGATGCCCATTTTACAGACAGGGAAACTGAGGCTTTCCTAAGGCCACTGAGCTCATTGATAAAGGACTGGGGCTCAGGCTCAGGCTCAGGGGCCTTTTGACAGCTTCGACAGTGAGTGTTGTGGCAGCTCTGTGCACAGAGCTGGGATCCCCCGTGAGAGAGGCAGGCAGGGCCCACAGTCATGGCCGCACAGTCCCCTATCAACACTGACAGCACAGGTCTCAGGACACCTCCCTGTGGGTCCAGAACCTGGACTCAGAATGCTTTTTAACGCCGCACTCCAGCAGGGGCTCTTTGTGATGACTTCCCTTTCTCCCCTTTCCTTTTGTCCCTCTCTGTCTTGCCCCACCGTCCCTGCCCTCTCCTCTCTCCTCCTCTGCCATCTGGGTCAACCTCAGGAGATGGGCAAAGCCTCACGCTGCTCAGCCCCTTTCCTGCTTCCCATCATGGTCAGGATGAATTTTATCCTCCCCTGTGTTCAAGTTGGGAACTTTCGGTTGGCCCCCAGCTCTCACTCCAGGCCACTCCCACCGCCTCTGCGCTGGCCCCCTTGACTCATGCTACCTTTTCCTGTGCTCTGCTGCTTATACCCTCATCCTTCAAGGCTCCCTGCAGTGCATCCCCACCCAGCAGCCAGAAGCCTTTCAACCTGTAAGTCATCTGTCCTCCCTATAAGGGCTTTCCACAGCTCTTAGAACAGAACCCAGACTCTTCTAGGCTGACAAGGACTCCAGGACGGCCTCAGCCTCCTGCTCAGGTCACAAGCATCTCTGTTCCTGCCTCAGGGCCTTTGTGCCTGCTGTTCCCTCAGCCTTTCCCATCCTCTGCAGGTCAGAGCCTCCCTCCCTCCCTCCCACATCGCCATCACCTTCCCTTATTTTGCTTTCTTCATTGAACTTTCAGTCTCCAGAAATTCTGATATGAGTATTGCTACTCCAGCTTTCTTTTGATTTCCATTTGCATGGAATAGCTTTTTCCATCCCCTCACTTTCAGTCTGTATGTGTCCCTAGGTCTGAAGTGGGTCTCTTGTAGACAGCATATATACGGGTCTTGTTTTTGTATCCATTCAGCCAGTCTATGTCTTTTGGTGGGAGCATTTAATCCATTTACATTTAAGGTAATTATCGATATGTATGTTCCTATTACCATTTTCTCAATTGTTTTGGGTTTGTTATTGTAGGTCTTTTCCTTCTCTTGTGTTTCTTGTCTAGAGAAGTTCCTTTAGCATTTGTTGTAAAGCTGGTTTGGTGGAGCTGAATTCTCTTAGCTTTTGCTTGTCTGTAAGGGTTTTAAATTCTCCATCAAATCTGAATGAGATCCTTGCTGGGTAGAGCAATCTTGGTTGTAGGTTTTTCTCCTTCATCACTTTAAACATGTCCTGCCACTCCCTTCTGGCTTGCAGAGTTTCTGCTGAAAGATCAGCTGTTAACCTTATGGGGATTCCCTTGTGTGTTATTTATTGTTTTTCCCTTGCTGCTTTTAATATTTTTTCTTTGCATTTAATTTTTGATAGTTTGATTAATATGTATCTTGGCATGTTCTTTCCTTGGATTTATCCTGTATGGGACTCTCTGTGCTTCTTGGACTTGATTAACTATTTCCTTTCCCATATTAGGGAAGTTTTCAACCATAATCTCTTCAAATATTTTCTCAGTCCCTTTCTTTTTCTCTTCTTCTTCTTGGACCCCTATAATTCGAATATTGGTGCATTTAATGTTGTCCTGGAGGTCTCTGAGACTGTCCTCAGTTCTTTTAATTCTATTTTCTTTATTCTTCTTTGCAGTAGTTATTTCCACTATTTTATCTTCCAGGTCACTTATCCGTTCTTCTGCCTCAGTTATTCTGCTATTGATCTCTTCTAGAGAATTTTTAATTTCATTTATTGTGTTGTTCATCACTGTTTGTTTGCTCTTTAGTTCTTCTAGGTCCTTGTTAAACGTTTCTTGTATTTATTCTATTTCCAAGATTTTGAATCATCTTTACTATTATTATTCTGAATTCTTTTTCAGGTAGACTGCCTATTTCCTCTTCATTTGTTAGGTCTGGTGGGTTTTTGCCTTGCTCCTTCATCTGCTGTGTGTTTTTCTGTCTTCTCATTTTGCTTAACTTACTGTGTTTGGGGTCTCCTTTTTGCAGGCTGCTGGTTCATAGTTCCCGTTGTTTTGGGTGTCTGCCCCCAGTGGCTAAGGTTGGTTCAGTGGGTTGTGTAGGCTTCCTCGTGGAGGTGACTAGTGCCTGTGTCCAGAACCGTCTGGTTCATTTGTTTATTCTGTCTCCCTCGCAAGAACATGAGCCCCATGCTCGAGGACAGGAACCTCATCTGTCTGGTTCCTCATTCTTCTGTGGCCCCATTTCCTGGTACAGGCTGGCTGAGATGGGGGATGAGTGTGGGAGTAATGATTTCTGAAAGCCTCCCTGACCTCTTTTTCCAGCCCCCTTCCAGGGTGCTGTGATGACCTCTGACCTTGAAGCTGCACATTGTCATGATGGCCTCTGCTGACCCTGGAACATCATTCTAGAAGCAGAGGCTCTGGCTGTGTGGAGTTTTTGGTGGTGTGTACAGCCTGGAGCTCTGAGCTCACTGGTGCAGTGGCTAGTTTTACATATATCTGCCTGCATGCTTGCAAGGCACATCACTACTAGGGTATGGGCTCTGGAAAGCAAAACACCAAGTGACAAGAAACCCCACCCTGCCAAGGGCAGGGGCGCTGATAAGTGTATGGCCTGTTCTTGGCCCAGCCCGCACATTTCAGTCCTCCCTGCATTGCACATCCCATGCACCATCCTCCTGGGGGCACCTCTTTTCTCCCCACACTCTCCCTCCTCTCCTGAGAGCTCATCAAAGTCACACCCCTCACCTTGGCCTGGCATTGGTGATGGTGATGGTGATGGTGGTGGTGGTGGTGGTGATGGTGGAGGTAAGGGTTGATGGTTGATGGTAATGGTGGTGCTGACAAGGGTAGGAGTCCCTCTCAGGACAGGCTTATGCTCAGCATGCTCCTTTAGTCCCATAATGCCCTGTGCTGGCTGCTGATGTGATCTGTCCACAGGGGTGGGGAGATGAGAGAAGGTGGGACAGAGGAGGGCAGCCCAGGCAGGGGATGGGGCTCTGCGGGGAGAATGGGGGAGGGTCTGGAAGGAGTTTCCTCCCAAGGCCCTTCTCACCCTCTCCTCCCCTCCTTCAACCTCCTGCTCCCTCCCCCCACAGCAAGAGGGCTGAGGAAGAGGGCTGAGTTCCTGTGAAGTTGAGTGGGGGAGAGGCCCAGAGAAACTGAGAAGGGAGAGGGGTCAGAGTAGGTCTGCAAAAACCCCGCCCCCACCTAAGAACCCTAGAACCTGGCTGGGAGGTGGTGGAGGGGGTTGGATTTGGACCCCAGTAGGCCACCCATCTTGGACTCAGTGACCTGGCACAATCTGTGACTTGTCTGAGAGCCATTCAGCCTCTGGAGGTTGTGAGGGTCCCCAGGTGGGGACATGTGGGAGGTCACATTATCAATGACCCTGCCACCACTGAGGAGAGCATCACTGGTGGATCACATCTGGCTCTGGGAAGGCCTCTAAGGTCAGGGAACCCTCACACATCCACACTGGCTGTCCAGCTGGACACAATCAGAATCACTGGGTCTTCTAGGCTGGCAGGGAGCAGCAGTGGCCATACCTGATCATTGAACACTCAGCCTGCTACTCTGGCCCTGGGATGCCACAGAGCTTACATTTTGGAAGAGGTGGGAAACAAGTAGACAAGATAAGGCTGGCTTTGGAGAGCTTGTGTGGAAATGAAACAAGGACCTGGATGGGAGGAATGGCTAGGGGAGACGAGCGGTCAGAAGGATCTCCCTGCTCAGTGGCAGGGAAGAGCTGGTTGGTTTTGGTAAGATTAAGGGCAGTGGAAGTAGACAGTGACAAGGACAATTGGGTGTGATGGGGGCTCTGTGGAAGATCCAGCTCAGCTGCCCACATGGCGGAGTACAGGTTGTAAAGGAAGCAAATAAACAAGATTAGAACAGATGGTGATGAGTCCTGGGAATAAAAGAGGTGATGGGGTGGGGAGTTCTGGATGGGTGGAAACCAGAGTGGCCCCAGGAGGCCTCTGTGAGGGGCTGCCCGTAAGTTGATACATGTGACATGCCTCCTTGCAGGGCATTTACACTCTGAGGCAGGAACACATGTGCCTCATTGGGGGATTACAAGAGGAACAATATCCCTGCAGCAGAATGGGTTGAGGGGAGTCCCAGGAGAAAAGGTAGGGGAGATGTCTGCAGCCAGCTCACTGGGGTTCTTCTGGGCCACAGTGAAAAGGGAGGAGCCATGGCAGGGTTTTGAGGAAGGGAGGGACCTGTTCTGTTTTTTAGAAATATTCCATTTAAGAAACTTAAGAAACAAAGCAAGCAGAAGGAAGGAAATAATAAAGGTTAGAGCAGAAATATAAGAAATAGAAAATAAAATAGAGAAAATCATTGAAACAAGAAGTTGGTTCTTTTAAATGACTAGCAAAATAGATGAACACTTAGACTAAGAAAAAACAGAAAGAAAAATCATATTACTAAAATCAGAAATGAAAGAGGGGATATTACTGCCAATCTTAGAGAAGTAAAAAAGATTATAAAGGCATACAATGAACAATTGTACACCAACACATTAGATAACCTGGAAGAGATGGACCAATTCCTAGAAAGACACCAAACTGACTCAAGGAGAAATAAGAAATCTGAATAGACCCCTGACAAGTAGAGAGATTGAATCAGTAATCAAACCCATCCACGTAGAAAAGCCCTGGACCTAATGGTTTCACTAGCGACTTCTACCAAAACTTTAAAGAATTAACACTAATTCCTCACAAACCCTTCAAAAAATAGAACATGAGGGAACAATTCCCATTTCATTCTGTGAGTCCAGAATTACTCTGATACCAAAACTAGAAAAAACTATCACAAGAAAACAGAACTACAGACCAACATCTCTTATGAATATACAGTCATCCTACAGTATCCTCGGGGTATTAGTTCTAGGACACACTCCCTCCAGCCCCCCCACCCCCATTGATACCAAAATCTGAGGATGCTTCAGTCCTGTATATAAAACGGTATAGTATTTGTATATAACTTACACACATCCTTCTGTACACTTTAAGTCATCTCTAGATTACTTATAATACCTTATACAGTGTAAAGGCTATGTAAATAGTTGCTGGTGCAGCAAATTCAAGTTTTGCTTTTTGGAATTTTCTGGAATTTTTTTCAAATATTTCCCATCCTCGTTTGTTTGAATCCACTGATCCCTAAGATATGGTGGGCCAACTATAGATTCAAAAAATCCTCAGTAAAAAACCTCATAAACAGAATCCAGCAGCACATTTAAAGGATTATACACCATGACCAAGTTAGACTTATCATAGGAATGCAGGTTGGTTTAATATACAAAAATCAATCAATGTACAGTCAATCCTCATTATTCATGGATGCCATATTTGCATATCCACTTGCTTGTTAAAATTTATTTGTAACTCCAAAATCAACACTTGCTGTGCTTTTGTGGTCATTCACAGAAATGTGCCGAGCAGCTGAAATCTGAGTGGCCAACGCACATGTTCCCAGCTGAGGTCAAACAAGGGGACACTTTTCCTTCTTGTTTCGGCTGTCATACTGTAAACTCCTTTTCGATGTCTATTTAATGCCACATTTTAAGCATTTTTGTGCTTTTTGTTGGTGATTTTACTGTTTAAAATGGCCCCCAGAGTAGTGCTGAAGTGCTGACTGGTGTTTCTAAGTGCAAAAACGCTACGATGTGTCTTGGGGAGAAAATATGTGTGTTATACGAACTTCATTCGGGCATGAGCTATGTTCTGGTGACTGAGAATTCATGAACAAATCAACAGTATAAATTAAATCAGGTGTCTTTAAACAAAAATACATATAAAAAAGACTATGTATGGATTGGTTGATGGAAAAGTGTCATATGAGACTAGTGGGATCCTAACCCTATATTTCTCTTAGGAACAGCAGTTCCGTATTTGCTAATTCGGTGTTTGAGTTGACTTTGTAGAACATAACCAACTGTAAGTAAGCCGAATTTTATGTCTTAGTTTATTCAGGCTGGTATGCAAAATACCATAGACTGGGTGGCTTATAAGGAACAACAGATATTTGGAAATTTCTTATAGTTCTGGAGGCTGGGAAGTCCAAGATGAAGGCACAAGCAGATTTGGTGTCTGGTGAGGGCCTATTTCCTGCTTCAGAGACAGCTATCTTTCACTGTAACCTCACCTGGAGGAAAGGATGAGGAAGCTCTCTAGAGTATCTTTTATAAGAGCACTAATCCCATGAGGACACAGCCCTCATGACCTAATCACCTTCCAAAGGCCTCACCTCCAAGTACCATCACACTGGTTTCAACATATGAATTTCGGTCTACGGCATGTCAGTCTGAGGCATTTAGATGGGAAAGGAAGAAGTGAAACCATCTCTATTTGCAGATGATGTGGTTTTGTATGTAGAAAATTCTGAGAAGCCTACAGAAAATCTTTTAGAACCAATAAACACTATGTTTTTTGGGTTTTGTTTTTTTTTACTGGAGTATAATTGCTTTACAATATTGTGTTAGTTTCTACTGTACAATGAAGTGAATCAGCTATATGTATACCTATATCCCCTCCATCTTCACCCCCCTCCCACTCCCCCCATCCCACCCATCTAGGTTGTCACAGAGCACTGAGTTGAGCTCCCTGTGCTATACAGCAAGTTCCCACTAGCTATCTATTTTACACATCATAGTATATTTATGTCAAACCTAATCTCCCAATTCGTCCCACCCTCCCCTTCCACCCCTGTGTCCACATGTCTGTTCTCTACATCTATATCTCTATTCCTGCCTTGCAAATATGTTCATCTGTACCATTTTTCTAGATTCCACATATATGCATTAATATACAATATTTGTTTTTCTCTTTCTGGCTTACTTCACTCTGTATGACAGACTCTAGGTCCATCCACATCTCTACAAATGACCCAATTTTGTTCCTTTTTATGACTGAGTAATATTTCATTGTATATTTGTACACATCTTCTTTATCCATTTATCTGTTGTTGGACATTTAGGTTGTTTCCAGAATTAGAACTAAAGATTTTACAATTTGTATGACCATACAATTTGTAAGACCATGAATAGCCAAAACAATCTTGAGAAAGAAAAACGGAGCTGGAGGAATCAGGCTCCATGACTTCAAACTATACTACAAAGCTACAGTAATCAAGACAGTATGGTACTGGCACAGAGATAGAAATATAAATCAATGGAAGAGGATAGAAAGCCCAGAGATAAACCCACACATATGATCACCTAATTTATGACAAAGGAGGCAAGAATATACAATGGGGAAAGGACAGCCTCTTCAATAAGTGGTGCTGTGAAAATTGGACAGCTACATGTAAAAGAATGAAATTAGAACACTCCCTAACACCATACATAAAAATAAACTCAAAATGGATTAAAGACCTGAATATAAGACCGGACACTATAAAACTCTTAGAGGAAAAACACTCTTTGACATAAACCACAGCAAGATCTTTTTTGACCCACCTCCTAGAGTAATGAAAATAAAAATAAAAATAAACAAATGGGACCTAATGAAACTTAAAAGCTTTTGCACAGCAAAGGAAACCATAAACAAGACGAAAAGACAACCCTCAGAATGAGAGAAAATATTTGCAAATGAAACAATGGATAAAGGATTAATCTCCAAAATATACAAACAACTCATGCAGCTCAATATCAAAACAACAAACAACCCAATTAAAAAATGGGCAGAAGACCTAAACAGACGTTTCACCAAAGAAGACATACAGATAGCCAAGAGGCACATGAAAAGATGCTCAAGGTCACTAATTATTAGAGAAATGCAAATCAAAACACCATGGTTTTTAAAATAAATTTATTTATTTTATTTATTTATTTTTGGCTTCATTGGGTCTTCGTTGCTGCATGCAGGCTTTCTCTAGTTTCGGTGAGTGGGGGCTACTTTTCGTTGCGGTGCGCGGGCTTCTCATTGCGGTGGCTGCTCTTGTTGTGGAGCACGGGTTCTAGGCACACGGGCTTCAGTAGTTGTGGCACGTGGGCTCTAGAACGCAGGCTCAGTAGTTGTGGCACATGGGCTTAGTTGCTCCACGGCATGTGGGATCTTCCTGGACCAGGGCTCGAACCCGTGTCCCCTGCATTGGCAGGAGGATTCTTAACCACTGTGCAACCAGGGAAGCCCTCACCATGGGTTTTTATACGTCCTTTTCAGAAAACAAGCTTGGTAAGATCCAGTCTTCAGACTGTCCAATGCCCTTACTCTTCTAGACTTTCCAGATATTTCTACAACTTAAAATTTATAGGTGTTCTAAAGGGAAGTTGACTGGGGGTCCCTAGGCCTTTAAGCTTGGGGTTAACCTTAGGACCTGTGGTGCTAAGGCCTTGGTTCTGTGATCCTACAGGGGATTGTGAGAGCATAGTCCCATTTGGGGGCGAACAGTCCCAACCAGGTGGAGTTAAATGCTAGGTCTGGGCACTTCATTAAAACCTGTGTTCAGAGAATTTTCACTTTTTGAAAAGGTAACATGACTCACACAGATACGAAGTGAGCACATGCCAAAGATCTGATCTGAGAATCACAAAGACACTCCAGCCCTCTAGCTCAGGCACCGCCCCACCCTCCACTCCCCTAAAATTTCTCAATGGAAATGGTTCAGCAGCATATGTTTAGGCAGTAAGGGGAGCCCAAGTGAATGTACAGATAAGTGCAAAGCCATCTGTCCACGGGGCAAAAATCCATTGCCTTCCACCTGCAAGGTTCATTTGTATTTCTATGGAAAAGGATCGTTTGAATTATTATTAGTTGTCTCCTACTTTCACAGTTTTCTACAGTCTTTCCACAGATTTTCCTCACACTTGGTCAAAAAGATGAAATAGCATAGATTCTGAAGAAAAATTGTTTGGGGGCAGGGGGGATATTCATTATCCCAGCCCTTTTTGGCCATCTTTGTGAGATTTTCAACATAAACGTGGTGTTGAACTGTGGTTTTGCATTTGGATTTTCCCCCATTCTATGTTAAATCTAAAAACTTTATACAGACTTTGCCATGATTTAGATTATTTATAATGTTGCATCACAATTATGTATACCCTGATCAGCTGGTGCTAAGACATTTTATTCAGATGTGTTTACTATTGAAGAGGTGCTGCAGGGGTAGAGCTTTGCTGCTGTTGATTTTCACTGAGAAATCTCAGGGGTGCAGGATTGGGGGTGCCTGGGTTGAAGGGCAGGGATGTCCTGCCCTTGGCGCACGTTGGCAGGCTAGACCAGTGGCTGGCTGCTGTAGTTACAAATGGCCCTAGTTCATCTGTTTCACCAATCTTTCCTGGCTTGGCTATTGTTAAAAACAAACAAACAACGACAACAAAAACATTTAAAATAATTCAACAGGTATGAAATGAAGAGAAGGTGTGTATGAATTAAATGATTCTGGAGACCTCTTAAGAGTTCTGAGATCATTCATTCCACAAAATTTTTTTAGACATATTCATGTTTATTTTGCTAAACATTAATAAACATATCATAGCTAGTATATACAATGAATGAGTCTGCAGGTGTACCTTGCATCTATCATCGTAGGATTTGGTTTTTGAGACAAGTACAAAGCACTTTAGAATAGATAACATCTATCTGATTCCTCCAAAGCGTTGGGTTAAGGAATTGGATTAATATTGATTTTTTTTTTTTTTTAAAGAAGATGTTGCGGGCTTCCCTGGTGGCGCAGTGGTTGAGAATCCCCCTGCCGATGCAGGGGACACAGGATCGTGCCCCGGTCACGAACCCGTGTCCCCTGCATCGGCAGGCGGACTCTCAACCACTGCGCCACCAGGGAAGCCCTGATTTTTTATTTTAATAGACTTTACAAATTTTTGAGTGGCTGCTCTGAGCCCAGTGCTGTTCCGGACCCACTCTCCCCCAGAGAGCCTGTGGAAGCTTTGTAAACAGGCTCCAGGGTCACTCAGAAAAGCAGCCTAACCTCCTTGGGGGTGGGTTTTGTGCAGTTTCTGAGTTTCTGACAACTGAAAATTGGAGTGTTTTCACTTTGGATTTACTCCTAGATGTATCTGAATGTGAGCTTAGTAATGTTAGGAGTGATGTGAGGCCACATATTTGTTCCAGGGTGCCTAGGATGTGCTGTGGTCTATTTAAATTCAGTTCCAGGTTCAAAGGGGTTGTGATGGTGGCCTGGGGAGATGTTGTTAGGTGCCGTCCAGACAGTCCCAAGGACACCAGCTCCAAGGAGAGATGATATCGTTGTGGCACCAATAAGAGGCGCTGTACTAAACCTTTGCCTGTGCTGCCTCTTTTAATCCTTCCAGTAACCAAAAGAGGTTGGTTCTTTTATTGTTCTTATGATATAGATGAGGAAATGGAGGTTCAGAGAGGGTAAGTATCTTGCCCAAGGACACACAGTCCCTAAGCGCTCCATCTTCCTGCCTCTCTAGATGAGATGTGGGCACAAAGAACAGTCAAGAGATAGTCACTGCTGTTGGGCATCCACCAGGGTGCCCCAGGGCTTAGACAACAAGGAGTCTTATCCAACGTGTGGGTGGTGGGGGCAGGAGGGTGTCCCTGAGGACAGGCCTCTGAGCTGGGTGGGTGTGAAGGGTCGAGGAGACAAGGTGCGGCCCTCGGCCTTACTTTAACTAGAACAGCTTTCCTCCTAAAGGCCGAACTAAATGCCCTGTTACTAGAAAAAAGAAAATGTGTTTCTGGTCCCAGAGAAGGCTGGAGCCATACTGAGGAGCCTTGAATGCCAGGACTTAAAGAAAAGTTGAAACACTACTACTGAGTTCCCAAGTACATTTCACCCATCTCCCCCTAATATAAACTCTTAATGACCATAGTACAATGATCAAAACAAGCACATTTACCATAGTATATTATCAACTAAATGTCAGAACTTTTCTGAATTTTGCCAAACTGCTCACTGACATTTTTTCTTATTTTGGGATCCCACACTACATTCATTATTTCTCCTGAATCTCCCCCAGGTTGTCATGATACCTGGGGCTTTCCTTGCCTTTCTGATCTGGATTAAAGATTAAACCGATCTCTGTTTTTACAGAATGTCCCTCAATTTGAGCTTGTCCTCCATTTTCTCATGGTTGGAGTGAGATTATGCATTTTGGCAAAATATCACAGTCACGATGTTGTGTCCTTCTCAGTGCATCCTATTAGGCTGTGTTCACACAGCCAACCCCAGTCCTCTCACTGGGATCTGACCTCCGAAGCCCGAGCCTCAGCTCCCAGCCCTCACCCACCCCCCGGGCGGTGAGCAGACAAGCCTCTCGGGCTGGTGAGGTGAGTGCCGGTCAGCACCAATCCTCCGTGCGGGAATCTCTCAGCTTTGCCCTCTCTGCTCCCCTGTTGCTGCGCTGTCCTCCGTGGCTCTGAAGTCTCCCCCCTCCTCCACCTGCAGTCTCTGCCCGCGAAGGGGCTTCTAGTGTGTGGAAACCTTTCCTCCTTCACAGCTCCCTCCCACTGGTGCAGGTCCCGTCCCTATTCTTTTGTCCCTGTTTTTTCTTTTTTCTTTCGCCCTACCCAGGTACATGGGGATTTTCTTGCCTTTTGGGAAGTCTGAGGTCTTCTCCCAGCATTCAGTAGGTGTTCTGTAGGAACTGTTCCACATGTAGATGTATTTTTGATGTATTTCTGGGGAGGAAGGTGATCTCCATGTCTTACTCCTCTGCCATCTTGAAGGTCCCTTAGTGCATCCTATTAGGGCATCTGTGACTCAGCATATCCCTGGCAGCATATCCCTGGTTACATTAGCTTGATCACTTGGTTAAATAGGTTAAATTTCTCTGCTGTAATGTTCCTCCCTTGCCTTCGTAGTTGATGAGTATATTGGGGGAGACGGTGCACATCCTGTTTCTCTTCACATTTTCCCCGTTGCCTTTTACCTCCACTGGGACATTTTGTCTACAGCATTTGTTCCTAGTGTTTGCTTGATGGGGATTCTCGTGTCCCTCTTCCCATCTCCATTTGTTGCTTGAAATTCTAGAAGGAAGATCTGTCTCTTCTCCCGCATTTGTTTATCGACTTCCTCAGTTTTTAGTATCAGTACAGATTCATGGATATTTCTTTTATTCTGGGGGTTAAAATCTGACACCGTCATTAATTTTGTTGCTCGAATTATTCCAGCTTTGGCAAGTAGGAGCTCCTCCAGGTCAAGTCCTGAATTCTACTGACAAGCCCCATCTTGTTTGTTTGTTTGAGCTCAGGTGGTCTGCACTGGGCTGAGCTGCACTGGGCTGCAGGGTGAAAGGCTGGCAGCTGGAGGCCAGGTGGGATTGGCTGCCCTCAGGTTCAAGCCCCCAGCCCCCCTGCAGGTACACATGGAATCTGAAGCTTGGGGACATCAGGGCAGGGTCTAAATGGGCTTCTTTGTCCACTGGTGCTCTTCTTGGCTAAGTGAAGGAAGTGTCCAAAATCGAGATTTGGAATACACTGTTTTTTCCAAGGAAGAGTTGGTCCGGGTTTTAAACACCATATTCTTAGAGCATTAAACTTCAGTGGCTGAAGTTGCACTTGCCATTGTTTAAGTTCATGGTGAAAACATGTCAGCGGTGGTGGCAGAGGACCCCCAACCCGGAGCAAACTCTGTGTGTTCTGTGTGTTTCAGTGGCACAGACAGTAATGAGAGGATCAGAGACCTGGGATGCATCACCCAAGAGCTCGGAGCTGAGGCCAGAGCTGGGAAGGGAGCAGGAGGGCCTGGGGCAGCGAAGCACAGATCTGAACTTCAAAACTCCTGTGAAGTTGTGCATGTCGTTCCCACTGAGGCACTGTCTGGAGCAGCGCAGAGTGTCCGTCTTTCCCATGTTATGGATGAGGCCTTAGCAAACATAACAGGCTTCCCTCATCTAGGCTGTGGTGGCCACCTCCCTCCATCCATCCATCCTCAGGCCTCAGCGCCATGCTCCAGGGACCACTGTCACCAGATGGAATGTAAGGGCATCAAGGGGAGGGGGTCCAGGCTACCAGGTATGGGGGCACTCCTGAAGTCACCTGGGGAAGGGCTTCTTACTTAGAGACCCTGGTGTCCCCAGGCTGATGGGTTGAGCAGCTGGGCCTGGGCCTCCCTGGGAGAGAGGGGCTCACCAGGTCCTGCCCACTGGGGACTGGCCAGCCTTAAGTCGTGTGGCCCAGGGCAGGAGGGGAGCCAGGTGCTGGCCTCCGGCAGCCGTGCTGGGAGACTGGCTTCACATCAGGGCTGTTAGGATCAGATGGCACAGGACGTGTCTGTCCTGCTGCTTCTAGGTTTCCTGTGTCAGTTTGGCTTACCGCTTCCTTCCAAGCCTAAAACAGGCCTGGCGCAGTTTGTCTCCTAGTTTCTTAGTTACCATCTTTTAGAGAATTCTGGGTTTGTTGTGGTGGAACCGAGAGATTGAGGAGAGTGCTATGGCACGTGGGGTGGGAGCGCACATGTGCATGTGTGTGCGTGTGTACATGTGTGTGGGTGTGCTTGTGGCTCCTGCTCACCTGCTGTCAGGATAGGACCCAGGTGGGCCAGCCTTGGTGCCCCCACCGAGGTTGGTGAGACCAGGAACTCAGGAAGGAGGGCTGAACTGTTGAGTCAGGAGGCACTTACCGCTCTCTCACCCAGAACTGCTCTTCCTGAGGCATTTTACACGCTTTGCCACGTCTTCATCTGTGAGTGGAATTAATGATGCCCACCTCTCTGGGGGCAAATGAGGATATCCTCATGTGAGGGCCTGACACGCACCAAGTGTTCAAAACGACTTATTCATTATGTATTCAGTATGTAAATATTTAGTAAACAGTTTTATTTAATTTATATTTGATATACAGTAATAGTTTATTCAGAGTTCCTGTGTGTCTGGGTGGTTGATTCAGCGTGTCCAAGGGAGGCTGATTTCTGGGCTGTCGGCCCAGCAGGTCTGACACACACCCGATGCCGAAGGTGTGCGCTGTGCTAGCTCATCCCACTAGCACAGGAGTTTGGAATGCACTGATGCCACCACCTGTTCTTTCTCCTCCAGGATCAGACCCATGGGGTGGGGGCTGGCAGGAGTGGGTACGAGACTGAGTCTGCTGAGTGATAGGAAGCTTTGATTTGTGCTTCTATGAAATGTCAAAAGCTTACAGGCAAATGCTGCAAAGAAAAGAAAGCATGTCAAGGGAAAATGCTTTCTGGGGACAAAGCATTTCTGCCCTTTATTCTCCTGGTTAGCAAAGGAGAAACATTCCATTGATGGGACAGCTGCTTGGATATTTTTAAACCCAGCAGATAAATGCTTGGAATTATGGTATTTCTGCCATTTTTTCTACATGCTACAGGAAAATCACACTGCTCAAACCTTACATAAAAGACACCATTTTTTGCTGAAGTTTTTTTTAACAAAAAAGTCAACCATGTGTCCAGGCCCCTTGGGAATGAGTTATCGGATGACATCTGGATGGGCTTGCATGAGGTCGGCCCTTCTTGGTGGGGTGGGGGGTTCCTCCCAGGGAAAGACTTGGGGTTGAACCCCAGAAATGTTGCAGGGCTGGCCCCCTTTGATATTTTAGATTGCAAAGAAGCCCTTCTCTGAGAGACATCTGGGTGCTAGCTTTGGGGGAAAAGACCTGGATTTGTACGATTAAATGAAGCCACCTGTGGAAAGCACGTCAAACATAATTCCTGCTCAGGAAACAGAGGAAATTCCCTTCTTTCCTGGTTTTTGTTTATTACGTAGTTTTCAGCACAACAGCATGAGAAAAAAGACCATTTTTGTACAATCCACTGTTGCTTCGTCCCCTCCTCATTTGCAAAAGTTGGTTTTACAAAGTGGTAATTCAGTTTCTACGACTCTGCCTTTTTTCCCGTACTGCTACACAACCCTCCTAATTATTTTAATGGCTACACAATTGTGCATCAGCACTTCAGGAGCAAACGGGCATTTAGCGAGACAATGGCATTTTTCCTAGCTCACAAGCCTGTGTTTTTATTTGTGGATATTACGGGCACAGTAAAGGCCACATTGGGACATTTGGAGCTGTCTCCAGGGGATGAGACAAGAAGAGCAGTGTTACCTCCTGTCCCTGACACTGCATGCATGTCACTCACATGTGAGCACACGTGTGTGTGCATGTCCCTCACTGGCAGTGACAGTGGCCCCAGGAGGCTGGCATTCTGGGTCACAGGCATCATGGAATTGGAGCGAAGAATGCCTGCCACGCTGCCTGTCCTTTTCCAACATGAGAACTGAGAGCACACCAGAAACGTGGGACTGCAGGGAAGCCCAACCTGATAGACTTAGACTGTGGGCGTGTGATGAACCATGAGATCCAGAGGGTTTTAGGTCTACATAGTCTGGACAGCAAGTGTTATCCTGACTTCAGAGTAATCTCTCCATCCATGTGAGCATGTAAAATGGGTCATTGTTCGTGGTGTTATGAAAGCAATTAAGGCTGGGTGCGTTCTGTGGTTCAGGGCTAGAGGAGAGAGAGGTGCCCATCAGAGAAGGAGAAATAACTTGATTGCTAGTTTCCACCCATTTCCACCCTGTGTCGGGCTGAAGGGGCAGAGGGTGGAGAAGCAGCAGGAGAGAAGCTCTCCATCACTCTCCACCAACTCAGCCCAGGGGAAGCAACACTGGCTGGGGCAGAAAGAATCACATGGCTATAGGAGAGTATTTACAAATAGGGGTAAGTTTGCAATATACTGTGGGGTGAGGGAACCACTTTCTAAAACAAGATATTGTAGATTCTGGTTGGAAAATAAAAAAACACATGTAAACACTGGCATGCTGGCATTAACTGGGTACTTGCTGTGAGCTGGGCCCTGCACTGAAGTGGGATGCGTCAGCACCCCATGGAATCCTCCGGCAACTCTGGAGTGCGCCCCGCTAGCAAGATCTCCACTTTACAGATGAGAAGATGGGGTCACTGGTCAGACAAGGGGCGAGCTGAGACTTGAAGCTGGGTTTCATCTGCACTCAGGGCATCTTTTTCCTTTAAAAGGTTTCCTCTTCATTGCACTTATTTATAATTTCGTAAGTAACATATTAGCACATTCTCTTTGCAAGGTGTTGCAATGCTACTGCACGTGTATATGTATAGATAAATTTGCAGGGTGAGAAGTGAAGACTTTGGGGTTTCAGACCCTCTGTGTCCTGCCAGGTCCCTCGCCAAGGGGACCTCAGTGGGCATTGGAAGGCCTCGGACATTGAATTACGAAGATATTTAGTGAGAGCGCAGGCATGGGGGGTGAAGGACACTCAGACCTGGTGGGAGGCTGAGGCACAGCTGCTCAAGGCTTCAGGGTACCAGGCCAGGAACGATGGCTGGCCTGGGCCGGGCTGCCTGCTTCACGCCCATGCCCTATGTCTGCTCAGTGCTTGCTGGTCGTGGTTTCGGCACTTACAACAGTGTGTGACGTGGCCATTCAGTCCAGGCTTAGTCACTTACAGAGGGAATGACCTCAGGGGGGCACTTATCTCCTTGGCTTCCTTGGCAGAAAACTCCGTGATAACAGTACTCACCTTACAGGTTTGCGACAGGAAATAAACAAGTCTGTGTCACATTCACAGACAGGGCTCAGGGGAGCTGACATGCCCTAAGGATCAAAGTTTCAGTTAGCATCCCCCAAACTGAGGGGTGCAGGCAAGTGTGAGGGTAAAATGTGAGTGTGGAGGTAAGCCTGAGTGTGGGGGACACACACACACACACACACACACACACGCACACGCACGCACACCCATAGTCTCCAAAGAACTCTTTAAGCAGATGCATATTCCCTGTATGCTTACCTAGGCATGTATTAAGTGTCCACACACTACAAAAGGGGGTTCAGGGCTTCCCTGGTGGCGCAGTGGTTGAGAATCTGCCTGCTAATGCAGGGGACACGGGTTTGAGCCGTGGTCTGGGAAGATCCCACATGCTGTGGGAGCAACTGTGCCCGTGAGCCACAACTACTGAGCCTGCGCGTCTGGAGCCTGTGCTCCGCAACAAGAGAGGCCATGATAGTGAGAGGCCCGCGCACCGCGATGAAGAGTGGCCCCTGCTTGCCACAACTAGAGAAAGCCCTCGCAGAGAAACGAAGACCCAACACAGCCAGAAAAATAAATAAATAAACAACTGTGGGGTTTAAAAAAAAAAAAAAAAAAGGGGGGGTTCATTGTGGTGATGAAACATTTTAAATGCCCTGTTGCCTCAGAACTTTCTAAAAAGTCTGCAAGAGGGAGGGTGGTGGTTCAGAACAAGAAACAAGACCCCTCCCAACCTGCCGGGGCCCCCTCCTTAGCCCATGACTGTA
>NW_020172780.1:1231420-1418543 GCF_003031525.2 Neophocaena asiaeorientalis asiaeorientalis | reverse complement strand
GCCTGTCCCCCCCCCCCCCCACACCCTTCCTTGTTGCCATGGTGACAGTGGGCATCCCAGGCTGCGGGCTGCGGGCTGCACTCCCCTCACCCCTCCTGCTGGCTCTGGAGGAGCAGGCGGGCTTTGTCAGGGCTCAGCGTCTCCCTGCAGCTGCAAGACAGAGAAGAAAAGAGGCTGCCGTGGGTGCCACTGAGGCCCCTTGAGGGCTGAAACCGGCAGGCAGGGCCACTCCAGACCACCAGCCCCGAGTTTGTGGGGTCCCTGCCAGCCTCACCCTGGTCTGACTGCCCACAGCACAGCGTGCCCAGAGGGAGGAGGCCAGCCCCGCCCCAGTGTGGGAACCTGGGGCGGTGTCCTGCTTCTTGGTGATCTGCCTGGGGTCCCCTCCTGCAAGCTGTCCCAGGCAGGAGTGGCTGATGGCGCTGCACAGGCCTGTGGAGAACCCCTGGCTCTGCTTGTTTCCGTGTTTCTTGGTTTTCCTCCTTAAGGGAAGGTGGTGAGTAGACGGGTGTCTGAAAAGGGGAGACTTTTTCTCGTTTCGGGTGGTGAAGTCCTAGGTGGGTCACTTCTCTGGGTTCCTTGGGTGCTCCTTCTTCTCCAGGGTTGTAGGGCTGGGGGATGGAACACTGCTGCCGCGTGACTTGAGGAGGGGGTCCCCCTGCATCTCAGCACACTGGGTCTAGGCTGACGACCTGGGCTGGCTTTGCTGAAGGGTCCCTGGCTCTTGAATGGAATTGTCCAGAATATTTTTTAAACAAATGCAGGATGTTGGATTCTGTAATGGGACCTGGTCTAATTCTGGATTTCCCTCACCCTCACCTCAGTCTTCTCCTTTCTTTTTAAATGGATGGGAAAGGAATAAAGTGTGTGCTTTAGAAATACCACTTCCTGAGGTTGCCATGATAACAGGGACCCCATTTCAGATGTCAGGATTGTCTTTTAAAAAAACATAGATTTTATTTTTTTTAGAGTCGTTTTATGTTCACAGCAAAATTGAGGGGAAGGTACAGAGATTTCTGATATACTCCCCTGCCCCTGCTCCCTGCCTCCCCCATTATCGTCATCCCCCACCAGAGTGGTGTATTTGTTACAACTGATGAACCTACACTGACACATCATAATCACCTAGAGTCCACAGTTTACATTAGGGTTCACTCTTGGTGTGTATATTCTATGGGCTTGGACAAATGTATCACAGCAGGTATCCACCTTTATAATATTGTACAGAGTAGTTTCACTGCTCTAAAAATCCTTTGTACTCCACTTATTCATCCCTCCTGCCTTAACCCCTGGCAAGTCCTGAACTCCAGTAGTTTTTCTGAAATGTCACACAGTTGGAATCATACAGTATGTAGCCTTTTCAGATTGGCTTCTGTCACCTAGTAATATGCATTTTAGGTTCCACGGTTGTCTTCTTTTTATTTCTTTTACATTAGGAAAACCAGCCGTTCAGATAAATGTGGGCAAGGGGACTTTTTCTTTAAAGAGGCTGTAAGGTGCTCATTCCCAGGTCCTTGGTGACCCCAGAGTGTCCCTGGCTCTTTGGTGATGTGTTTCCTGCTCTATATCTATGAATCAGGACAGTGAGAACTTCTTTACTGTTGTTGTGGATTTCTAGGGTGACTGGGTTGAATCAGCTTGAAGTGAAAAGAATGATTCTGTGTGTTGTGTCTGTACACACATGTACACAGACTCAATTCAAATGACAGCACACCCCAGCTCCAGATAGGTTGTTTACGAGAGGTTACATCGTGCAGAAAAGTTAAACATGTCTTGGCAGGCGTGGCTTTTCCTTCCAGGCCCCTATGTCTAGCCAGTTGGTCAGCTGAAGGCCAGCTGGCTTTGGACGCAGGGTCTGCTCTGTGTAGGCGAGGGTCCAAGCCTAGCCGGATTGGGCTGGATCCTGACAGATCCCATAAAGAAGAGCTTGGGCTGGGCCTCAGTTTCCTCATCTGCACTTCAGGGGGTCTTGACATCTCGTCCTCAGGCCCTTAGTGGCTCACTTGGTGACCTCAGCTGGGGCTGTGGGGGGCCTGGCCCTGCTCTAGGCACTGGGAACAGACCAGCTCACACAGGTCTGGGGGGCTCAGAGCAGGACACGTCTGCCTGCCAAGCGAGTTGGTGGGGGGGCACACAACCAGGTGATGGTGGCCCCTGCCACCGCATGACCTTAGGCCAGTGCTTCAGTTCCCCCAGCTGTCCAGTGGGGCTTGCTGTGTGTAAAAGGAGCTGAGGGGTACAATCTACGGCAGGTGGAGTCTGTCTGACTGAAGTACCTACCAGGGCTGAGGGAACACCCAACCCAAGCTCCTGGGCTCCAGTTCTGCTTCAGTCCAGTAGCTTCGGGCCAGCTTTGGGGGTATCCACCTTCTCCAGGACACCCAGAGGAGGGGTTCCCCAGAACCAGGTTTGTAGTTCGGCCATAGCCCACTACTCCCAGCCCACCCAGGGCCGCCAGATGTCTGCGTGGGCCAACTGTGTCCAGTGAGCGGTGAGGCACCAGTGTTTGCAGCAATCTTCCCGGGAAGAACCGAGAAGCCATCCCTTCTGAGCCAGCACCCTCCCCATGTGCACTGCTGTGCCCTTGCCCTCTGTGTGCTGCCAAGGAGTGTGGTCCCCCCTGCCTTCCCTCTACTCTCCCTGAGAGGCTCTCAGCCATCCCCTGTCCCAGAGCCACAGGCAAGATCCCTGTTAGGGTTTGACTAACTGACCAGCCAGCTACTACCCAACCACTAACCAGCTAGCTGACCTCCCTCCTTCTCATTTCTTTCCCTTTTCCTCCCTTCTTTCCCTCCCTCTTTCCCTCCCTCTCCCCCTCTTCCTCCCTCTCCCTTGTCCTCCCTTTCTCCCTTCCTTCCTTCCCATCTTGTTCCAGAAAGGATTTGGTTTAGCCTAAAGTATTCAGGATAAAGAGAAGCAGGTCGGGGTTTCCCTGGTGGCGCAGTGGTTGAGAGTCTGCCTGCCGATGCAGGGAACACGGGTTCGTGTCCTGGTCCGGGAAGATCCCACATGCCGCGGAGCGGCTGGGCCCATGGGCCATGGTCGCTGAGCCTGCGCATCCGGAGCCTGTGCTCCGCAACGGCAGAGGCCACAACAGTGAGAGGCCCGCGTACTGAAAAAAAAATAAAAGAGAGAAGCAGGTGAATACAGTGTAAGAGCTGGTTGTATTTGCAGACAGAACTTGTGTGTGTGTGTGGGGGGGTGGCGCGTGAAGCCCCATGACTGAGTTCTGTGGGAGTTCTGGACTTGAGCCTAGCCATCTGAGAGCCCGGGTGTTGGAAGAAGGCAGGGGAGAGAGAAGGCTCTGTACCTGTGAGTTCAGTGTTGGCCAGTTTACTCCGAGCCTCCTCCCCACTTCCAGGTCAGGCCCTTGTGAGCTATCAGAGCTTGTGAACATTCTTCAGTCTAAAGAATGGAACCCAGAAACAGACCCAAGGAGCCCACTCAGAGGGGGTCTGAGGAGTGGGAGCCCCTAAATGATCATCCTCCTGGCTGTCCCTCCCAGCACTCTGTCCCCTGTCCCCTGCAGGAACAAGGGAGAGGGGACACCATGGGGGTGGATGACTCGCTCCCCCTTGGCCTGGCTGGGAGATAAAGGCTAAGTTGAGAGTGTTTAGAGGGAATTCCAACTGGCTTTCTAGAGATCCACCTGGGGCTTTTAAAATGAAAAATTACTAGTGATATATGCTTGAATGGATAAGTGAGGAAGGCCTGTGTTCTCCTAGTACGTAATTTTGCACCTCAGAATATTTCACGTGGACTAAGCTGGATGAGGCTAGAATTTTTTGCGGAATGCATCTTACACTGAACTTATAGCATCCTAAAAGAAACTGCTGTCCCACGCAGATGTGGGGTTATATCTGTCGACTCCCATGTTCTTAACATCGTGTCTAAAGGACCCCTCATAGCTGGTGCTCAGGCTGCAAATTGGATAAAACCGCTGACCTCTGAGATGTAAGCGTCCTGGTCAACAGGCTGTGACTTTTCAGCAGCCTGTGTTGCTTCTCCAGCGTGGGTCCAGGAGAGTGTGGCTGTCGCTTTTTTGTCCTAGGTGATTGGTCAGGGAACCCTGGTGTAGGTGGGAGCCTGGCCTGTGTCCAACTGTGCGTGTGCATCGTTTGCAGGGAGTGTCTGCAGGAAACCATTGAAATGGTAACCTTGCTAAGGTCAGGAGCTGCTGCAGAGAAGGTCCTTCCTCCCTTCCCCATTCCCCACGTGTATGGGAGTCTAAGATCTTCCATGGCAAAGGGGGCATCTGTTCTCTATTCTCTCCATGATCCTTTGTCTTAAACCAAGTTCCAAAAAATTTTGTCTGCAAAATAAACTATGCTGCTTAAGAAATAATCAGTTGCAGGGTGGTGGGCAGATGCTCCCAGCCTGCTATTGCTTCCTGACACTATCCCTCAGCTTTAGACCTCTGTTAAGGGACACTCAGGTCCTCTCCCCTTCCCCTCCCTTTCCCTCTACCCATTCTTCCCTCCCTTCCCTCCTTTCTCACTAGGACAGTGGTGCTGTGAGTAGATTCCAGTTCTCTCTAGTTACCTTCTCCCAGAGTCTCCAGCACAGCAGTGCCCTGAAACAAAGCCCTCTAAATAAGCAGAGCTGTTGATTTCTGAATTGCCTTTGGTTAATCAGGATTAGAGACTAAGGAGCTGAACAAGAAAGAAAGGGTCCAAGTGACTGTGCAAATGCCACCTGGCTAACTCTAATGTGGGTTGATCTTGAGCACACAGGGGAGACCCCGCACCTCTCTGGGCTCGGCCATGCTCTGGTTGAGGCTGTGCAGTTGCCAGAACAACGTTGGAATCACCCTGTATCCAGACACCTGGACCTGAAGAGTGGGGCAAAGCCACTCTTATTGTCTTACTCCTTCATATAGCTCTCTATTTACACAGTGATATTTTTTTCTTACAGGATTAAAAAAAAAAATGTACCCTGGACACAGCACTTTCCTTTCAGTGTAGATCATCAGAGCTCTTTGTTAAAGATAAGAGGTTGCTTCCACTTCAGGCTTGAATGTCATTGCAGCCCACACCAGGGCCTCTCTGTAATTATCCTGTGCTCTCTGGAAAGCTCTTAAATGCCACTTCATCCAAGGCTTTGAGGCTGAGATTGCTTCTCCAGTGCAATGCCAAAGGCTCCTCTTGGCTGAGATGACTAAGTTTCGTCTCAAATATTTTTAGAGCAGTTCCTTTTTTTTTTTAATAAGAAAGTAAAGCGAATGATGATTAATCCGCTCCTCACTGCCCACCCCGTAGCCCTGTGTTGGTGTGAAGGGGCTCTCCCACTGTCACCTGCCCACGATGTGGCCTCACAGACTCCAGGTGCTGGCCTGTTCACCCTCCTAGCTGCCTGACTGCTGGTGAAGGTGGGTGACGTTCAAGGCAGTGCCCAATTTAGGAAATATTTTAGGCCTTTGAACAAAACACACTTTCAGTTTAGAGCAACATAGAAAACTTTTTGTAAAAACGTGTTTTCAGAAAACAGAATTACACTCAGAGTCCCTTCTTTTGGGGTTTCTTGACCGCATTTTTCCTAAGAGAGATTTAGGACAGCTAAGTAGAAATTAAAATTTCCATACGTAAACAGACGTGGAGACAGCTGGCTCTGACTATGTAATAGCTGGAGGTTTGGAATATCAAAGGAGCAATGGAGAAGCCTTTATTCTCTTATTTTTAAATAGGTTGGCTTTTCTCCCAATTGCAAATACAATAAATGTTCTTCGTAGAAATTTAGATATTAACGAGAAGCATTAAGAGGAGAATGAAAATTCCCAGAAGCTCACCACCCAAAGATGGCGAGGTTTTTGTGGGTCTGGAAAGATTTCCCTTTTCCTTTCCTGGGTCTTGTCTATTGATAAGTAGAATATTCATTAGGATTTGTCTTGGGACCTGAAAGCTAAGTTGCCTCCCCATTCAAAGCCTGTTGGATTCTCATCCCAGCCTCCTGCCCAGCGAGTTTATCATTTCTGTGGCTCTCGCCTGCCTTGTGGAAAGGAGAATGACAGTGCTGGACACTTTGTCCTATCCTTGGAGTCTGACAGGTGCCCCCAGTTCCTGCTGCATGTGTACCTCATGTGACCAGTGAGTGGAAGGGGTACGGGCACAGGGCTCACTTGTGCAAGTGTTTGTCTTTCTCTGTCCAAATGATTTCACATAGCATAATACCTTCAAAGTCCAACCATGTTATTGAAAATGGCAAGATTTCATCTTTTTTTATGGCTGAGTAACATTCCATTGTGTGTGTGTGTGTGTGTGTGTGTGTGTGCATGAAACATCTTCCTTATCCATTCATCGATCAATGGACACTTACGTTGCTTCCCTATCTTGCCTATTGTAGATAACACTGCAATAAACATAGGGGTGTTCAGATTAGTGTTTTTGTTTTCCTCAGAAAAATCCTCAGAAGTAGAATTGCTGTACAATATGGTAGTTCTATATTTAATTTTTTGAGGAACCTCCATACTGTTTTCCACAGTGGCTGCACCAATTTACATTCCCACCAGCAGAGCATGGTGGGAATGTAAATCCTCCACATCCTCGCCAACACTTGTTATTTGTTGTCTTTTTGATAACAGCCATTCTAACAGATGTGAGGTAATATCTCTTTGTGGTTTTGACTTGCATTTCCCCGATGATTAGTAATGTTGAGCATCTTTTCATGTGTCTGTTGACCATCTGTATGTCTTCTTTGGAAAAAATCTCTATTCGGGTCTTGTGCCCATTTTTTTTTTTTAACATCTTTATTAAAGTATAATTGCTTTACAGTGTTGTGTTAGTTTCTGCTGTATAGCAAAGTGAATCAGCTATATGCATATGTATATCCCCATATCCCCTCCCTCTTGAGCCTCCCTCCCACCCTCCCTATCCCACCCCTCTAGGTGGTCACAAAGCATGGAGCTGATCTCCCTGTGCCATGCAGCTGCTTCCCACTAGCTAGCTATTTTACATTTGGTAGTATATATATATCAATGCTACTCTCTTACTTCGTCCCAGCTTACCCTTCCCCCTCCCCGTGTCCTCAAGTCCATTCTCTACATCTGTGTCTTTATTCTTTTCCTGCCCCTAGGTTCATCAGAACCATTTTTTTTTTTTAGATTCCATATATATGTGTTAGTGTACGGTATTTGTTGTCAGAATGGCCATCATCAAAAAATCTAGAAACAATAAATGCTGGAGAGGGTGTGGAGAAAAGGGAACCCTCTTGCACTGTTGCTGGGAATGTAAATTGGTACAGCCACTATGGAGAACAGTATGGAGGTTCCTTAAAAAACGAAAAATAGAACTACCATATGACCCAGCAATCCCACTACTGGGCATATACCCTGAGAAAACCATAATTCAAAAAGAGTCATGTATCACAATGTTCATTGCAGCACTATTTACAATAGCTAAGACATGGAAGCAACCTCAGTGTCTGCCCGTTTTTTAATTGGATCGATGTTGAGTTGTATGAATTTTTTGTATATTTTGGATATTAACCCCTTATCAGATATATTGTTTGCAAATATCTTCTTTCATTCAGTAGGAGGCCTTTTCATTCTATTGATAGTTTCCTTCACTGTGCAAAAGTTTTTAATTTGATGCAGCTCCTTTTACTTATTTTTGCTTTTGTTTCTCTTGCTTGAGGAGATATATCCAATAAATATTGCTAAGACTGATGTCAAAGAGGGTACAGTCTATGTTTTCTTCTAGGAATTTTATGGTTTCAGGTCTTATATTTAAGTCTTTAAACCATTTTGAGTTTATTTTAGTATATGGTGTGACATAGTTCAGTTTGATTCTTTTGCATGTATCTGTCCAGTTTTCCCAACACCATTTATTGAAGAGGCTATCTTTTCCCCATTGTATATTCTTACCTCCTTTGTCATAGATTAATTGGTCATTTAATTGTGGGTTCATTTCTGGGCTCTCTATTCTGTTTCATTGATCTATGTGTCTGTTTTGGTGCCTGTAACATACTGTTTTGATTACTGTAGCTTGGTAGTGTAGTTTGAAGTCAGGGAGCTTGATAACTACAGCTCTGTTCTTCTTTCTCAAGGTTGTTTTGGCTATTCGGGGTCTTTTGTGTTTCCATACAAACTTTAGAATTATTTGTTCTCGTTCTGTGAAAAATGCCTTTGGTATTTCGATAGGGATTGCAGTGAAAGTGTAGATTGCCTTGGGTAGAATGGTTATTTTAACAATATTAATTCTTCTAATCCATGAGCACAGTATATCTTTCCATTTGTTTGTGTTGTATTCAATTTCTTTCATCAATGTCTAGAGTTTTTTTGAGTACAGGTCTTTTACCTCCTTGTTTAGATTTATTCTTAGGTATTTTTATTCTTTTTAATGCAATTGTAAATGGGATTGTTTTCTTAATTTCTTTTTCTCATAGTTCATTGTGAGTGTATAGAAATGCAACAGATTTCCATATATTAATTTTGTATCCAGCAAATTTACTGAATTCATTCATTAGTTCCCATAGCTTTTTGGTTGCATCTTTAGGATTTTTTATACAGTAAGTCCCCAACATGCAAACAAGTTCCATTCCAAGAATGCGTTCGTAAGTCCAATTTGTTCGTAAGTCCAACAAAGTTAGCCTAGGTAACCAACTAACACAATCGGCTATATAGTACTGTACTTTGATAGGTTTATAATACTTTCCACACAAATAATACATAAAAAGCAAACAAAGAAAACACTTTTTAATCATACAGTAACTGAAAAGTACAGTACAACAGCTGGCATACAGGGGCTGGCATCAAGTAAACAGGCAAGAAGAGTTACTGACTGGAGGAGGGAGAGGAGGTGGGAGACAGTAGAGCTGAAAGATCATCAGCAATAGGAGACAAAGAGCAAGCTGCAATTTCACTCACACCTGACATTGGTGGAATGCATGTTCTCATCTTTGAAAGTTCACATCTTGAAGGTTCATATGTAGGGGACTTACTGTATATATCATGTTAGCTGCAAACAGTGACATTTTTATGTCTTCCTTTCCAATTTGGATTCCTTTTGTTTCTTTTTCTTGTCTGATTGCTGTGGCTAGGACTTCCAATACTATGTTGAATAAAAGTGGGGAGAGTGGGCATCCTTGTCTTGTTCCTGATCTTAGAGTAAATGGTTTCAGCTTTTCACCAGTGAGTATGATGTAGATTCTTAGAATTTTCTTTGTAGACAATCATGTCATCTGTAAATATGGATGTTTTTATTCCTTCCATCCTGTTCTGTATGCATTTTAGTTCCTTGCCTTGCCTTATTGCACTGGCTAGAGAATCCAGTGCTCTGATGAATAAGAATGGTGAAAGCCGACATCCTTGCCTTGTTCTCATTCTTAAGGGAGGTTATGGGCTGTATTGTGTCCTGCAAAATTTATATGTTGAAATCCTAATCCTCAGCACCTCAGAAAGTGACTATATTAGGAGATTGAGCCTTTAAAGAGTTAATTAAATTAAAATGAGGTCTTGCAGGTAGACCTTAATCCAATATGACTGGTGTCTTTATAAGAAGAAGAGATTAGGACATAGATACACACAGACAGAAGGAAGACCATGTAAGGACACAGAGAGAAGACTGTCATCTCCAAGCCATGGAGAAAAGCTTCAGGAGAAACCAGCCCTGCTGACACATGAATCTCAGACATTAGCCTCCAGAATTTTGAGATAATAAATTTTTGTTGTTGTTTCTATGGAATTTTGTTATGGCAGTTCAAGCAAACTAATACCCACCCTCACCACAAAGCCCCAGATAATACCACACTTCAACTTCATAGACGAGTTCTGCCTGTTCTTGAACTTCATCTAAATTAGTCTTTTGTGCTTGGCTTCTTTTGTGATGCATCCGTATCACTGGTGTATCAGTAATTCATTCCTTTTAATTCCATATTATGGCTATACCACACTTCACTTATTCATTCTCCAGTTGGTGACCGTTTGGGTTTTTTCCAGTTATGAATTATTATGAATAGGGCTGCTATAGACATTTGTGACCAGGTCTTTGTGTGGACAGATGTTTTCTTTTCTCTTGGGTAGACTCCCCTAGGAGTGGGATTGTTGGGTCACAGGGCAAATGTATGTTTAACTTCATAAGAAAATGCCAAGCAGTTTTCCAAAGCAGTTGTACAATTTTATGCTTCCACCAACACTGTGTGAGTTTTGTTTGCTCAGCATTCTTGTCAACACTTAGTATTGTCAGTGTTTTTCATTGTAGCCATTCTGGTAGGGCATGGTGATATCTCATTGTGAATTTAATTTGCATTTCCCTGATAAAGGTGATGCTGAGCACCTTCCCATGTGCTTTTTGCCCATTTAGATAACTTTTCTTAGTCAAGTGCTTCGTTTAGTCTTTTCCTCAAATTTATTTTTTTGTTAGATCATTTGTCTTTTTTCTTATTGATTTGTAGGGATTCTTTATATATTCTGGACACAAGTCCTTTGTCAGATAGATGTATTACAAATATTTGCTTTCAGTCTGTGGCATGCATTTTCATTTTCTTAATGGGCACAGGTTTTTGATGAGCACAGGTTTTTCATGTTGATGAAGTTCAGTTCGTCAAGTTTTTCTTACATGGCTAGTGCCTTTTTTTTTTTTTTTTTGTGGTACGCGGGCCTCTCACTGTTGTGGCCTCTCCAGTTGTGGAGCACAGGCTCCGGACGCGCAGGCTCAGCGGCCACGGCTCACGGGCCCAGCCGCTCCGCGGCACGTGGGATCTTCCCGAACCGGGGCACGAACCCGTGTCCCCTGCATCGGCAGGCGGACTCTCAACCACTGCGCCACCAGGGAAGCCCGGCTAGTGCCTTTTATAGCCTAAGAAATCTTTGCTTACCTTGAATGCATGAATGTTTTCACCTATTTATTTTTAGAACATTTTTAGTTTTATTGTTCACAGTTAAGACTGTGATTCATTTCCAGTTATTTTTATGTGTGTGGTGTGAGTGGAGGGTCAAGGTTCATTTTTCCATGTAGATAACCACTTATTCCAGCTTGCTGAGAGGGTTTTCCTTTCCTATTGACAAGTGTTGGCACTTTCACTGAAAATCAACTTGATCATGTGAATGTGAGTCTATTTCTGGACTCTATTCTGTTCCATTGATCTATTTCTCTGTCCCTATGCTAATATCACACTGTCTTGATTTTTAATTTAATTTAATCTTATTATTATAGTAATGATTTTACTTAATAAATTAAATCATTTTATATTTTATAGTAAGACCTGTGCTGTGGTAATCTATTGAACTGGTTCTTTATTGTTGGACATCCAGAACACCTCCAAATTTCCCCTATTACAAATATGACTGTACTGCATGTCCTTGCTCATCTGTGTGAACATGAAGGATAGACACCTGGAGCAGGCAGAGCTGTGTGGAAGGGGGTGACCTGTGTATTGTCATCCTTGTTTTGGTCGAAGCTCCAGATTGCCTCCCACAAGGTGGTGGGGGGTGGGGGAGTGGTGCACCTCAGGCACTACTCTGACCCTTTCCAAGCCAACCTCCAGTGTTTGGTGCCTGTGGAGTGCTATCTCATGTCTTGGCTCTGTGCTTTGTCATAGAGACAGCCATGAGAGGAAGTAGAATTTTTTTGTTTGTTTTAATTATCTTAGTCTTACAAAATGATTAAAATAAAATTAGGTTATATGACTAAAAAACCAAAAAGCTACAAGAGAAATCTCACTCCCACCCCTATCTTCATTCACCCCTTTCCTCTTGTTCTCTATAGATAACCATTTTAAACTGTTTTTAAACATTTTCAAGCTTACAGAAAAATTGTAAGAATTGATTCACCAAGTGTCAATATTTCCCCATATTTGCTGTCTCTCTCTATATACATAGGCAGACTTTTTTTTGTCAGAACCATTTGAAAACAAAACCTTTCAGAGCTCACGGATGGAACGTTTTGTGGCTAGGTACTTCCTATTGTGTCACTCAGGCTCTGGTCATCTCATTTTAGTGACTAGCTGCATCATCCTTTGAGGTGGCTTTGCCAGATCCCCTCATTGTGTAAATTTCTCTCTGCAGTTAGCAGGTGGCCATGTGATTTATCAGCAAGTCCTCCCTAGGTGGGTCTTTGTTGTTTCCAGACTTGCTCTTACCAGCCCCGATGCAGGGAACCACCTGGCACACTGTTGTTGTGTACCTGGGCAAGTGTGCCTGCAGAACTGATTTCCGGAGAGTTGAATTCAGGGCGTATGTGTCCTTTCACCCTCCCATCCACCATGTGGAAGGAGCCTCTTCCCACAGCCTCACCTCCCCCCTCCTCCAGTCTTTGCCAATCTGACGGGGAGAAAATGTATCTCAGTGTGGCTGTAATCTGTAGTTCTCTCATTATGTGTGAGGCGTTTAAGAACCACTCACATTTCCTTTTCTATGATTATCTATTCCTGCCGTTCGCCCAGAGTTACTGGCTTGTGGATCATTCCACAGTTCCACTCACCACCCCCCACCCCCAACACCCTTATTTGGACTAAATGATGGAGAATGACTCATCTGATGGCAGATCAGCCATCTGAATCTTAAAAAAAAAAAAAAAAAACTGAACCATTTTGGAATAAAACCAAATTTAGGTTGTGTCAGATTAACTCATCTAACTCCACATGTATAAATCTGATAAACAGCAAACAAACTTACTTTACATCTGGTAGCTGGTTTTATCATCCTTTTGTCCCTCATGCTGCCTCACTGATTGACACATGAGCCAGGAAGTTATTTAGAATGTGAAATGCCGTAAGAGACAAGATTTTGTGAGAAAGCCTACCTTGCTCATGGCCTCGCAACAGGACTGTTCCATCTCATTAAAATATTCAGTACTGAATTTATAATCCCTTTATTATGGAGTAATTTTAGATATACAGACAAGCTGCAAAGATAATACAAGTTCCTATACCCTTCACCCAGCTTGCTCCAGCATGGGCATCTACAAAACCAGGTTCCATTTGTCAAGAAATTGGCATTGGTAGAATACCATAAACTGCAGTCTGTAGTCAGATTTCACAGCATCCAATATGGGGTACCATCTTATATTTAGTGTATTGTATTTAAAAAAAATTTTTTTAAGCTTTTATTTTTTAAGAGTAGTTTTTCTTTCACAGCAACGTTAAGAGGGCAAAGGGATATTCCCATATACCCCTTGTCCCTACACATACATAGCCTTCTCATTAACAACCCCAGCACCTCCCCCAGAGTGGTACCTTTGTTGCCATTGACTAACCTACATTGACAGATCATAATCATGCAAAGTCCATAGTTTACATTAGGTTTCACTCTTGGAGTATATTGGATTTTAATGTTATATGTGCCCAGAGTTCTACTAAAAGATAGATAGAAGAGAGAATTAGGTTCTCTTTGTATAAGTTTTTATACAAGGAAATAAAACACCTTGTCTTAATGTTTCTAATGTCTTGTCACAGCATATTGAATAAATGTTGGTTTTACCATTTTTCATCTTTCTATATTTATAGCAACAGTGAGAGATTTTCAATGTTCTGAAAAACATTTCTAAAGGTCCTGGAAAATGGTAGTTTACTCCTTTGGTCGGGACCACTTTGCAGGCCATTTTCTTGGTTCCACACTGCTGTCCCGTGAGGATTGCCTGCTGCCTGGCCGGTGAGGAGGGATTTGTCGATGCCTGCTCTGGGTCGTTGTGTTGGCACAGGATACACCATCAGGGACACTGAAGTGGTGTTGGCGTGTGGTTTTGGCCGGATCCCCAAGGACACAGAGAGGACCGTGGGGCAGGGAGTGCATGCAGGGGCCAGCAGCAGTGCTGAGGGGCTCTGATGGGAGACCAGTGGGCTGACAGCTCTTGGAGGATCCAGAAGAGTGGCTGCTCCGTGTGTCTCCCAAGTTGCCCAGTACTGAAGCAGCGATTGCCCAATACCCTTGGTCCAGAGTGTCCACCTTATGGTTCAAAAGAGTGTCCTGGGAGAGGTCGCTGGCACCTACAGCACTGAAGGACAGCAAGAGCTAGGTCATCTCAGATCAGCACAGGCAAGAAGACAGGGCTATCCCCAGCCCTGCCACTTCCTGGTGACGAGGAAACTGGAGGCTCTGTTCTCTGCTCTGCTTAGAGACAGAGGATTTGGTGGGATCTCTGAGTGTCCACTCAGAATGTACGCAGGTGGGTTAGGCACCCCCTTTTCTAACAGGGGCTTTTCCATTGCTGGCAGCTATGAGTAAACTCTGAATTTGTCCCCATGGGAAAGAGTCTTAAACATCAGAGTCTCATACGGGGCTTAGATATGATCGCAAAGCTCAATGACACATACAGTATAGGTGAGAGGAGACTTTTGCCCAGAGCTAGTGCCTTTGCTGTCCCCTGGCCTCTGTGTCTGCAGGAAAACCTCAGTGAGGTCTGGCCACACATTTGATCCTGCACATTCTGGGCCCATCAGATGTCCACAGCCAGGGACACCCTTGCATGACCAGAGGATGCACCCTGGTGGTTGATCTTATTCTGAGCAGGATTTGGGGTGGGCCTGTGGGTGCCAAGTTACCCCACAAATCCAGCCCAGGCAGAGTCTGGCTCAGGCATGTGCTTACTAAACACCAGCTGGGAAAGAAGGGTCCTACCAGCAGACCAGAACCATGAAGGGGGACTGGTGGAGATACTCGAGGAAGGCTGTGACCCTGCTTCTGGGGCTGGGTTGATGGTGGTTGTTGGGAGATGCAGAGTGGGACAGAGAGAGAGAGGAATGGGGATGAGCTGGAACCTGCTAGCACTCCTGTTTGGGTCTCTCTCATCTAATCACAATGACTTTCAGAAAGGGAGGCACCCATCATCAAAAAATCTAGAAACAATAAATGCTGGAGAGGGTGTGGAGAAAAGGGAACATTCTTGCACTGCTGGTGGGAATGTGAATTGGTTCAGCCACTATGGAGAACAGTATGGAGGTTCCTTAAAAAACTACAAATAGAATTACCATATGACCCAGCAATCCCACTACTGGGCATATACCCTGAGAAAACCAAAATTCAAAAAGAGTCATGTACCAAAATGTTCATTGCAGCTCTATTTACAATAGCCCGGAGATGGAAAGAACCTAAGCGATCATCATCGGATGAATGGATAAAGAAGATGTGGCACATATACACAATGGAATATTACTCAGCCTTAAAAAGAAATGAAATTGAGCTATTTGTAATGAGATGGATAGACCTAGAGTCTGTCATACAGAGTGAAGTAAGTCAGAAAGAAAAAGACAAATACCGTATGCTAACACATATATATGGAATTTAAGGGAAAAAAATGTCATGAAGAACCTAGGGGTAAGACAGGAATAAAGACGCAGACCTACTGGAGACCGGACTTGAGGATATGGGGAGGGGGAAGGGTGAGCTTTGACAGGGCGAGAGAGAGTCATGGACATATACACACTAACAAACGTAGTAAGGTAGATAGCTAGGGGGAAGTAGCCGCAAGGCACAGAGATATTAGCTCGCGGCTTTGGGACAGCCTGGAGGAGTGGGATGGGGAGAGTGGGAGGGAGGGAGACGCAAGAGGGAAGACATATGGGAACATATGTATATGTATAGCTGATTCACTTTGTTATAAAGCAGAAACTAACACACCATTGTAAAGCAATTATACCCCAATAAAGATGTTTAAAAAAAAAAAAAAAAAAGAAAGGGAGGCACCACTTCACTTTCATCTCCCAGATCATGGGCAAATTTCCTTGTGACCAGCCCTAACTCAGGTCCCCAGGGAGAATGGGTTCTGGGGGACAAAGGTCCAGCTTAGCTCGTCGACAGTCTGGGGTCCAGTCCTCTCCAGCTGGTAGCTCCTGGCCTGACTTCCATGCATTTGCCTGGCAGATGGGGAAGAGGGAGCTGGAAGATTGCGTGGGCATTTTTTGAGAGGCCAGGCCTGAAGGGGGCATGTTGCTCCCATTGTCCAGTGCTGACAACATGGCCCATCATCAGCCGGGGAGGTCGGGAGTGATAAGATGTGGTCACTTCACTCTCCAGAAGAAAGTGGAGGTGGTACTGTCCTGTACTTCTCACACTCAAGGAAGTGCAAATAAGAAACAGCCAGATGTGGCCATTTCATGTTCAATATTTTATACTATAAAAATACTCATTTTCGGGCTTCTCTGGTGGCGCAGTGGTTGGGAGTCTGCCTGCCAATGCAGGGGAGGTGGGTTCATGCCCCGGTCCGGGAAGATCCCACATGCTGTGGAGCGGCTAGGCCCGTGAGCCATGGGCGTGGAGCCTGCGCATCCGGAGCCTGTGCTCCACAACAGGAGAGGCCACAACAGTGAGAGGTCCGCGTACCGCCAAAAAAAAAAAAAATACTCATTTTGGATGACCTCTGTTCCTCAAGCTGGGACACAGCACTCTCGGAGTGAATGGAGAACCAGGGAGTTCAGGGTTGGGCAGGAAATTAATGTACAGATGTACAGAGAGACAAACAAATTTATAGAGAGACTCCATAAACCCTGGACTTAACCCCCAAGGCCTCTTTCTTCACGCTTTCCACTGTTCTTCGTACAGACCTGTTTGTTGAAGGCACAACAGTAAAGTCAGGTAAGAATCACGGGATTGGAGATACACGAAACGTAGCTAACATTCAATTCACGAATCACTCGGTTTATTGCACCCAATCAACACACAACAGAGCTTAGTCAAAGTAGGGAGAAAACAGGAAAGGGGGTAACAAACCACTCCAGGGACAAGTCCCAGAAGGAGGCATCTCAGCACCAGCAGCAGTCTCTGGTCCAGCAACGGGTGTCTTGACAAGTGTGAGTGGAAAGTCGCTTCTGCTCCAACAGAGCCTCCGGCAGGTCTGTCTGGAACAGCTCTCAGCAGCGTGGAGGTGGGTCCTCCAGCAAAGAGCCTTTAAGTCATTTGGTTCAGTGGTCTCAGCTTTTAAGAAGTCAGTAAGGTGTCATGGTTACGCCCCAGGGAGTTTTGTCTCTATTAGTCACCCCTCTGTTCCCGAAATCTTTCCAAGGATGTTGCCAAACAAGCTCCTTATCTATATTACACTCTCAGTGTATTACACTCACAGTCCTGTATTGGACATTTCAAAACAACCAGTATGGAAATTCACGTTCACCACTGTGAGTCCACCTTGAATTACTTAATGTAGCTTAAATCTTATGCGTTTCACACAAGATGAGTAGGAATCATAACACAAAATAAATCGTATCACAAGACCTTCCTGGGTTCCGCGTCGGCCTGTGCCTTATTCCGAGACTGCCCCATACTCTCCTCTGTGAGGGCTGAGAGCTAGGCAGCAGCCCCACCTCGGGATGTGGGCTCTGCCCCTTTTAATGTCCCCAAGACCAGTTTCTTATGGCTGGCCTGAGGCACTCTCCCTTTCGATCACCTCTTGAGTGAAATGAGTGAACATTCCCCCTGGTAGAAAGGTCTCTGCTCACCCGTTCTCTCCAGCCTTTGGTTCCACACAAGTCCCTTTTGGTGACTGCTTTCAGGGTTCTTCTGCCTTCCTCAGACCTAGGGCCGCCCCCAGGTCCTTGCCAGCTGTCCTGGTAGGTGGGGCTGGGGGTTTCTGGGGCAGAGCTGGGGCTGTAGGGGGAGCCCTCCTGATCAGTGTTGCCCCCTGTGCAGTGAGCTGCTTGGGGGAGGAGTGAGCATCCCCTTTGGAGGATGGATGGGCAGAGGGAGGACGGTTTGGGGCACTTGGCCTTCCCCTGAAGAGCCTCTGATTTGTGAAGCTATTCAGGGCCATCGAGAGTGAATAACAGAATCTTCACCATTGTTACCAGGGAACCCTTCAGGGTTGAGGAAACAATTTGGACCGTTGGGTCACTGATGAAATAATTGGATAGAGAAATAGGAATGTGTACCATTAATACCCTGTAGTCACCTCTTCACCTTGGGCTGATGCCCCCTGACCTTAAGGTGATGCCCATTTCCTGACGACCATATTATATCATTGCATAACAGATCTATCTATTATTGCGTAACGAAATGCCCAAAACCTTAGTGGCTTAAGAAGACCGTAAACACTTACCAACTCAGTTTTGGTGGGTCAGCAATTTGGATACAGTTTATCTCTGGCTTGGGGTCTCTTGTGAGTCTGCAGTCTTACCCAGAGACTTGACTCTGGGTAATTCACTCCCTCATGGCAAGTTGGTGCTGGCTGTTGGCTGGGGGCCCAGCTCCTCCACACATGGGGCTCTCCTCAGAGATGCTTGAGCACTATCATGACGTGGCAGCTGGCTCCCCCAGAGCAACTGACCCAGGAGGGAAAGGCAGAAGCTGCAATGTGATGGGTGACCTGGCCTCAGAAGTCACCCTCGATATTTCTGCAGTGTCCTATTGGCTGCATTACGGGGTCAACCCTATTCAAAGGGGGCATGGCTGCAGAAGAGTGGGATCACCAGGAACCATCTTGGGAGCCGACTGCTACAAGCACACTCCTTGTTGGATGGTGTCACCTCCCAGTGGAGACCCCCATCTCAGGATGAGAGGGCACTTCACCCCAGTTCTGCTTTTTGGCCAAGCCCCGCCACCACATGACCTTTGGGTCATTATACCTGGTCTGCTGCTGTGCTGTCAGGGTTCATCTCTGCTTTCTTAGGTCAGTTCTGTACAGCAGAGTCTGGGCTTGGGTCTCCATGTCCTGATGGAGTCCCCCTGCCCCTCTCTTGTCTGAGGGATGTCAACAAGGGGAAGGGCTGTGCTGGAGGATGGTGGCAGGCACTGTCCTTCCCAGCCTGGGCTGGAAGCATTCCAGTGGTCAATCTGCCACAGGCCAGGCTCTCGTTCCTCACAAAAACTCCAACCACGCATCCTGTATTATCTCCATTTTATGAGAAGAATTGGAGCTCCGAGGGGCTCAGTGATGTGTGGAGGTCACACAACCTGTGAGCCAGGATGTGAAGCCAGGTGCCCCTGAAACACAGGCCACCCTGTCTTCTGTCACCTTCTGGCCAGGCTACTCTGAGACCTCAGCAAAGGCTGGGGGCCAGATGGAACTCATCCTCACCTTGGTCTTCAGATTCCTGGAGGGAGATGCACTTATGTATCCTAGAGCTGGGCCTGGGTCCAGGGTGGCCATACTCCTAGGGTCTGGCGCATGGTGGCTTTCACTGCAATTATTCATGGAGGTGAGTGAGAGCTCATCAGAGTCCTAGCTGTACAATTCTTCAGATCTTTGGTTGAAAGGAAGACTATCTGGAGGTGAAAGTGGGTAGCATGTCTCAGCCTACCCCCTCCCAAACAACGGGTAAATATTTAGTAGAACTGAGGAAGCAAGTCCCTTCTCCAGTTGGTGTGGGCATCACTTAGGAACTTGTGGAGAAACATGGCTGTGTGCTCTGCCAAGGGAGGTCAGGGTGGGCTGGAGAAATGATCTCATTAAATGGCCCTTTCGATGATTTCATTCGTTACACTCACGTGATCCCTGTGTGTTAGGTACTGCCTCTGAGGGGGGCTCTATGGTGACACCCTTGCAACAACAAGGAAACTAAGGCCCAGAGAAATTGCTTTGTTTTTTAAAAAGCATGTAAGCCTGGATGAAGAATCCATCATTTAAATTAGGTCAGAATTCGTGGTCTAAGCCTTGTAGGAATCCTGTATCTTTATGTATTTACCTTCACCCTAGAAGTCATGGAGCCCTCCTTGTGGGTGCTGGATTGGGCTGGAGCATCTGTTGTGGAACAGGTCTCCTCAGGAAGTGGCGGGGGACTGGCTTCACCCCTGGGAGCATCTTGAAATAATCTGTTTTCAGTGGGACCTCTCAATTTTCCAACCGTCTGTGGCCATTTTCACCGTTCCCACCAAAGAAGACCTGAAGAAACCTCTGGGGGCCCACTGGGCCCTTTCTTTGATCTAGGGGCCACTGCCTGTGTGGTCTGGGGCCAGCCCCACCGCTCAGGCACTGAACCCACTGACGATCCCGCTCTGAGGGTCTGAGCGACAGGCACCTGGAGGTCTGCTTAGAAAAACCCACAGAGGCAGAGGCAGAATGGCTGCAGCCTCCACGCCCAGAACAACTCAGGGACACCCAAGCAGCCTGTTAAACTTTAAACCAACACAGGCCAGGCTGGCCTGGGCCTTGGACAGCGTTCCAGCCGGTTTGGGCTGTATTTTTGCAAATAAGGCAGGGGGAGAACCAGTGAGCTTGGATGTGTGATAGTGCGGAAATGCAAATGCACTGTCGTTTAGTGACCCATATTGCGAAAACCAGCAAAAGGAAGTTGTGTTTTGCTGCTGCCTGAAGTCAGTCCTGGAGAGAAGTGTGTGTGCCGCAGAAGACAGGTGAGTGGTGCTGGCTTCGGGGTCTTCGCCAGCCCTGAGAGGCTGTGCTGGTCCTGCAAGGGGTACTTTCAGGGTCAGGGGAAGTTCAGAGCAGGACCCATTCGGGGTCGGATGTTTTCAAGGCAGGAAGCTGCTGTGGTGGCGCTGAGTGATGTCTTGTGTCCCTTTGTCTTCCTGTGGTGCCTCTGGCATGATTTGTAACAAGTCAGGTTATTGTGGGCATCATCGAACAGCAAACAAGCACACTTGCCAGGACAGTGTTGGGTGTCATCTGCAGTGGCTTAGACTCTAGCAAAGATGAACCTGAGGCCAGGGTCCCTGAGTAGGCTGGGCCTACGGAGGACGGATGAATGGTCCCAAACACGGTCCCTAGGGGGCTAGGCCTTTCCACATGGTGAGGCTCCAGAAGATTCCTCTGCAATCTGCATTTTAGGTACTGACAGACAGGGCCTGTCCATGATAGTGCTACTAGGAAGGAAGGCCAAGCCCATCAGGGTCTCCTCAGAATCCCACACTGTGCCCAGACAGTGCAGGGTGGTGGGCGGACCACCTGTGAGAGGCTTGCAGACTGGGGGAGGCTCATGGACAGCCATGGGGTGCCAGAGGCAGCCGTGTTTGTGCCTGTTGTACAGAGCGGACACATTCTAGGGTACGACTGCACCCAGAGCACTTGGCTCCCAGGACCCTCTGGGGTTTGTAGTGTGGGAGTCCCTGTGGTTGCTGGCAATCAGCCCATTTACAGCTTCTTGCAGTCGGTGAGGTGCTGTGGAGTCCCCTTGGGAGGTGGAAAGTTGGGCCTGGGGTTCTCTGAGACCCCACTGGAGAGGGGAAACTGAGCATGGGGCAGCAGGTGGCTGGTGCCCTGCTGGTGTTCGTGGCCAACTGGGACGTTTGGCTTGCAGCCCCTCCCCCAGCTTGTGACTTTGGGCAGATGCTTCGACCACTTAGCTTTCCTGTATGTGAACTGGGGTCTGAGTGGTGCCGGGCTCCGGAGGTGAGCACAGCCCCCTGGAGGTTGGGTGTGCTTGGGGCAGCTCTGCTACTATTCGGATTAGTCCTCAGACAAAGCCCAGGGTGACCTCACTCCGCTGTTCTTTCAGGAGAGGAAACTGAAGGTCACAGAGAAACTGAGGCTCACCGTTTGCCCTAGACCATGGACTGCAAGATGCCAAGCCGGGAAAAGTCAAACCTTTGGAGCCTGACAGCTTGACTGGCAAGTGGCCCTGGGGCTGGGTGGGGCCGGGCGCGGAGGGGGAGGAAGTGGTTTGTCTCCAGCTGGTTGGGTGCAGGAGGCCAGAGGCCCTGGTTCCGCTCCTCGGGCTGATGTCTGTCTCCGCACAAAAACCAGCACCTCCAAATATGCAGTGCCTCGCAAAGCTGGACAAGACTGTGCTCTGCACACACAGAAGCCTGGACTGTGGTAGGTCTGTTGGGGTTAAAGCTGAGATGTGGTAGTGAGGCCCCAGAGGAAGGGTGAGGCTTTGCTGCCCGGAGCCCCTTGAGAACCTAGGGTGGCGGGTGTCCCTGGACCCAGAACAGTGACCATGGAAGAGTCGCTGATCCAGTGCCAGGAGCACCTGCCTTGCTGCATCATTGCCACCTTCTCCAGGTGGGATCTGACGACCCCCCTGACAGATGAGGAAACAGGTCCATGAAAAAGTGGGTGAACATAGGGGTAAAAATGTAAGCTTGGGGCAGTATTAACCATAGCCGAGATGTGAAATCCAAACCTGGATGGGGTGTCACTCACTTGCATGACCCCCTGGCTACCCACAGCTATGAGATCCATCCTGGCTCCAACCACCAGGTCCCATCCCCTCCCTTTCTGGGCTCACCCACCTAGGCACACTGTCAGCTCTTCAGATGGCCTGGCTGACTCTTATTTGCTTTGTGCTCTTCCCTCTGTCTGATGCTATCTGATGCTGTTCCCTCTGTCTGGGACACTGTTCTCTCTGCCTCAGATGCTGTTCTCTCTGTCTGAGATAATGTTCCCTCTGCCTGGGATACTGTTTCCTCTGTCTGGGACACTGTTCCCTCTGCCTGAGTTGCTGTTGCCTCTTCCTGGGACGCTGTTCCCTCTGTCTGAGACTCTATTCCCTCCGTCTGGGATGCTGTTTCCCCTGTTGGGACATTGTTTCCTCTGTCTGAGATGCTGTTCCCTCTCTCTGCAGTGCTGTTCCCTCTGTCTGAGGCTCTGTTCCCTCTGCCCGGGATGCTGTTTCCTCTGTCTGTAATGCTGTTCCATCTGTCTGGGATACTGTCCCCTCTGTCTGAGCCCCCATGTGTGATGACTGGTCACCTAGGTCCCCAGTGAAGTGGATGGTGGCTGTCCTTACACATCAGCTCTGGGGGTTTTGGTGGGGCCCACTTGGAGCCCCTCGGTGCCCAGGACACAGAGCTCTTGCTGGTGCAGGTGTGTGGCTTTAGGAAGGTGAATCCATTGTCTGGGTGTCCCTTTCGCTGTAATTACCTAACAAGGTCACTGTGAAGTTAGATGAGACGACCGTGGGGCTGTCGAGTGACGGACTGTAGGAGGTGGGATTTGACCTTCTGTAATATTGATTTGCATTTTATATTTTCAAAATTTGGACTCAGCCAGAGGACATTTTTGTATGGTTATGTAAAAGTACATATTAGAAGGGAAATAAGACCGCTTGCGATGCCGATTCAAATTCATCTATTCACTTTCTCACCGAACATGCTTACTGAGTCCTGCTGTTTGCCAGGTGGGGGACCATGTGAAGGAGGTGAGATTTCCACCTGTGTGGGCTGCAGCCAGTGGGGAGTGGAGGTGGGAGGTGTGGGTGAGCCTGGAGGAGTAGCGGGGATGGAGGAGGGGCGGCCTCATCTGGGGAAGGCCTGTCACAGAGCAGGGAGTGAGTTCAGGGAGCTGCGCCAGGCTGTTCCTCTAGAGGGAGCACCTTGCAAAGGCCCCTGAGGTGGCTCAGTGGGGAAGGAGCGGCAGAGTTACATCTGTGCTCAAGGATTTCAGTGTCAATCGGAAGCTGTTGGAAAGTTCTTGTCTGTTTTGTTTCATTACTTTTATAAATAAAAATTTCAAACATAATCAAAAGTAGAGAGAAGTATGTAGTGAGCCATGGGTGCCCAATGGAGGCGGTCAGAATGGAACAAGGAGCCCCCCTTGCCCCACCCCAAGTGTGGGCCTGGAAATCTTGGGTACTGCAGAGATCAACTTTTTTCCCCAAAAGCTTTATTACAAAACATTTCAAACATACAGCAAAGCTCCAAAAATTTTACAGTGTCCCCTCCTGAGATTCTATTTGCTTTATCACACATCTACCTGCCTGTGCAAGGAAGGATTTATTTTTTATTTCAAAGGTTGTGACTTCATTTTTATAGTTGCTTTTAATGTATGGTAATGTACAGTGTCTGTAGTGTTTATATTTATACTCCTTCTAGATGAAAGTAAAATAAAAACGGAAACAAAATATGAAACAGAAATAAGTATAGAAAATTTAAAAACACGAAATAAAGAAAAATATTAAGTAAATACATAAGTAAAAAGATTAAGTCGAAACAGTGCAGGGACTTCCCTGGTAGTCCAGGGGTTAAGACTCCATGCTGCCAATGCAGGCGGTATGGGTTGGATCCCTGGTCAGGGAACTAAGATTCCACATGCTACGCAGCGTAGCCAAAAAAAAAAAAGAAAAAGAAGGAAACAGTGCAGCGGTCCGTTTCCCAGGCACAGCCACCCTGCGCACAGCGCAGCCCTGCATGTAACCCCTCTTGTCATAGCTCCTTACACTGCACCCAGTGCGTTCCCTGAGTTTCTGGCAATCCAGCTCTGGGCACACCTCATCACTACTGGGCTCATTGTGTGATTTCACACAACTCCTACTACAGCTGAGCAGGCCCTGTGACAGGGGACCTGGGAGCTTCAGGCGATGCTAATGGCTGAAGACCATCACCCTGGTGCGGTGTCCTGCCCATGTTTGTCATTTAGGGCCACTAAAAATGTATGACATGGCCAGTTGAGGGTAGAGTGCTGTGCACTGCCTCAAGCTTTAAGAACCTTTGCAGGACTGTTGTTGGGTCCAATTTTACAGACAAGGAAACTGAGGTTTGGGGAAGTTGAGCTTATCTCTGGTTACCGGGTCAATAAGTGGTAGAAACTGATCACTCTGGATGCAGGGCCTCAGGCCCACTGTGCTGCTGCCTCCCTGGATCCACACAGGAGGGCCAAAGATGCATCATGCAATCCATGGGGGCTGTCATGCCCCCATAGGCCCAAGAAGACGGCCTGGGGTCAGAGCAAGGAGGAGTCCAGGCAGGGCCTCTACATAGCTGGAGTTGGCTGGCCCTCCCTGGTGGGCAGGGGGCTCTAGCCCTCCCACCTCCCTCCCAGTGAGGCACCTGTGGTCTCAGGAGTGTAATCAACTGGGAACTCATCCTGCATTTTCCCCACAATCATTTATTGAGCCTCTAATAATGATACCCATGTTCTGTGCTGGGCCATGAGCTGTCTCTGAGCCTCACCTCGTCAGGTGGGGGACCAAAAGATGGTCTGGAGGCCGAGGTCAGAGCCAGAGCCACACAGAGCATGGACCACAGTCCAACCATCCAACCACCCCCCAGGTCTGTTCGAGGCCCTGCCCTGGGGGCCGTGTTTCCTGAGGAGTAGCGTGGGCAGTGCAGGGTGACGACGCATCAGCAGCGGGGTGAGAGGTTTACAGGCAGCTCTTGCTCAGGGCCAGGCCTCTCCACAATCGCACGTCACTGTGGGCCTCGAGGCTTCCGGGTGGGTGAGTGGAGAAAAAGCCTGGGTTTGAGGCCCAGGGTGACAGGAATGCAGGGCAGGGAGTAAGTTTTCAGTGCTTTCGAATCACTGTCACTTTGACCCTAATTTACAGAAATTTCTATGCAAACCTTTCTGAAATGCATTCCTTTTTTTAAAAACTTTTTTATTTTTTACTGTGGTAAAATACACAAAACATAAAATTTACCGTTTTAACACTTTTAGGTGTACAGCCCAGCGGCATTAAGTACATTCACGTTGTTATGCACCATCGCCACCATGCATCTCCAGAACTTTTTTATCATTCCAAAATGAAAATCTATTCCATTCAGTACTAACTCCCCATTCCCCAGTCTCAGTTCCACCATTCTACTTTCTGTCTCTATGATTTGCCCCCTCCAGGTACCTCACCCAAGCGGAATCTTAATATTTATCCTTTTGTGTCTGGGTTGTTCCAGACACACACTTCCTCGAGGTTCATTCATGTTGAAGTAGGCTTCCACCTTTTGGCCACTGTGAAAAATGCTGCTCTGAACCTTTGTTCACATGTGAACAGGGGGCAAACATCTGTTCGAGTCTCTGCTTTCAATTCTTCTGGGAGAAATGCGTTCTTGAGGACATAAGGGATTCATGTTGGAATTTGGTGTTGAAACAAATGCAGCTTCTCTAAGAAAAGCTGCAGCACACCCAGGAGCGTTAGGACCCGCACCTACCTCACACCCCCGCTGTCCAGCCTGCAGGCCCCTGCCCAGTCACCAGTATCCCAGTACTAGAACGGACAGGTAACTTTTGCTTCTTTTTTGTTTTTCCATAATATCTTTTTCTTAAAAAAAAAATGACCCATCACTCATGCGGTTTAAAAAAATAACAGTGGGCTTCCCTGGTGGCGTAGTAGTTGAGAGTCCGCCTGCCGATGCAGGAGACAGGGGTTCGTGCCCCGGTCCAGGAAGATCCCACATGCCGTGCCATGGCCGCGGAGCCTGCGCGTCTGGAACCTGTGCTCCGCAACGGGAGAGGCCACAACAGTGAAAGGCCTGCGTGCCGCAAAAACAAAAACAAAAACAAAAACAAAAAAAAAACAGTAACTTTTTAAAGTGATGGTGTGAACTGTTTGGGGAACATCTGAGCAGGGCGTCCCAGCAAGCTGGGATGGTGCTGTGCTGATCCGTCTCCTTTCCTCCCCACTCTGCTGGCCCCATCCCGCCCCGAGGTCCCATTGACCCCAGCGAATTTTGAAGCATGTGGCACCCCACAGTACCTGTGTCCATCTCTGTGTTCTCAGCACACAGGATGGAGAACGCAGACTGTACCAGCTGCAGCCAGGGCACTTCCCGGGCTGAGGCCCCAAGGCAAGTATTGCACTTCTGGATCCTGACACTGGAGCGCAGGCACCCCTGGGTTGTTTCTGGCAATCCAGCTCTGGGCACACCTCATCACTACTGGGCTCATTGTGTGATTTCACACAACTCCTACTACAGCTGAGCAGGCCCTGTGACAGGGGACCTGGGAGCTTCAGGCGATGCTAATGGCTGAAGACCATCACCCTGGTGCGGTGTCCTGCCCATGTTTGTCATTTAGGGCCACTAAAAATGTATGACATGGCCAGTTGAGGGTAGAGTGCTGTGCACTGCCTCAAGCTTTAAGAACCTTTGCAGGACTGTTGTTGGGTCCAATTTTACAGACAAGGAAACTGAGGTTTGGGGAAGTTGAGCTTATCTCTGGTTACCGGGTCAATAAGTGGTAGAAACTGATCACTCTGGATGCAGGGCCTCAGGCCCACTGTGCTGCTGCCTCCCTGGATCCACACAGGAGGGCCAAAGATGCATCATGCAATCCATGGGGGCTGTCATGCCCCCATAGGCCCAAGAAGACGGCCTGGGGTCAGAGCAAGGAGGAGTCCAGGCAGGGCCTCTACATAGCTGGAGTTGGCTGGCCCTCCCTGGTGGGCAGGGGGCTCTAGCCCTCCCACCTCCCTCCCAGTGAGGCACCTGTGGTCTCAGGAGTGTAATCAACTGGGAACTCATCCTGCATTTTCCCCACAATCATTTATTGAGCCTCTAATAATGATACCCATGTTCTGTGCTGGGCCATGAGCTGTCTCTGAGCCTCACCTCGTCAGGTGGGGGACCAAAAGATGGTCTGGAGGCCGAGGTCAGAGCCAGAGCCACACAGAGCATGGACCACAGTCCAACCATCCAACCACCCCCCAGGTCTGTTCGAGGCCCTGCCCTGGGGGCCGTGTTTCCTGAGGAGTAGCGTGGGCAGTGCAGGGTGACGACGCATCAGCAGCGGGGTGAGAGGTTTACAGGCAGCTCTTGCTCAGGGCCAGGCCTCTCCACAATCGCACGTCACTGTGGGCCTCGAGGCTTCCGGGTGGGTGAGTGGAGAAAAAGCCTGGGTTTGAGGCCCAGGGTGACAGGAATGCAGGGCAGGGAGTAAGTTTTCAGTGCTTTCGAATCACTGTCACTTTGACCCTAATTTACAGAAATTTCTATGCAAACCTTTCTGAAATGCATTCCTTTTTTTAAAAACTTTTTTATTTTTTACTGTGGTAAAATACACAAAACATAAAATTTACCGTTTTAACACTTTTAGGTGTACAGCCCAGCGGCATTAAGTACATTCACGTTGTTATGCACCATCGCCACCATGCATCTCCAGAACTTTTTTATCATTCCAAAATGAAAATCTATTCCATTCAGTACTAACTCCCCATTCCCCAGTCTCAGTTCCACCATTCTACTTTCTGTCTCTATGATTTGCCCCCTCCAGGTACCTCACCCAAGCGGAATCTTAATATTTATCCTTTTGTGTCTGGGTTGTTCCAGACACACACTTCCTCGAGGTTCATTCATGTTGAAGTAGGCTTCCACCTTTTGGCCACTGTGAAAAATGCTGCTCTGAACCTTTGTTCACATGTGAACAGGGGGCAAACATCTGTTCGAGTCTCTGCTTTCAATTCTTCTGGGAGAAATGCGTTCTTGAGGACATAAGGGATTCATGTTGGAATTTGGTGTTGAAACAAATGCAGCTTCTCTAAGAAAAGCTGCAGCACACCCAGGAGCGTTAGGACCCGCACCTACCTCACACCCCCGCTGTCCAGCCTGCAGGCCCCTGCCCAGTCACCAGTATCCCAGTACTAGAACGGACAGGTAACTTTTGCTTCTTTTTTGTTTTTCCATAATATCTTTTTCTTAAAAAAAAAATGACCCATCACTCATGCGGTTTAAAAAAATAACAGTGGGCTTCCCTGGTGGCGTAGTAGTTGAGAGTCCGCCTGCCGATGCAGGAGACAGGGGTTCGTGCCCCGGTCCAGGAAGATCCCACATGCCGTGCCATGGCCGCGGAGCCTGCGCGTCTGGAACCTGTGCTCCGCAACGGGAGAGGCCACAACAGTGAAAGGCCTGCGTGCCGCAAAAACAAAAACAAAAACAAAAACAAAAAAAAAACAGTAACTTTTTAAAGTGATGGTGTGAACTGTTTGGGGAACATCTGAGCAGGGCGTCCCAGCAAGCTGGGATGGTGCTGTGCTGATCCGTCTCCTTTCCTCCCCACTCTGCTGGCCCCATCCCGCCCCGAGGTCCCATTGACCCCAGCGAATTTTGAAGCATGTGGCACCCCACAGTACCTGTGTCCATCTCTGTGTTCTCAGCACACAGGATGGAGAACGCAGACTGTACCAGCTGCAGCCAGGGCACTTCCCGGGCTGAGGCCCCAAGGCAAGTATTGCACTTCTGGATCCTGACACTGGAGCGCAGGCACCCCTGGGTCACTGGGCAGCTTTGCTGACATGTCATTGATTGCTACATCTGGCATGGCCAACGCAGCCAGACTTTTGTCACTGCTAATACAGCCTTGTGGGTTTCTGCAGCCTTGTCTCCCAGCCTGCAACCTGCGTGCAGCCCAGCAGTTTCTGGTATCGCCCTATGGCACTTTCAGTATTGTTTGGATTACCTCCTTCACGTAACCAACCACCTGGACATGGTAGGGTAAAGAGCAACCCCACCAAGGATTGTCATCTCTCATGATTCTGGGGCTCGTGGGGTGCATTCCCATGGCTCTCACTCAGGGTTTCTCTGGGACTGTTGCCAGCGAGGGCTGGAACTGTTTCAAAGTCTTCTTCTCAGGCTCACACATCTGATGGCTGCTGCCAGCTGTCAGCTGGGGCTCCACATGCCGGGGCCACTAAGCCATGTCAGTGACAAGACACCGAGGTCTCTGCCCACTTGGGGCCTCCAGGGTACCAGGTGACAGGCAGCAAGTGAGATGGGCATAATGGTGGTTTTAGTGGGGGTTCCTACACTGTTTCCAAGGTGGGGACGTCCAGCGGCAGGTCTGTAAGACTATCCCTGCCCATCTCAGGCAGCTACCAAGCGGTTCAGAGACTCCAGGGCAGGCGCCACAGCATTCATGCTACCCCATCCAACTGGCTACTGTGGATGGAGCCACTTAACGGTCCACAACGCACTAGATAGTGGGGCACATTTAATTTCTCTGTACTTCTCCAGTCCCCACACCTCCCCCAGTCCCAGGTTTGGGGCCTTTGATGCTGGGTGGTGGCAGCCTCGGGTGTCAGGGGCCCTGGGTCCTGAGTTCGGCAGCAGGCTCAACTCACCTGGGGTGGGCTCCCTCAGCTCAGGGCTTCTAAAGGGAGAGCTGAGTGGCTGGGAAGACAGGAAATGACAGATGTTCCTTGGCTTCTCCGTGATTACACGTCCCTGGCCTGGGGCATGTCAGAATGAGCCCGGAGCCCAGTCCAGGGGGTTCAGAGCAGCATATCTGGGGGACCCAGCTCCTGGGTGCTGATTACCCCAGGCCAGCATGGCCAGGGTCAGCCTTGGCGTCCTTGTCTGAAACATGGAATGTCACCCACCTTGGTGATTGTGACTGAGCAAGGGTACAAAAGCACACAGCACATCTCCTGGCACATGGGGTGTGTGGGTGTGTATGTACAATTGGATATGTGTTTATATGTATTTGTGCATGTGCATATGTGTGTACACGTGTGGAGGCATGTGTGTGTTTATATGTGTGTATGTTGGGCACCCTTGGACATGTGTTTCCTCTCCCCCAACCCTACCCTAGCCTCCGGCTCTGAGCAGTGTGGAGGGGAGGCTGGAACTGGACTGGCCTGCCCTGCACTCACTTTGGCCTTGGACAGGCAGCAGGGAGACCAGTCCTGAGGTAAGCGAGGCTGTGGGCTGTATCCTGTGGCTTCCCAAATCAGATCAGAGGGTCGTCTGATCTTTAGGAAGGTTGCTCTGCAACGAGGACCTTCCTCCACCACGTACTCTGCTCCCTGGAGGGTGTCTTTATGCTGAGCCCTGGGCTTCCCAGTCTGGCCGAGCATGGTTCAGTTGCCCTTGCACTAAAACCCTTGGAAGTTAAGATGGTCATGGCTAAAGGGCCTCCAGAGGAAAGGCACACTTCCTCCCTTTGAAGGGTATCCAGGCAGGCCAGCCTCCCCAGCCTCTGGGCCTGCCACACCCCTCACCACCCTCCTCTACATGATTCATTGTCCCTTCTGTAACAAGGAAAATGACACTTGGTGAGTGTCAGCAACTCACCAAGTTTGCACAGCTCAGAGGTATCACCTTCCACGGGGTATAATCAACATACAATTAACTGCATATGTTTAAAATGTACAATTTGACGTTTCAACATACACATATACACCTGTGAAAGTGTCGCCACTGCCAAGATGATGAGCATAGCTATCACCCCTTGAGGGCTTCTCTGTGTTCCGTTGTAACCCCCACACCACACCTACCCCTCCTTCCAGGCGACATCCCTGTCTGCTTTCTGGCAGCACCTGTTAGTGTACATTTCCTAGAACTCTATGTAAATGAGAAAAAAGTAGGTGCCTTTTTTTTGTCCGTCTTCTTTCACCTGGCACGATTATTTCTAGATTCATCCATGTTGTTCAGAAGTATTCTCTTTTCCCCTCAATGGTTGAAAGATTTGTGTAGAATTGGTATCAATTTTGGTCATTATTTTTCTCAAATATTTTTCAAGCTCACTCCTTTTTTGAGACTCCACATATATATTCTGGTTACACAGATATTATGCTGCTTAAAGTTTCTCCACATCTCACAATTCATTCTCGCTCTTTCATTTTAGATAGCTTCTATTGTCTCTCTAAACTCACTAATTTTTCTTCTACAATATCTAATCTGCCATCAGTCCCTTCCTGTGGGTCTTGATCACACACTTTGTGGTTTTCATCTCTGGAAGTTGGATTTGCATCTTTTTTTTATTCTTCATGTTTCTACTGACCTTTTAAATATAATGCGGGTAACTGCTGCTGCCTTAATGACCTTGTCTTGTCTGGTAATTCTAACATCTGTATCATATGTGGGTCAATTTCAACTCACTGCCTTTTTCTCCTCACTATGGGTTGTGTATTCCTGCCCTCCGTGTCTGGTAATTTTTGGTTGGATGCCAGACACTATAAATCTTACCTTACTGGATGTTGAATATGTTTGTGCTCTTATAATTGTCCTTAGGCATTGTTTAGGGAGGCAGTTAAGTCGTTTGTAAACAGATGGACTTTCCTGTTAAAATTCATCAGTATTAGGTGGGACCTGAGCAGAGCTCACCATGGGGCTAATTATGCCCCACACTGAGGCAAGACCCTTCCAAGTTCTCTAACTCCCTGTGGATCTTGGGGTTTCCAGTCTAGCTGGTGGAAACAGGCATATTCCTTGCCCTGTGTGAGCACCAGGCGATGTTCCCTTTGACCCTCTCACGTAGATCTTTCTCCAGCATTGCAGTTTCCTCACACATGCACTGAGCCATCTCCAAGGGCCCTTGTCAGCTCTCTGCGCTCTCTCTGTGCAGCTCTCTCTCTAGTGCTCTATCCTGTGACCTTCAGCTGCCTTCATGTTCCTGGACTCCCAGCTCTGTCTCCTTACTCAGAGGTCTACCTGAGATCCCCTTCTCTGGGCAGGAAGCTGGGGTGAGAGAGGGATCACTGCACTTGTACCCACCTCTCAGGAGCACCGCGCTTTGCTGCCTGGTGTAAGGTGTCTCTCAACTGTTGTTTCGTATGTTTTATCCATGATTTGGTTGTTTCCAGGGAGAGAGTATCTCCAGTTTCTGTTATTCCATCTTGACCAGAAGGAGGAATCCCTGAGGTGTGATTGCAGCAGACTCCACCTGGCACCAGATGGCTGCATTGGACACACCAAAGCTGAGCGTGGCCTGCATTCCATCTGGCATATTTTGACTGCTGTGTCATGTCTGATTTCCGGAAACTGGAGTTTATCACCTGTGCTATGAGAAAAATGTAGCAAAGCATGCATTTTCTGTTTAGAAATCTTGATATTTCTCCCCATTAAGCTCTTTAAGAACGTGGCAGTAGCCAATACTAAATGTGCACCCTGCACTGGTTTTAGTGTCCCTTAAAGAAAGGTCCAAGGCTTCCTTGGTGGCACAGTGGTTGAGAGTCCGCCTGCCGATGCAGGGGACGCGGGTTCGTGCCCCAGTCCGGGAAGATCCCACATGCCGCGGAGCGGGTGGGCCCGTGAGCCATGGCCGCTGAGCCTGCACGTCTGGAGCCTGTGCTCTGCAAAGGGAGAGGCCACAACAGTGAGAGGGCCGCGTACAGCAAAAAAAAAAAAGGTCCACTCAGAAGAAATCTGACTGCACTGGAAGGCAAGAGCGTAGGAGACTATCACAGGGGCTGGAGTTGGTGCTTGACTCCTGGGGCCTCGCCAGCGCTCAAGGCCACGCACGCACAGAGGTGGCTCATGTTTCTCTTCTGAGCACACTCTGACCGGAGGCCCTTCTGTTGCATGGGTGGCCGAGGGTCAGGCTTCAGGACACCTTTTTGGTTGTGTGTGTTGCAGAGAGGGGAAACTGCATCTCCGCCGATGGTTCTTTATTTTGTTTAGCAAGGGAGGAAGGGAATGTGTGAAGAAGCCACTGGCCGCAGAGCTGAGTGAGTGCCTGTGTCTGGGAGGGTGCGTGGAGATGCCAGCCAGCTCTCCTCAGATACAGTGGGCACTGCACACTCAAGGGGACCCTTTCTCCCTGAGTCACTGCATGACTGGGGACAAGCTCAGTTCTGGCCCCAGTTTTAAGCCAGGGCCTAGAAGCTGCTGCACGGGGGCCAGGGACTCAGCCATGCTCCATCCACCCGCAGACCTCTATGGCCTGCCCGGGGGTCTCCTGCACTGGGTGGTGGCATGACGATGCCCTTCCATGTTCTCCCTTGAGCATCTGTCACCCACGCTGCTCCAAGTGCCAGCGGAGAAGGTGGTTTTCATTCTCCTTTCACGTTTTTTTTTAGAACCTCCTGAACTGCTCCTCTTCAAAACTGCTGGGCAAGAAAAAGATTTTCAGCAAATCCCCCCCAGCCCTCCAACCTTGTGCAAGGCCTGGACTGGCCAACTCAAAGGACCCGGAACACAGCCAGCAGGGAGCCTGGCACCCACCCTTCCACCTCAGTGTCCTTGCGGAGTCTGACAGCCTCAGGTAACCCACCTATTGGCCAGGAATAAGTGACTGCTGCTCCTGGTCCCTGACCTCCTCTGCAGCTCCACTGGGGTTTCAAGTGGAAGATTTTGGGGAATGTCAATCTCCTCCCAGTCTAGTCTCACCTTTGACCCTCTCTGTGCACCTAGACTGACACTTGAAGGTGCCTTTCCTCCACAAAGGTTTCCAGAAGAGGCACCATGTGAGGGCATGAAGTAGCTCCAGTGGTTAGCAGGAAGAGGAATTGGGAACCAAGATCCAGCCTCCTCAGCCTCCAGGTCTCTGGAAAATGACAGGTCACCTGTCAGACAGAATATCGACAGTGATATTGAGGGAGGGTCTCGATGGGGATCCTGCCTCACCTCAGAGCTACATGGTAGGATAGAGTGCCACGGACACCAAAGCACAGTACAGACCAGATTCACTGTGCTCATGGTGGTCGTTGCTACTCGTTTATACATATATTCTGAATTCACTGAGGGGCAGGTAGCTTCACGCTACAGAATTCATTCCTCCCTCTCCTTTTTTTTCTTTCACTCTCTCTTTTTTCTTTCTTTCTTTCCTTGCTTCTTGCCTCCCTTCTTTCCTTCCTTCCTTCCTTCCTTCTTTCTTTCTTTCTCTCTTTCTTTCTCACTCTCTCCCTCCCTCCTTCCCTCTCTCTCTTCCTTCTTTTTTTAATGAAGAAATTTATTTTTAGAATAAAATGCTTTCCACTTGCCATTGCCCCAAAGCCTGCCTAGTCAGGACCCAGCTGAGGCTGACCAGGGTGTTCACTTCACACTCAGCCCCAGCCCCCCTCCTCCATGTTGATTTTCTCCAGAGGGCCCCACCTGGGGGTTAGTCCATGGCCCAGCTGGCATTGACTATGCTCATTTCTCCCTGACAGGAAGACCCCGGCCAGCCCCTCACAGAGCTCAGAGAACTCAACTTTGAGGATGGAGCCAGGAGGGGTGTCCTCAATGCCCCCAGCCCCCATTGCCACCCGGGGGGAGCCAGATGCTGGGCCTAGCAGCTCCTCCCTGGAGCATCCAAGCACAGACCCGGGGAAGCTCCGAGCGCTCCCTGTTGGGCCTGGAGCCCACTGTGGTGACCCTGCCTCCGGGAGCCCTGGCAGCCAGGCCTCTGCGGGGGACGTGGGCTCTGTGAGTGAGCCCAGCAGCGGCACTAAGATCCCTAACCGGGACAGCGGGATAGACAGCCCCTCCTGCAGCGTGGTCGGCGAGCACTTCTCCTGCGAGGACGGCAGCGAGGCGGGCCCAGGCCCCACCATCAAAGGGCTGCACCTGGAGACAGCCCCAGGTGGCAAGGCCCCACGGGAGGAGGCCGATAGCGATATGGGTGAGGGCAGCAGTGAGGAGCCAGACCCCGAGAATAGCCCCTTGAGGGCTGACGCGGATCCAGCCAAGGTAGGCCACCTTCCCGTCCCAGGTGTCAGGGGCTGCAGAGCTCTCCTCTGAGGGTATTTGAGGTTACAGTGCCATCACCCAGGCCTGGTGCCAGTAGCAGGGTGTACACTCAGACACCATGCTCAGAGAAGCCCCTGCTATGGGTTGATGGGCAGGCTCTGGGGAAGGACCACACAGGCAGGGGTCTCCCTGACACATCAGACAATGATCTCACTCCCAAGCCTTAGTTCCATGGCCCCACGGTGGCACAGGGACCCCACCCCAGGGTGGCTGTGGCGGTCCAACTTAGCGGAAACAGCGCTGCCACCACTCTCTGCCAGTGCTTGCTGCCTGCCTTGCAGAGCCCCCATGAGGAAGACAGCATGCTTGTCACCTTATTTTATGAATGGGGAAACCCCAGGGTTTCCCATGGTGTGTGGCAGAGTCAGGAAGGGAGCCCAGACACGCGAGGGGAGCCCCGTGCAGATGGCTCCGGGAAGCAGGCGTGCCCGCCCGTGGGGGCTCGGCCTTGCAAGTAAGCTCATCTGTGTCCCTTTAGCGTTTTGGGCTCTGGGCTCTACACTGGGACTTGTGGGGACACGGAAGTAAAGCCGACAGCCTCGGCTTAGAGAGACCGCCTGTGCATGGGAGAACAGCGGAGGTAAGCTGCAAGTGACTGGGTCCCAAGACAAGCACAAGTGGCATTTGGCCAGGGTCAGACCTGCTGGCTCCTGGTAGAGATGGTATGGACTAACGTGGCCGCATCAAGAGGCAGGCTTCGTGGGCAAAGGGCAGCCATAGGCCTGCACTGTTGAAAGCCAAATTCTCAGCGAGTGGGCTGGGGGCATGTTTTAAGCTAAGTTTTATTATTATTCAGGAATGGTGAAGCCCACAAATCAGGAGATGACTGCCATTTAAAGACAGTATATTACTCATAGTTCCCGAGAGGAGGGGGCACACCACACCATGGGGAACCAGAGGGAAAAGCACCAGGGTAGGGCAGGAGGCAGAGGGAGTGGAAATTGTGAGCAAGAGTCTTTTTTTAATCATGTAATGATTTTATTCTTTTAATTGAAGTATAGTTTATGTACAAATACTATATAAGTTACAGTAGAGTCTTTATTGTGGTTTCTGAGGAAAGGGATAGGTGAGACAGGGTAAGCAGTCTTAAGATTGGCCAGTTTGAATAATTTCAGTGGGTTCTGTGCACAGGGGCTGTCCCTGGATAGCTTGTGTAATTAGGGCAGGGGAATAGGGGAAAGCAAGTATAAAGAAGGTGGTTGGGTGTGGGCTCTGGATGGGTTGGTTTGCACTTGAAAGACATTCTTGCCGGCGAATCCTTTACATCTCTAGGAATCAGCGAACCCTGGGAGGGACAGTCCCTCCAGGGTCAACAAGGCCCCAAAGTTTTGGTATCAGGATAATGCTGGTCTCATGGAATGAGTTAGGAAGTGTTCCTTATTCTTTAATTTTCTGGGAAAAATTTGAGAACAATTGGTATTAATTTCCCAGTGAAGCTATCTGTTTCTGGGCTTTTCTTTGTTGGGAAGTTTTTTATGGCTTATTGAACCTCCTTACTTGTTATCGGTCTGTGCAAATTTTCTATTTCTTCATGACTCAGTCTTGGTAGGTTGTGTGTTTCTAGGAATTTATCTATTTCTTTTAGCTTATCCAATTGTTGGCATTTAATTTTTCAGAGCCGTCTCTTCTGATCCCTTGTATTCAACTTAGTATCAATTGTAATATTTCCTCTTTCATTTTATTTATTTGAGTTCTCTCTCATTTTTTTGGTAAGTCTAGCTAAAGGTTTGTTAATTTTGTTTATCTTTTCAAAAAACAACTCTTAGTTTTGTTGGTTTTTTCCCTTTGTTTTTCTACCCTCTGTTTCATTTATCTCTGTTCTAATCTCTATTACTGACTCCTGTTTAAGTGCGTATTGTCTAATTTCTACAAATCTGTGGATTTTCCAGTTTTCTCTGTGCTGTTGATTTCTAGTTTCATTCTGTTGTGATTGGAAAAGATATTTTATATGATTTCAATCTTCTTGAATTTGTTAATACTTGTTTTGTGGCCTAACACGTGGTTTGACCTGGAGAACGCTCTGTGTGCACTTGAGAAGAATGTATGTTCTGCCGTTGTTATATGGAATATTCTGCATATGTTTGTTAGGTTCATTTGTTCTACAGTATTATTCAAATCCCCTGCTTCCTTATTGATGTTTTGCATGTCCTATCCAGTATTGAAAGTAGAGTACTGACATCTCCTACTATTCTTCTGTTGCTATCTGTTTCTTGCTTCAATTCTGCCAAAGTTTGCTTCATATATTTAGGAGCTCTGAGGTTTGATGAATAAATATTTATAATTGTTATACCTTCTTGGTGAATTGGTCCTTTTAACATTATATAATGTCTTTCTTTGTACTGTGTAATGGTTTTTTAATTTAAAGTCCATTTGTCTGGGGCTTCCCTGGTGGCGCAGTGGTTGACAGTCCACCTGCCGATGCAAGGGACACGGGTTCATGCCCCGGTCCGGGAAGATCCCACATGCATGGAGCAGCTAGGCCTGTGAGTCATGGCTGCTGAGCCTGCACGTCCGGAGCCTGTGCTCCGCAATGGAAGAGGCCACAACAGTGAGAGGCCCGCGTACCACAAAAAAAAGAAAAAAAAAAGGTCATAAAGTTCATTTGTCTGATGTAAATATGGCCACTCGTGATCTCTTTTGTTTACAATTTCCATGAAATATCTGTTTCCATCTTTCACTTTCAGTCTATGTATGTCCTTAAATCTAAAGTGAATTTCTTGTGGGTAGCATATAATTGGATTTTATTTTTAACCTGTTCAATCAATCCATATCTTTTGATTGGGGAGTTTAATTCATTTACATTTAAAGTAATTCCTGGTAGGGAAGGACTTACTATTGCTTTCTTCATTGTTTTCTGTATGTTTTGTAGCTTTTTTGTCCCTATCTTACTGCTTTCCTTTTTTAAGTTTAATTGATTTTTTTGTAATAATATGCTTGATTCCCTTCTCATTGCCTCTTGAGTATATTCTATATATTTTTTCTATTGCAATTACATAAAATAGTTAAAGTTATGGTATTTTACTTTTTTAAAGATCTTCCATCTGCTTTTTATTTTTTATTGGGGTATAATTGCTTTACAATGTTATGTTGGTTTCTGCTGTACAACAAAGTAAATTAGCTATATGTATACATATATTCCCTCCCTCTTGCACCTCTCTCCCACCCACCCCCATCCCACGCATCTAGGTCATCAGAGCACTGAGCAGAGCTCCCTGTGCTATACCACATGTTCCCACTAGCTATCTATTTTACACATGGTAGTGTATTTATGTCAAACCTAATCTCCCAATTCATCCCACCCTCCCCTTCCCCTCCCCTGTGTCCACATGTCCATTCTCTACACCTGTATCTCTATTCCTGCCCTGCAAATAGGTTCATCTGTACCATTTTTCTAGATTCCACGTATATGCGGTAATATTTGATATTAGTTTTTCTCTTTCTGACTTACTCCACTATGTATGACAGACTCTAGGTCCATCCACATCTCTACAAATGACCCAATTTGTTCTTTTTTATGGCTAATATTCCATTGTATAAATATGCCACATCTTCTTTATCCATTCATCTGTCGAAGGACATTTAAGCTGTTTCCACGTCACGGCTATTGTAAATAGTGCCACAATGAATGTTGGGGTACATGTGTCTTTTTGAACTATGGTTTTCTCAGGGTATAAGCCCAGTAGTGGGATTGCTGGGTCATATGGTAGTTCTATTTTTAGTTTTCTAAGGACATTCCATTCTATTCCCCACAGTGGAGGTATCAATTTACATTCCCACCAACAGGGCAAGAGGGCTCCCTTTTCTCCATGCCCTCTCCAGCATTTAGTTTTTGTGACTTTTTGCTGATGGCCATTCTGACTGGTGTGAGGTAATACCTCATTGTAGTTTTGATTTGCATTTTTCTAATAATTAGTGATGTTGAGCATCTTTTCATCTGTATAACATTTTATTTTAAGCTGAACAAAACTTAACTTCAATGATATACAAAAACTCTACTCCTTTACAGCTCCCCCTCCCAGACACTCTATGTTATTGATGTCACAAATTATGTATTTATATATATAGTATGTACTTTCACATAGATTTATAGCTTTTAAATGTTTTTGTCCTTTTTGTGTTATTTTCTGCCAAAATTATGATAGTACAGGCTACTATATTTGTTCATGCATTTACCCTTATTGAAGAACCTTATATTTTTGTACAGCTTCATGTTGCTATCTACCATCTTTTCACAACTTGAAGGACTTACTTTAGCATTTCTTGTATGGCAGGTCTAGTGGTAATGAACTCTTTATCTTCTGTTTATTTGGGAAAGTCTTAATTTCTTCTTCATTTAAAAAATTTTTATTATTATATATTTTTTATTTTATAAATTGGAGTATAGTTGCTTTACAATGTGTTAGTTTATGCTGTACAGCAAAGTGAATCAGCTATATAGATACATATATCCCCTCTTTTTTGGATTTCCTTCTCATTTAGGCCACCACGGAGCACTGAGTAGAGTTCCTTGAGCTATACAGTAGGTTCTCATTAGTTATCTATTTTATACATAGTATCAATAGTGTTTATATGTTAATCACAATCTCCCAATTCATCCCATCCCCCACTTCCCCCTTGGAATCCATATGTTTGTTCTCTACTTCTGTGTCTCTATTTCTGCTTTGTAAATAAGATTGGCTATACCAATTTTTTCAGATTCCACATACATGCATTAATATACGATATTTGTTTTTCTCTTTCTGACTTACTTCGCTCTGTATGACAGTCCCTAGGTCCATCCATGTCTCTACAAATGACCCAGTTTTGCTCCTTTTTATGGCTGAGTAATATTCCATTGCATATATGTACCACATCTTCTATATTCATTCGTCTGTTGATGGACATTTAGGTTGCTTCCATGTCCTGGCTATTGTAAATAGTGCTGCAATGAACATTGGGGAGCATGTATCTTTTTGAATTATGGTTTTCTCTGGGTATGTGCCCAGTAGAGGGATTGCTGGGTCATATGGTAGTTCTATTTTTAGTTTTTTAAGGAATCTCCATACTGTTCTCCATACTGGCTGCATCAATTTACATTGCCACAACAGTGCAAGAGGGTTCCCTTTTCTCCACACCCTCTCCAGCATTTACTGTCTGTAGTTTTTTTTTTCTTCTTCTTTTTGGCTGCTTTGGATTTTCGTTGCTGTACACAGGCTTTCTCTAGTTGCGGCGAGCGGGGCCTACTCTTCATTGAGGTGTGTGGGCTTCTCGCTGTGGTGCCTTCTCTTGTTGTGGAGCATGGACTCTAAGTGCGCAGGCTTCAGTAGTTGTGGCTCACGGGCTCTAGAGTGCAGGCTCAGTAGTTGTGGTGCACAGGCTTAGTTGCTCTGTGGCACATGGGATCTTCCTGGACCAGGGCTCGAACCCATGTCCCCTGCATTGGCAGGTGGATTCTTAACCACTGCGCTACCAGGAAAGTCCTATTGTTTGTAGATTTTTTGATGATAGCCATTCTGACCAGTGTGAGGTGATACCTCATTGTAGTTTTGACTTGCATTTTTCTAATAATTAGTGATGTTGAGCATCCTTTCATGTGTTTGTTGGCCATCTGTATATCTTCTTTGGAGAAATGTCTATTTAGATCTTCTGCCCATTTTTGGACTGGGTTGGTTGCTTTTTTGATATTGAGCTGCATGAGCTGCTTGTATATTTTGGAGATTAATCCTTTGTCAGTTGCTTCATTTGCAGATATTTTCTCCCATTCTGAGGGTTGTCTTTTCGTCTTGTTTATGGTTTCCTTTGCTGTGCAAAAGGTTTAAGTTTCATTAGGTCCCATTTGTTTACTTTTGTTTTTGTTCTCATTACTCTAGGACATGGGTCAAAAAAGGTCTTGCTGCAATTTATGTCAAAGAGTGTTCTTCTTATGTTTTCCTCCAAGAGTTTTATACAGTCTGGCCTTACATTTAGGTCTTTAATCCATTTTGACTTTATTTTTATGTATGTTAGGGAGTGTTCTAATTTCATTCTTTTACATGTAGCTGTCCAGTTTTCCCAGCATCACTTATTGAAGAGGCTATCTCTGCTCCATTGTATATTCTGGCCCCCTTTGTCATAGATTAGGTGACCATAGGTGCGTGGGTTTATCTCTGGGCTTTTGACCCTCTTCCATTGATCTATATTTCTGTTTTTGTGCCAGTACCATCTGTTTTGATGACTGTAGCTTTGTAGTATAGTCTGAAGTCAGGGAGCCTGATTCCTTCAGCTCCAATTTTGTTTCTCAAGATTGCTTTTGCTATCTGAGGTCTTTTGGGTTTCCAAACAAATTGTAAAATTTTTGTTCTTGTTCTGTGAAAAATGCCCTTGGTAATTTGATAGGGATTACATTGAATCTGTAGATTGCTTTGGGTAGTATAGTCATTTTCACAGTGTGGATTCTTTCAATCCGAGAACATGGTATATCTCTCCATCTTCTTGTGTCATCTTTGATTTCTTTCACCAGTATCTTATCGTTTTCTATGTACAGGTCTTTTACCTCCTTAGGTAGGTTTTTTCCTAGGTATTTTATTCTTTTTGTTGCAATGGTAAATGGGATTGTTTCCTTAGTTTCTCTTTCTGATCTTTCATTGTTAGTGTATAGGAATGCAAGAGATTTCTGTGCATTAATTTTGTATCCTGCAACTTTATCAAATTCATTGATTAGGTCTAGTAATTTTCTGGTGGCATCTTTAAGATTTTCTGTGTATAGTATCATGTCATCTGCAAACAGTGACAGTTTTACTTCTTCTTTACCAATTGGGATTCCTTTTATTTCTTTTTCTTCTCTGATTGCCATGGCTAGGACTTCCAAAACTATGTTTGATAATGTTGGCGAGGGTGGGCACCCTTGTCTTGTTCCTGATTTTAGAGGAAATGCTTTCAGTTTTTCACCATTAAGAATAATATTTGCTGTGCATTTGTCATATATGGCCTTTATTATGTTGAGGTAGGTTCCCTCTATGCCCACTTTCTGGAGAGTTTTTATCATAAATGGGTGTTGAATTTTGTCAAAAGCTTTTTCTGCATCTGTTGAGGTGATCATATGGTTTTTATTCTTCAATTTGTTAATATGTGTATCACAGGAATTGATTTGTGTATACTGAAGAATCCTTGCATCCCTGGGATAAATCCCATTTGATCATGGTGTATGAACTTTTTAATGTGTTGTTAGATTCGGTTTGCTAGTATTTAGTTGAGGATTTTTGTGTGTATGTTTGTCAGTGATACTGGCCTGTAATTTTCTTTTTTTGTGATATGTTTATCTGGTTTTGGTATCATCTTCTTCATTTTTGAAAGATGGCTTTGCTGGATACATATTCTTGGTTGACAGTTTTATTTTTCTTTCAGTACTTTAAATATATCATCCCACTCCTCCCACCCCCCCTTTTTTTTATTATAATGTGTCCCAGTGTGGTTCTTTGGATTTATCCCATTTGGAGTTCTGTGAGCTTCTTGAATTCATATGTCCATTTCTTTCCTCATATTTGGGACATTTTTAGCCACTAATTCTTCAAGTATGCTGTACTTGACTCCCAAAATGCATATATTGGTCCCTTGGGTAGTATCCCATAAGTTTCTTAGGCTCTCTTTGCTTTCTTCATTGTTTTTTCTTTTTGTTTCTCTGATTTATGATTTCAAATGACCTAGCTTGAACTTTTCAGTCTAGTTATTGCAATTTTCAGTTCTAGAGTTTCTGTTTGGCTCTTTTTTTTAAAATAGTTTTTATCTCTTTATTGATATTCTGTTCATGCATCACTTTCCTGATTTCACTTAGTTGTCTGTGTTCTTTTTTAGTTCATTGAGCATCTATATGACAGGTATTTAATAGTTTTTACAGGCAGCTCATAGAGCTACGTTTCTTTAGGTTTGGTTTCTGGAATTTTATTTTGTTCCTTTAATCACACTATGTTTCCCTGTTTCTTTGTAAATTTTTGCTGGAATTTGGGCATCTGAAAAACAACCATCTCTCCAGTCTTTGCATGCTGGCTTTGTGCAGGGAAAACCTTAGCCAATCAGGCTGGAATTTCTAAGACCTATTAAAATTTTTCTGATCTCCTGCTCTCCTGGCATCTGCCTGCAGAACATCAGCTCTAACATGCTGCTTGCCTCTGTTTTCCAACTCTGGCGCTGGTCATGACAGCATTCCAAATCAGGCAAGACAGAAACCAGTCCCTCAGGCAGCTTCCAGATGAGCCAAAATTTTGGATGCACAGTTCACTCCTTTGTTTCCATCTTGAGGGAGGAGCCCTAGCCGGGGCGGGGGGGGGGGGCGGTTCTTCCCAGTTGTGCTGTGCTATGCTGCATGGGGGAGGAACACAAAAGGGTGTTCCAAACATGCCAATTTTCATTCTCTATTTGATAGAATCTCTTCTTAGTTTTACAATGCCTTGGAAGCTGTAGCTTCTCAGCTGGTCTCCAGAGTTTCCACAGAGGTATTCTTGTTTGTATATTGTTAACTCATGTGTGGGGGAAGGAGGGCCTATAACTTTCTTTTTTTTTTTAATATATTTTCTTGAAGTATAGTTTATTTACGATGCTGTGTTAATTTCTACTGCACAGCAAAGTGATTCAGTTATATATATACATATATATTTTTAAAATATTCTTTTCCATTATGGTTTATCACAAGATATTGAATATAGTTCCCTGTGCTATACACTAGGACCTTGTTTATCCATTCTATATATAGTAGTTTGCATTTGCTAATCCCAAACTCCCAATTCATCCCTTCCCCCACCTTTGGCAACCACAGGTCTGTTCTCTATGTCTGTGAGCCTGTTTCTGTTTCATAGATAATTTCATTTGTGTCATATTTTAGATTCCACATATAAGCGATATCATATGGGCTTTCTCTGTCTGGCTTACTTCACTTAGTGTGATAATCTCTAGCGCATGTTGCTACAAATGGCATTATTTCATTCTTTTTAATGGCTGAGTAATATTCCATTGTATATATGTACCGCATCTCCTTTATCCATTAATCTTTTGATGGACATTTAGGTTGTTTCCATGTCTTGGCTATTGTAAATAGTGCTGCAATGAACATTGGGGTGCATGTATCTTTTTGAATTATAGTTTTGTCTGAATGTATGCCCAGGAGTGGGATTGCAAAATTATATAGCAACTCTATTTTTAGTTTTTTGAGGGACCTCCATAGTGGCTGCACAAATTTACATTCTCAGTGTAGAAGGTTTCCCTTTTCTCCACACCCTCTCTAGCATTTCTTATTTGTAGACTTTCTAACGATGGCCATTCTGACCAGTGTGAGGTGGTACCTCATTACAGTTTTGATTTGTATTTCTCTAATAATTAGCAATGTGGAGCATCTTTTCATGTGCCTGTTGGGAGGGCCTGTAGCTTTCTAATCTGCCACCTTGCTGATGTCACTCCACAATATATTTTGATGTGGCTATTGCAGCTCCTCTGTAGTTAAAGCCCCGGGAAGATAGAGTTCTCTCTGGGCTGCAGAAGGTTTGGGGGGGTTGGTAGAAACTATTATGTCTTCCCCAGAAACTTCCCTGGAAATTCCATCTGCGAGAACTGAGCCCCACATCCCAGTCCCAGCAGCTTCCTCTGGTCTTTTGGGGCCCCTGGTCATCCCTGGCATACAGCGGGTAGCCTTTGTCATATGCTGCCTCCCCCAAACTCATCTTCCCTAGGTGAGCTATGGCTCTTCTCTTCACAGTGCGCTGAGCCCCAGAAGCTGCTCCACATTGCCCAGGAGCTGCTGCATACTGAGGAGACCTACGTGAAGCGTCTACACCTGCTAGACCAGGTAGCCCTCCTGGCTTGGGCCTGCCTTTGTCCACTTCCAGAGTTTCAGTGGACAGTTTCAGAGGCAAACTTTCTCTCTTAGCATTGGCTAGGGCTTGCAGTTGGAGTATGACTGGCATGAATACTAAAACTTGGACAAATTTAAGTCTCCTCCAGAAAGTCTTAGTTTTTGCTTTCAGAACTTGTGGCTTTGGGGCAATGGTCTCATCCAGTCACCTTGGGGTTTTTTTCTTCTTGGCAGTTAAATTATCTGAGCATGTAAATGGCCTCTGGACATCTTCCTGCACAAATAGTTGGGAAAGTAGTTGGCACTCTCCCTGTCCACCTGGCAACGTGGGGTTTATGAGCACAGGAAGTAAAACTGCAACAGAAACTGGGTTTTGACAGGTGCTTCTTCTGTTTGTAGCTCACAAAGCAAAGAAAGGAAATCAGGACCATCCATTTCCCTTGAAGGGCAGATGGAAGAAAGATGGCCTGTCCCCATCTAGAGGGGACTGTCCCTGCCTCACCCCCCAATTCTTAGCCATAAGTAAGCTTGCTTTAAGACCATAAGGTTCTTTGAGCCAGTTTGATGAAGTGGAAGGTTCACTAAGAAAACATAAGGCAACAGCAGCCTCTCTTGAGCTCCCATACCTGCAGCAGAAGCATGATCGTAACCATCTGCAGTGACCCACACTCAGTGACCACTGCATGGGCTTCTCCGTGCCCAGGTTTTCTGCACCCGACTGATGGAAGCAGGGATCCCTTCGGAAGTCACCACAGGCATCTTCTCTAACATCTCCTCCATCTATTGCTTCCACGGGAAGTTCCTCCTTCCTGAGCTGCAGACACGGATCATGAATGAGTGGTAAGTGCAGCTCATGGTGCCTGGGAAGTGTAGGGACTGGCATCTCCCAGGGAGTCTGGCTCCAATGCCCTTGGTGGTTGAGGGTCATGGTGACACTATTGCAGTGGTTTTGTTGAATACTGTCTGCCAAGCAGCCTCTAAATCTGGGGTTTGTATGCCCAAAAGCCAGGAGACACCTGGGGAGCCTGTCTCATAGTGCCCTGGGCTCTCTTTCTGTAGGGTCCTGGGCCAACCCTGACCCCAAGCCCTCTCAGTGTCTTAGCTTCTTCATCTGCAAATTAAAAGGACTTTAATACCTGCTCAGGGCTTTGTGGAATTTAAATGAGGTTTGCCATCTGCAAACACCAGTGAATAGACAGTGCTTATTGGTTTATCTTCCCTCCTAGTGTATATTGCACCTCTGCTTTAAAAAATGAGATGTTTTTCTTCCTCAGCAGTGTCCCCAGAGGGCTGTCCCTCTGTCCCTCTGCCGCTTCCGTTCATTTGTGGCAGAGGGACTGCCCAGCTGTAAGAAATGATAATAAAACATTACAGGCATGGCCCCCAGCTTGCCATTCTCCATATTATGTGCTTCCCTCTCTGTTCTGGGTGCTGCTGCAGCTTTGCTTTGGGGTCTCTGCTGTCTCCCCTCTTCACTGGCCTGGCTTGAGCCAGTGTGTGGTTCTGTGGTAAGAGAAGAGGCCATTTCCAAGCTGCAGCCAGGCCAGGGAGAACACAGAGGCCAGGGGGCTTGATTGGGGGTTGTCCCTGCACCTGCAAGGCTCAGCAGGGGTCCAGGGCAATTTGTAAATATTTAGAAAGACATGCTCCACCTGCAGAGCAGGTTATACTGTGTCCAAGGCCATGAGGTTAAAGCTCAGGGCTAGATTGGCTTTCTGGCTGATGCAGTGCACACCTGCTAGATATAAGTTTTCTCCTCAAGGCCCTGGAGTGACTGTCAGCACACAGACACTCCTTGTGTAATAAGGGTGCGAGAGTCCAGCAGCTTGCCCATCCGTCTTCACAGGTGGTGGGCCTCTGAGTGCATGTTCCTAGTAATGCTGCCAAGGATGACTTTATGCATATGTCTTTTTTTCTTCTTTTTGATTATTTCTTTAGGATAAATCCCCCACAGTTCTAAGGTCAAAGGTTATATATTTTCTGCTCCTTGAAATTTATTTCCAAATCCCTGTCCAAACCATTCATTATTACATGGTGCTGCTTTCCCATGACATTGCCAGAGTTAGATTGCCCCATTGTTCCTAATCTTTGCTCATATAGAAGAAGTATAATGGGGTTTTCTTGATTCTTTTTGATAACTGTGGCTCATCATTAAAGTGATTCCATTATTACTAACAACTCCTGGTCTTGAGCAATCGTTCTATGACTGCATGGTTGAAGTACTTTACATGATCCTCTAGGTAACACACTATTTTCCATCCCATGTGATACAGAGAAGGAAAGTAAGGCTTAGGGGAGGTGACCAGTTTGCCCACCATCACACAGAGCTGGGAGTCAGGCCATTGTCCCATAGCTCCCTGGTGAAGTCCCTGTCTCACCCTGGCACTTCAGTGGAGCTGTTTGCCTGACGATCTCACTCACTCCCCCACAAAGGGACACAAACCCCCGGCTTGGAGACATCCTGCAGAAGCTGGCCCCATTCCTCAAGATGTATGGTGAATATGTCAAGAACTTTGACCGGGCCGTGGAGCTGGTGAGCACCTGGACCCAGCGCTCACCGGTATTTAAGGACACTGTCCAAGGCATCCAGGTAGGGCGGTCCCACCTCTGCTTCATGGGCACAGTGCTGGCTTTGTGTTTCAACACGGAGAAAATCAGTAAAATTGTGGGATGTGTCCAGATGCTCTATTGATGCTTTGATCCTTAAAATAACTTCCAGGGACAAATCATCATTCTCATTTCATGGGTGAGGAAATCGTGGCTCAAAAAGTTTGTGCAGGGCTTCCCTGGTGGCGCAGTGGTTGAGAGTCCGCCTGCCGATTCAGGGGACACGGGTTCGTGCCCCGGTCCGGGAAGATCCCACATGCCGTGGAGTGGCTGGGCCCGTGAGCCATGGCCGCTGAACCTGCGCGTCCGAAGCCTGTGCTCCGCAACGGGAGAGACCACAACAGTGAGAGGCTCACGTACCGCAAGAAAAAAAAAAAGTTTGTGCGATCTATATCATCAGAAACTATAATTCAATAGGACCTGGATCCAAACTTGCTGGTCTCCCTCCACAGCATCTCTCAATGGCTAGTGGAAGCACTTAGGAAAATGTTGCATTGATCTTTTCTTTCTCTTTTTCTGCAAACAGCCTGTTCACACCTCTGGTTGCTGTTGTCTACTGCCATGTTGGTCTTTTTCTTACTGATTCATGAGGTTTTTATATGTTAAGAATGTAAGCTGTTAACTGTCAAATGTGTTGCAAATTATTTTTCTCCATTGATGTTTTATTTTTTAACTTTATGTATGATTTTGTTTTCCATACAAAATTTTGGGGTTTTAATTAGCCACATTCACCAGTTTTAAATAAAGTAATTCTTTAAAAAATATTTCAAGTATGTGCCACATGCACATACATGCATACATGTGCACACGTAATACATAGGCACATGTGCATATGTGTACATACATATGTGTTCACACATGCATACGTGCACCTACATTCCTCACTGTACCCTGAAGGGTTAATGGGTACAGAGTCCCTCTGTGCTGAGTGTTTGGAGGCCAGGCTCGGATTTGGGGTGGCCCCTTGATAACTTTCTGTGTTTTCCCCAGATCCCACTGTAATCAAGTCACCCATGATTTCTCAGCATAGGGTCCTAGATCCCCCTGCATCTCTCAGCATCCCTGTCCCTCCCCAGAGAGGATAGCTCTGATACTATCAGAGTGTTTCCTTCTCTCCTTTTGCCTGCACTCCTTGCACGCTCACCCCCTCACTTATGTCTGGGTCCTCCCAGCTGTCCCCACAGAACAGTCTCCAATGAGGATGTGTATAAAAAGGCCAGCGCTGGGTCTAGAGCAGGCCTGCCTGGGGTCCAGCTCCTTACTCCATCATTCAACCTCTCCAAACTTCAGTTTCCTCTGCTGTAAGATGCGGTCTGCAGTCATTTGGGTACAGTACTCCAGGCAGCCTCCTGGGGGATCCACATGTGTGTCCAGGGGTGCCCCACACTGCCTCTATCTCCCCCACAGAAGCAGGAGATGTGCGGAAACCTGACGCTGCAGCACCATATGCTGGAGCCCGTGCAGAGGGTCCCCCGCTATGAGCTGCTGCTCAAGGACTATCTGAAGAGGCTCCCAGAGGATGCCCCAGACTGGAAGGATGCAGAGAGTGAGCCAAGCCGGCCACAGGCTGAGGGGCTCCTGGGCGGTGGGAGCTGGGGCCCCTGCTGAAAACCCACACTGAGAGAGACAGAGAGTCAGAGACAGAAAGAGAGAGACAAAGAGGTAGACAGAGACAGAGACAGAGAGACAGAGAGAGCTCCAAGTGACCCCTAAACAAGGAGGTGACTGAGAGTCTGAGTGTAAGGGAAAACCGCCCCTGCCCCCATTGCAGTGCGAGGGGTGGATGATGGTTCTGTGGAGGGGGCTGCTAAGTGTTGGCAGAGCTTAGGCCTCACGGAGGACCTTATGGGGCTGGCAAGGCTGCTCCTGGTGCATGGGCAGCAGCTGGCAGGCAGCATGGGGCAAGGTCTGCACAGGGGAGTGGCATGCCAGCCCCAGCGGACCCCCAGCAAATGGGATGCATCTGCAGGGTCGCATCCCCACACCCAGGGCCAGGTCTCATGAGCAGCCTGGTACAGCCGTGGGAAAGGGCAGGAGCAGGGCAGAACCTGACACTAAGCCTCGTGGGGCGACTACCTGGGTGGAGCCACCAGGCGCCCTGCAGCTTGACTCTGTCTTCTTCCTGCAGGGTCCTTGGAGCTCATCTCCACAGCTGCCAACCACTCCAACGCTGCCATTCGGAAAATGGTGAGTGTGGGCAACCCTGGAAGATGCCCAAGGGACCAGTAGTTTGGGGCAGGGAGGGCAAAGGGTGGGCCAGGCACTGTCAGCATGCATACTTACCCACCTGTCCCCCAGGAAGACAGAGACTCCACTGAGAGCCAGACAGGCCTGTCCCTTACTAGCTTGGTGATTGCTGGTAAGTTATATAGCACTCCATGCCTCAGTTTCCCCATCTGTAAAATGAGGTCACTGACAGAATCTGTTTCATTGGGCTGTTGTAGGGATTAAATCACTCTACATGAAGTGCTCAGAACAGGACCTGGCATAATTTAGTGTTAGCTCTTGGTGTCAGCATCATTAATTTTTCGTTCATTCACTCACTGAAGCTCTGTCAGCTGGGGCTGCTCTAACAAAGTATTGTAGACTGGACAGCTTAAACAGTAGACATTTACTCTCACCATTCCGGAGGTTGGAAGTCCAAGACCAAGGTGCTGGCGGATTTGGTTCCTGGTTTGTAGACAGCCACCTTCTCGCTGTGTCCTCACATAGCAAAAAGAGAGAGCAAGCTCTCTGGTGTCTCTCTTAATAGGGCTCTAATCTCATCATGCCCCCACCCATCCCCCACCCCATGACCATGACCTCATCTGAACTTAATCACCTACCAAAGGCCCCACCTCCAAATACAGCCTGAAGGTGGAGGAGATGGTGTCCACTTGTTGATCTAACGCCCCCGAGTAATAGGCTCTGCCGATGGGGAGGCCTCCTAGCTCATACCAATGCCTTTTGACCCAGTGGGCCCTGTCTTCAGAGGCCCTTGTTTGGCCTGCACACTGCCTGGACATGGTGTAAGAATTTCTAAATCCTTGTCCAGAATTAGAGATCAGGTCATTTCACAGGAGAATCCAAATTCCTGGCTTTACTGGAAAACTCTGAAAACCCCAGGCCCACACTACAACCTGGGACGAGGCGAGGTGCCCCCTAAGTGGGCCAGCTCTCCAGGACGCCACAGTCCCTACCCAGCCCTGGTTGCCTCAGTCCTGAGACCTATTTACTTTCACATGGGCACTGTTGTTTTTTGAGAGGAAAAAGAAAGTGAAATATTTCTTTGACCCCACATCTCTCAAAAAGGAGAAATGAGAGACGGGCCACCTGTTTTGGGGCAGCTCTTGCTATGTGTGGTCCACGTTCTGTGTCCTCATTACCTGCCTGTCCCCGGGATTGGGTCTGGAGCCCCCAGACCAGATGCGCCTGAGGTCAGGCCCACAGTGGGGCACCCATGGCAACCTAAACAGGTGACATTTCACTCTAGATACTTTTAATCTAATCTCCCCTTTTTTTCCTCCCCAAGACTAAATCTAATGGAGGAGAAAGAGCTGCTTCATGGAACTCTGTGGTCATGAGCTCACACAGAGCCCATGGAGGAGCCCCCATGGGCCTACATCTCTGAGGGGCTTGGGGTGGACTCCTGTCCCACAGTAGCATGTCCACTGTGTGGCAGTTCTCGCTCCAAGTCTGGTGAGGCCTCTGTGACAGGCAGGGGGCTCTGGTCAGGTGTGGGGGAAGGCTTATCAATGTGTGCTCATGGGACCCTCTTCATGCTTCTACCTGTCCATCCCTAATCCCCTCAACCTGGACCACCACCCCTGCCTCCCCACCTCCAATCTCCCTGGTCTCTGGTCTGTACTTCTCTACTCAGAGCTTTCTATAGGTTGCTTATTTTGTCACTCCCTGTCCAGAAGCCTCCTGGCCTGCCACTGCCTCACAGGTACACACATAAGCTCTCCTACATGTCCACTGCACGCCCAGCCCCCAGTACACACAAGGCCCTTTGGCCCTGCCTAGCCTGCTCTTCCTCACTCTCCATGCTGGCTCCCATGCCCACATCTACCACCTGTTTCCATACCAGAGGCAGAAGAGCTACCAAACCAGCCTGCTTCCAAGGAGTGCAGGCTAAGATTGGTCAGGTCCAAGGGCAGTGGCTGCTGTAGCATGGTGGATCCATGCTCCTTGTTGCTGGGTTAAGGTTCCTGTAGGCTCAGCTCTGCCTTTTGCTGAGTTCACTCCTTCATTCCTGGCTCAAGCTTCTGGTCAGGGCCTGTGGCCTCTTGGCCCAGAGCTGGAGCAACGAGCTGCCTACCCTCTCCCCTCACACCACAAGGGTGCTGGTTGGCCATATGACCACACAACCAGTCTTGAGAACAGAGGGCGATGACCTGTGGATAGGCAGAGGTCTGGTCTCATCATGGCCCTGGGCCATCTGAGGGTGGAGCAGGAAACCAGGTAAGGCTACCACAAGAGGGGATGACTGTCCAGGGCAAAAGCTGCAGCTGCCCAGCGTATCTCCTCTGACCCAATGCCCTTCACTGTGGAGGCTAAGAGAGCCAGTCCCAGTTCTCTAGCTGAGACATCTCCAGCAACTCACTTGATTTTTCTGTGCCTCAGTTTCTCTGTCTATAGATTGAAGATAGTAATGGCATCAGCCTCTTAAGGCGGGTGCTAGAATTAAATTAATTAATACCCACATTGTGTTTAGAACAGGGTGTGGCACATAGCAATGGTGCTAACTGTTGTTATTATGTATTACTCTCTGCAAGGTGAACCTCTGTTCAAGGCCCGTGTTTTCCCTCCCACCGTTGTCAGCAGGATCGTGGTCCCTCCTTGGTTCTGGACCACACTTGCAGGGCAGGGTTCCACACACCACTGGGTCCCCAGCCCTGGCAGGCCTCCAATGCCTGTGGTGGTGCAGCTGCCTGAGCCCCGTGTCCCTCTCAGGAGAAAATGCACAAGCTCTTGGAGGTATACGAGAGACTGGGTGGGGAGGAGGACATCGTCAACCCTGCGAACGAGCTGATCAAGGAGGGCCACATCCAGAAGCTATCAGCCAAGAACGGCACGACCCAGGACCGCCACCTCTTCCTGGTGAGCCCCCAATCGGTCACACCCAGCCCTGCCCAGTCCTGCCCAGCCCAGCTGCAGAACCACGCCCCTGCCACGCCACACCCATCCCAGCGGCAGAGCCTGGGCCTACCCAGCCACTCAGCCACACCCTCACCCAGCCCAGGCCCAACCAGCTGCAGAGCTCCGCCCCACCACTAAGCCACTCCCCCAGTCCAACCCCCAGCGTGCCCTCACCACTCCCACATTCAGCCCAGCCCCGCCTAGCCCTGCCCACTCTTGCCAGAGCCACGCCCCACCTCCTCCCTGGGGTGCTCCTCTGTGGAGTCAACCGCCCCTCACCCCATACGTGCCCGTCACTATCGCAGTTCAACAGCATGATCCTTTACTGTGTGCCCAAACTGCGGCTCATGGGCCAGAAGTTCAGTGTCCGGGAGAAGATGGACATTTCCGACCTCCAGGTGGGTGAGCCCCTCCCACCGATCTGTTCCCCTGAGAAAGCACAGAGCAGGTGTAGGGACACAGCGCTTTAGCCACCAAAGTACTCACTGCTGTGCAACTGATTGCCTGCCTACTTCTCTGAGCCTTGCTTCTATCCTGACTCAGGCATGGGGGAACATCTCTGAGGGCGCCTTGGCCTAGCATCCTGGGCTGAATGGGCAGGATCCCCTGTCCCTCCACTTGGCCTACCTGCCAGTGCGCTGCCGGCTTCATGTTGGCAGGATGAAGGGCAATGCCAGGACCTGGGCCATCTCCTGTCCCCTGTGAAGTCAGCCCTAAGGGCCCCACTTACAGACTCTAAGGGAAACTTGGGGTGAATGCAGATGGGGTGCCCATCCTGCCTGTTCCCTTGTCCTTGGTCCATGCTCTCTCCACTCCTGCACCAATTTGGAGCCCAGATGAGGTTCTGCAGGCACTTGTACCCAAGGTCCAGATGACCTGTTGTCCCTGCTGTCCCTATTCCTTGCGTCCATTGATGTCTCGTGCTGTGGGGCTGCTGGAGCTGGAGTTAGTCCCCCTCTTCTGTGGGAGAGTGCTTTGAATTAATGGGCACTCCAAAAATACTGGCTAAATCAAAGTATTTCTTTATTCTAAAAAGTGAAGGGTTGCATTAGTGATACAAAAAAAATCCCTTCTGACAGTGGCCAGCCTGTGGGCCACATCCAGCCAAGGGCTGTGGGAGTAGAGTGTTGAGGGGATGAGGGAAGGCTCCCTGTTGCAGACACCTGCAGATAGAAGGTACCTGCCCATGGGGCCTCAGAAACCCCGGCAGGGTAGTGGAGATCCTCCTGGCTCTTCTCCTAAGATTCCCATCCCTGTGTCGGGAGTGCCTGTGGGTACCTTTGTGGGGAAAGGCACTGGGGCTGACTTCCTGGGAAGCCCTGAGAGCAGGCAGATTTGGCCGGCACAGTTCCAAGAACAGTGAATGAGCGGTTCTAGCCCTGCCTGAGCAGGTCGGTGGTCCACCCTCCACCATGGACTGACTCATGGAGTGGCCCGCAGCAACCATGACCCTAAGCCGAGCACTCCCCTGCAGACTCACTGGGTCACCTCTCCCCACCCCTTCTCAGGGAAAGACCTCCAAGTCTGAGAGTGTGAGTCCACAGTTCAGGACCTGCTAAAAGTGACCTACTGTTTTTGTTTTGTCCTTTGTTGTATGCCTTCAGGTGCAGGATGTCGTCAAGTCAAATGCAGCCTACACATTCATCATAACTGGAAAGAAAAGGTCCCTGGAGCTACAAACTCGGTAGGTTTCAGCTGCCTTGGTGTCTGCTGCTGTGTGAATATGTTTGACCTGAAATTTTAGCAGATGGCTTCCTTTTCTAAACTGGATAAACTTTCGATGTGTTTGTGTTCATTTTACTCGCTTATTTGTGGTTTAAAATGTAACAGTACTAAGGGGAAGTCAATGAAAATTAAGCCTCTGCCCACACCCTGTTCCCCACCCCCAGCAGACATTCTTAACCATCTCTGAAGTATTCTTCTGGAATTTCTGTCCCCATACATATGTATCTATTTTTTATTTTATTTATTTATTTTTTAAAATAAATTTATTTATTTATTTTTGGCTGTGTTGGGTCTTTGTTGCTGTGTGCAGGCTTTCTCTAGTTGCAGCGAGCAAGGGCTACTCTTCGTTGTGGTGCGCAGGCTTCTCATTGCGGTGGCTTCTCTTGTTGCAGAGCACGGGCTCTAGGGTGCATGGGCTTCAGTAGTTGTGGCACGCGGGCTCTAGAATGCAGGCTCAGTAGTTGTGGCGCATGGGCTTAGCTGCTCCACGGCATGTGGGATCTTCCCAGACCAGGGCTCGAACCCTTGTCTCCTGCACTGGCAGGTGGATTGTTAACCACTGTGCCACCAGGGAAGCCCTGTATCTATTTTTTAAATCACAGATGACCATTTTCTATCTAGTCTGTTCTGCATCTTGCTTTTTTCATTTAATTTATCAGAAATCATCCCATATATGAGCACCATTTTCTAAAGCAGCATAATTTTCCAATATGATCGTTGGCTGGTTCCCATTGACGGGCACCTAGGTCCTCTGGGGTCTTGCTGTTGCAAATGGTGCTGCAAGCAGTGTCCATGAACCAAGTTTCGTACATATGTGTCGTTACATCCATCTGGTAGACTCCTGAAGTAAAATTGCTGGCCAAAGGGTAGCATGTCCACTTTAAATTTTGGTGGTTGTTGTCACACTACCCTGTAAGATGGTGCGTGACTTGTGGCGGGGCTTGGGAGAGCCCATCTCTCACTTCCACCAATGACGTGAGATCTTTGCAATGACCCATTGTGGCCCACCAAAGTGTTGGTTTACATCCACTGCAGAGGGCTCTGCATACCAAGCTTACCACATCTAGCCACATCTGACTTCATCTGGCCACACCTGACCCCACCTGCACCCACAAGGCCACACTTAACTCCACCTGGCCACACTTGACCTCGCCTGACTGCACCTGGTGGTACTAGCCACAGTGTTCCAGAGCCTTTGGGGCCGCTCTCCCAAGCCGTGAGTTGCACTTCCAGGCAGTGAGCAGCACAGGCATGTACTTCAGGGCTGAGAGGAATCAGGTGGTTTAGAGTCAGTATCCAAGACTAAATGAATAAAATACTCTTTTGGCTTTTATAGGACAGAAGAGGAAAAGAAAGAATGGATTCAGGTGAAGCTCCTAAAGTTTTAAAGTAACCAAATGACCAAATTCTTGAGCGGTATGGCCATTTCATGTTGGAACAAGGGATGGGATGGCCCCGTGTCCCCCCCAGGTATTACCCACCCATCTATCCACCTTGAAGTGATGGGGTGACCAAGTTTATAAGCACCTTCGGACTCCACAAACCTTTGAATCCATTCTCTTATTTGGGGCTCCCCAGTAAACAAATAAACATAAAGGCCTGGAGGTGGACATGCAGGGAGGTGCCCTCACCCTGGGGAAGATCTCCAGTCTGGCAGCTCCAAGGTGGGTCTGTGTTGTCCTTCTCTCCATGGCTGGCAGGAGCGGTGGGTCTTGCAGGACGAGCAGCTTGACTTCCAGGACGGAGCCTGTGCTTCCAAAGACAGGCCAGGCAGTGTCCTGGGGCAGCCAGAGCAGGCTCAGCTCAGAACCAGCCATGGTAGGGACACAGGTCAGGAGGGCCACGTCAGAGTGGAGGCCAAGGCAGTGACCGGGGTTGGCAGACCACCACCAGGCCAAACACTAACCATTAGTGATGGTTAGCCACCATTAGTGGCTCCCAAATTTCATAAGACAGAAATCTGAGTGAGAAGAGAAAAAGGAAATTCAAACAGATATTAGATGGGAATGCTGTTGCAGGAAGTGGAAACATGGCCTCGAATCCATATAAAATGTTCCAAGAGCATCTGCCCGTGGCTTGGAGTACTGCATGTGGGGTGGCACTGGGACCCATGGAGATTGGAGTGGGGACCTGGTCAGTCACTGATCACATCCCTGAGCCTTGTTTCCTCATCTCAGAGGACATGTGAGGCTGTTGGTCAGGGGAAAACGCAATGACCACGGGACCCTTGTCCTCACCCTCCTGGAATGCTCTCTGAGGGGCCTTGCTCTCTGTGGTTTTGTTTCAGGTCATTGAGGCCACCATTGAGAAGCACAAGCAGAACAGCCAGACTTTCAAGGCCTTCAGTGGCTCCTTCGGCCAGGATGAGGATCCCTCCCTCACTCCAGACCCGCCTGTGAGTGCCAGTGTCCCTGGGGCAACCCAGGCCCTTTGCACAAGGACTGGTGTTTGGGGGGGAAGCTGGTCCCCATGCTCTCCTTATGCCCACCTTTATTGAGCATCCATGTGGGGACGCCTGTACCTTATAGCTGGGGTGGTCAGTGATTGGAGAGGAGGGAGGGAAGGACAGGCCTGGATAAAGCTGCTACATGAGGCATTGTCCTATCACATGCACCTAGGGGCTGTGATCTTATCAGCAGGGGTAGCTTGCTCCCCATGGGAAGCTGTCCCCAGGCCTGGGGGGAGCCAGGAAGCAGGATCCCCACCCAGGGCCACATGGGTCCACCCTAGGCCTTGGCCATCCCCTCTGTCTAGGTATAACCAAACATGACTTCACAGTGAGGGTCCCTCACTCCACGCCTCAGGGACATCCCTGAAGCTAAGGGATACCCAGCCCAGCCTGGCTGAGCAGCCCTGAGTCCCAGACATCAGGCCGGGTTGGCCCTCCCTGTGGTCTCACTGGTCTGTGGGCGACAGGCCACCTCATTATCCACTTAATATTTGCATCAAATCTCCATTTTGTCTGCTTTCTGGACTATTTTAGAAGAAAACTTTGTGTTGTCCCCGGGCAAGGAAAGTACTGTCCCCTACTTTGAAAAGAGGTGACCTGGAAACAGAACCCCCCACCCCACCCCATACCTGCCGTTAAGGTTGGTGCAGGGACAGAGCCTGACCATAGAAGGCAGGGCACCGAGCTCTCCACAGATGCCTGAGGAAAGCCAGATGCCAGGGCCACCTCACGTGGTGTGATGCAGCTGGTTAGGCCTGGTGGGCCTCAAGGAGGTTCATACCTGCCTACTGCCCTCCACCCCAGCTGGGAAATGATAACTCTTCTGAGATGCCTTCAGGCCAGGGAGGACAGATTCCCAAAGTCATAGCAAACACCAGACCCCGACAGTCTTCCTCCTGACCCTGTGACCAGACAGAAGGAATGGTGGCATTCCAACGCTGCATTGGATGTCAGCATGTGGCCACAGAACCTCTGCTCATGCCAACTGTCTTGTCCCCTCCAGATGGTGAGCGCCAACTCAGAGGTGCCTGCAGCGGTAGCCACTGGTGGAGGGGGTGCTGCAGGGGTGAGTGACCCCCCCAGCTTTGACAGGGGTGGGAGGTGGAAGTTGGGGTCAGACCAGGGTGACCTGAGGGTGAGGGTTTAGCCTCCCCCTTCCATGTGACCTGGGTCCTCACAGTGATGGCCTCTGGGGCCTGTTGGTGGAGGGCTGGGGCAAGCCTGCTGGGACCCAAATATCCATTTCCTTGGGTGGGTGAAGGTTACACAGCTGAGTTCTTCTGAAGACTTGTGCTCTTTACCACAGGTAAAGTATGCCTGGATGAAATGTGGATCAAGGCGGTACCTGGCCCTCAGGAGGCTCAGTCAATGTGGGCGGAGAAGGCGTGGTCCAGGGTCAGATAGCCTGTGTGCATGTCCCCACCCTGACAGGGCCAGGCCACGGGACTATGCCCGAGTCCCTCCTGCTCTGTCAGTTTGGGAGATTAGTAACAGGGTAAATGTGTGCGCCTCACATGCAATGAGTATCCAGTACAGGGAAGCATCATTATTAACCACTGGGCCTAATAGTCGTGAAGTCTGATGACAATTATAAGCCTAGACTACCAAGGAGCTGCTGTACCCTGCATCCTGAGAGGGGATTCTCCTGGGCATCTTCGCTTTGCCCTATCCCTGAATTTTCCAGGCTCAGAAGGAATGCGTGGAGGCCTGAGCCCCAGCCTGACCCCTAACAGGGGGTTTGCTCCTAAAGGGGAACTTCTTCCATGGGTAGGTCGGTACTGCCCCCACATTCTCTCCACTGGGCCTGCCTCTCCTTCCCTCCCCCTGACTTCTCTTTCTCACATCCCTCATCTGGGCCAGCACTCCCTTGGTGGCAGGTGCTCCCCAGTTGGACAGCAAAGTCTGCCTGAATTTAGCACCAACTTGCAGAGCTCCTTCTTTCCTGGCTACAAGGGCCACCCTGCTGGTCATCACAGCCATTCTGGGTTGGGACTTGTTAGGGTCAACCCATTTTAGGAATAGGAAACGGGCTTGATAGGTGAGGAGACCTGGCCTTTTGCTCAAAGGCCTTGTGGTGGGACTTGACTTTCCTGGGACAGCAGCAGAGGGAGGGACGGATGTCTAGCTCATCACGGGGAGTAAATGTTCCTGTCCTGGCTTAGATTTTTAGTAAGAAAACTAGTCCCCTCCTCCCACACAATCCATGCTGCTGGGTAGCATTGGGCCCCAGCTGAGGCCCCAGAACAGGTGTGCCCAGATGCTCCAGTCCCCTGCTCTGTTACAAGAGCAGAAGCTTTGCCAGGTCACCACACGACCCCTGACCCGACGTGTCTCTGACTGCCAGGCACTGGGAAAACCTTGAGGAGTTTTTGGGCTCCTATGGAGGGATGGAGCATTTCTAGGGCATGATGGGCTTCAGGGACCAAGTGAGAGGAGGGAACCCCCTTATTTGAGTGCTACTGCTGCCACAGGGCGGCACTGCGAGAACCAAAGGGAGTCTGTGCTAACTTGTTTGAACTCAGTCAGGAAATCTGAAGGCAGCATTATCAGCAGGGGAGACATGGTCTTGTCACAGCCCCTCAAACTCCCTGAGGGGCTCCCTGCATTGTGGCTCTGTCTGGCCCTGCCTTCCTTCCAGTCCACCCTCCCTCACCATGCCCTGGCCTCCCTCACTTGGCCATGTCCCAGGGCCTTTGCGCCTGCTATCCCCTCTGTGCAGAATGCCTCAATTATGCCTACTGTGCCCCAAGGCCTCATCTGTGAAGCCCTCGCAGCTGACCCCAGAGTCACTGACAAGTGTTTCTCACATGAAGCAACCCACCATCAGCTTTCTGAATCACCAAACTGTGCGTGTGAGGCTGGCAGTGTGCTATTGGGCTCCTTTCTGGAACGTCTAGGAACATCATGAAAAGCAGCTTACACACTCAAGCTTCATCTGTGTAACTAACTGCCCAGAGAAAAATGACACATGGGGCCTCTTCAGCTTTCCAGTCAGCTCCAGGGTCCCTTGGCCAGGGTCTCTGACAACCTCCATGATGGCCCTTTGCATGAAGCACTGCTTCTCCCTCTCTCTGCAGAGGAGCTGAGCTGGACCCCCTGCAGGGCCCTCTGCTATCCGACCCTTGGCCTGGGGCATGCCGGAAGGCATCAAGGGCTGTGAGCAACCCCCATTCTTTGTAGGGTGAGTCCACAGGCAGGCCTCAGTCCGTGGATGCGGGGTAAAGTAGAAGTGGCTGTGGGCTGTGTGGTCAGGGAGACAGGGCTGAGGAAGATCCAGTGCCAAGGCAGAGACAGAGGAGCAGGAGATGGGGCTGGCACACACGACAGGCAGTGCCCATCGGAGAATGTTCTAGCTGGAAGGGACCTGAAGGTCACATGTTTAATGTTTTAACACGTGGAGTGGGTCCTGACATGAGGCCTTGGGCAGCTCCTCCCCCTCTACCCTCACCCTCCCTTGGGTGGGGAGAAGAGAGAGAGAAACTGTGTCAGGTGTCTGTTGGCCACTCGGGTGCCCCTCCGATTGGTTGCCCAACTCCTTTGACAGGTAAAAAGGTAGCTGAGAGCCCCTGAGGCACAGGGCCTCAGCGCAGTCCAGGGGTCTGCCCAGGCCAGGCTGCAGACTTGCTGCGCATCGATGGCGACGCTCAGCCAGTGGATATGCAGGCCACCCCACCTTCTTCTACCCAGGGGCTCAGGCTTCCAAGGGCTCTGCAGCATCATTGACTTGCCAGATGCTCGGGATCACAATTCAAGTTCAGGCCTCCTTGTCCCAGTCCCTTTATCCACCCCAAGCCAGACCGAGGCCCTACAACAGACAAACACTTGTCAGCAACAGACTTGCAGCTCCAGCCCCAGCACACATGGCCCGGCCATGGTTTTTCTCATTTGTGTTTCTGACAAGCACAGGTTTTGGTGGACCCAGGAGGGCAGCTCAGTGAAGCTCCTGCCATACAGGGCGAGTCCGAGATGTGCTCAGTGGATATTTGTGGAAAGTACCCCAAAGTGGGTTTTAATTCTGACACTAGAAAGAGTGATCTTTGCTACAACATGCCAGATGTAAGCTTTTGGAGAGGAAATGTAAACTCACTCTTGGTGTGCTCATTTGATTTCCTGGTGTTGTCCTCAGACGCACAGTTCCCACTAGGCCCTCTTTCCTAAGAAAAGCTAAACCCAAACCAGGAAGTTTTGCAAGGGAGTCTTGCAGAATCCAAAGACTTCCCCATTCTGCAAAAGTTGTGTCTCTCTTCACGGAAGCACAGAAATGTCAAGGCCTCCCTGGGCTCCAGAGCCACCATGGCAACATATGGACCCTTCCACGATGTCATGAAAGGCCCCATCCCTGCCACCCGTCGTTCAGCATGCACAAACTTAGTGCTGCCCCTCCACCCCAAGCCCAGGACAGGGCTGCCTGTGAAGGGCAGAGGGCCTGGGCTGCACCCACCACAGGGCCAGGCCTAAGACCCGGGCCTACATCCACACCCTTTAGGACCGATGATAACTGTGTGGCTCCATCTTCTGAGGCTGGTTGTCAGGGCCACTGTTTGGGACCCAATTCTTACCTGTATTTTCCTCCTGCTTCCCTGCTTTGTAAGTGAATCTGCTGAAGAGAAAACGTTGAATAAAACAGGCCCTCAGCACAGACCTCCCAGGCCCACGCTTGTGCATTTGGAGCGCTTTGGGTGAAGTCGCTTGGCTGTTACTAGGGAAGCCACGGTTCCACACCTCCCTGGTTAGACTTGGCCCAGGCCTTTCCAATGTCTCCACATCCAAAAAGAAAATCTGAGCCCCTCCCTTTGGTTGACTTATTCTATATCCTCATCCAAAAAGGAAGTATGGTTGGCCAGGAAGACCTGTCCTCAATGTTGCAGGTGGGCTCACCTCAGCCACCTGGTCACCAGCCCTCGGTGTCGGGAAATGCCTGGGGGAGCTGCATCAAGCATGGGCCATGGTGGCTTACAGTCTTCAGCACCGAGGAAGCTGGTACCCAGCCAAGAAAGCTGGTACTCAGACCCTGTCTGATCACCGAACTGCAGCCTAAAAAAAGGAAGCCAGATGGGTCGCTCTTCCAAGCCCCAGCCCCAAGATGCCCGGCTCTAGGAACTGCCCTCTGGTCCCTCTGGCCAGGACAGGGTCCCTGCTGACCTTCAGCACCTGAGCTCTTGGCCACATACCCCTGACCCGCTACAGCCTCTCCTCCATCTTGTGGGCAGCCCTGCCCCTCAGGGATGCCCCAGTAGCCCCCAGGGCCTCTCTGTGTTCTCAGCAGTTGTGCAGCGCTGTTCGCAGGGTCTGGAGAGCCCAGGTTCTGCAGCACATGTAAGTGCTTGAAGGCAAGATGCGGATCCAGCCACCTGCCACTGACCACTCCCACCTCGAGTGCCCTTGGTGTCCTCACCTGGAAAACAGGCATGGCAGGGTCACCATGAAGGTTGGTAGAGGGCTGAGGCTACTGGGCCACAGCAGACCCAGGGATGGCCCCTCCTCTCTCTTCTCATGTCTGAGCCCCAGCAGTCCTGAGAGATGGTCTCAAGGGGAGGAGCCCTGAGTGGGGCAGACAGATGTGCCTCGGGGCTAGAGTGTGGCTGGCAGCCAAGGCCAGGTGACAGGGGTGGCCTCCAGTAAGGCATGTGGCTGTGGGGAGCGTCAGTATTGCTTGTCGGGTCTGTGCCACTCATTTTCCACCCACAGGGCTCTGTGGTCCTGAGCTGCATGGAATAAACCGAGAGGGGGCCCAAGGTTTTCTTACACCCAGTGTCCATGGGGTCAGGGGTCATGAGATGGAGGAGGAGGGTGATGGGGTCTTGGACAGAGCAAGCGTCCCTATCACCCTCAGAGGCACCAGCTGGTCCCAGGGCTCCTCGTACCAGGGGGCCAGCACTGGCCTCACAGTGGTGGGGCCCACAGTAGGGTCTATGAGCAGAGGCAGCAGAGCTTGGAAGCATAGGCCAGAATTAGTGTGCTCAGGCTACTTAACAAAGTGCCACAGACACTTATTCCCTAACAGTTCTGAAGGCTGGAAGTCCAGGATCAAGGTGTTGGTAGGGCTGGTTTCTCCTGAGGCCTGTCGACTTAAAGAAAAACACACAACTTAGAGTTGAGTTTAAGTTTTACTCAGGATCTTACTGAGGACTATAGCCTGGGAGACAGCTCTGAGGAACTGCTTGTAAGAGGGAGGGGAGGAGCCAGTATATATACAAATTTTTTGGCTAGGAAATACATGTAGTCAAGCATACATTTTGGTAAAAGATTCCTGCTATATCACAAAGAGCAGATATCTTAAGCTAATACTTTTAAGTGATTTTCTCTGCATGGGAAGATGCAAGAATCTGGGGTCACTGAAATTCTTTCTGAGATGTGCCTCTATCTTGGGGCCTGTTTCTCCAACACACAGAATGCCTCATCTTGTTTTTTTCATCCTGAATTCCCTCCCGAGTGCACTGTCATGGGTGACTGCAGTGGGTGCATCTTAACCCTTATATAACTGGATGATGAGTGGCACTCTTTGTTCTTTTTTTGTTCACAGGCCTCTCTCCTTGGCTTGTAGATAGCCATCTTCTCCCTGTGTCCTCACATAGTCTTGCCTCTGTGTGTGACCATGTCCTAATCTCCTCTTCTTATAAGGACACCAGTTATATTGGATTAAGGCCCACCCTAGTGACCTCATTCTACCTTAATCACCCCTTTAAAGGCCCTCTCTCCAAATACAGTCACATTCTGAGGTGCTGGGGGTTAGAACTGCAAACTATGACTTTTGGGGGACACAATCAGCCCGTAACAGCCTCCAATGCCCAAGCCCCTCCCTTCTGTCTCCCTCACCCCCAACCAGTGCATCTCTTTCTCCTTAAACTTGCAGAGTTTATATTAAACATATTTTTAGCTTATTTTGTTCAAATTTTTATTAGGGAAGCTTTGGACACACACAAGTAGAAATAACAGACAGCGAGACCCCCCACACCAGCCTGGAGCAACTTCAACTTTGTGCTGTTCATGTTTTATCTGTCTTTCAACCCCTATCCTCACCCCACCCCCATACACTCTTCTTTCTTCTGGAATATTTTAAAACAAATCTCAGACCTCATTTTATTCTGCTCAGAAACACTAATGTTAAACTTATTTTAAGTGTTTCTCTTTTAAACAGAAAAATTGTCTCTGGGCCTCTGTTTCCCCATCTGTGCAGGGGAGAGGTTGAGACAAGCACTTCCAGTAGCCATTCTAGCTCTGACATTCTGGGGAATTTGATACATATCTGTGACATTTCTTAAAATCTTAAGTTTGTGGTGAATTGACTCTGTTTTCTGCTGGGACCCCAGCGCCCCCTACCCACACAGAGAGGAAATGCTAAGGGGCTGGGGTGGTTCAAAGCTAGAAAGCTGTTTCATCAAACGATGGGGCATTTCCTGAGAGCCATGGTAACATGTAAGGGCAATCAGCAAAACCAGTCAGGATTCTTGTGCTGTGATGGGGTTCAGGGCCAGGGGCGGTTCCTCACCCCACTTTACAGATGAGGAAACCAAACTTGGAGAGAAGTGACTTGTGCAGGGTCTCATGGCTGATGAGGGGCAGGGCAAGGGCCTGGGAGCTGTCCCCCAACTTGCACCACTCCTAATCATATGGGGAAACCTAATCAGACAGCGCTACTGAGCCCCCACCCCAGCCTCACCCTGCATGGTCGGTGCCCACTCCCACCTTCACTCCCTCCTGCCTCCTGCTCACCTCCCAAGCCCTTGCATCTGGTGGGGCTGGGGTCCTGGACACGACTGATGTCACTATGGCCAGGGGTAGGCAGCCAGCGTGGACCACATAGGTTCCCTCACCCAGCTCTCAAACCACTGTCCACAGTGCAGAGGGAACACAGTCCTCAATGGGAATGTGAGGCAGGAGGTGGGGGGGTTGGGGGGCTGGTCAGTGAGTGGCTGGTTTGCTTTTCTACGTGTCTATTGGTTTTCTTCCTCTTTCACAAGCTGTTCTCGGTGAACACTTGAGAAAATCCAGATAAGAGAGTCAGATAAGAGTTACTCTACCCCAAACAGCCAATAAGATCATCAGGTGTGCTTCCTTCCAGTCTTTTATTCATGCACGTACTCTTTTTGGTATAAACATTATACGCTACTGTACATTATTTTGCAACTTGCTTGTTTCCCTTAGCAATATAACTTGACACCTTTGAACAGTCTTCCAACATGTCGCCTTGACATCTACCTCCCATGTATGATTTATATACCTGTTCCTTAGTTTTAGACTGCATTAGATTTTTTAAAATTTGTAAATATGTTTAACTAAAAAAGGAATAAATACTTTTTTTTAAAAAAAAGTAAAGTGATAGAATAAAATGAAAACCTCTCTCCCACTGCTGCCTGCCACTCTCCAATTCCTCTTTGCTCCAAGGAGTTTGATGTGGTTCTTGTAAAACTTTTTGAGAAACCTTACACAAAACAGCTTGTTTAAATGTAAAAGAAAACAAACAAACAAAAAAGAAGTAAAAGCATTTTATAGTGTGTTCTTGTGACTAGTCTTAAAGATCTTCTAACCTCTCTGAACACACACCATGTTTCATGACTTCCCGTTGTCTTGCTGAAAGGACTCATCACTGCCCTCTTTTGTGGGAAATTCAGGCAGCATCGGAGGAGATAGAGAGGGGAGTCCAGCCCCTGACCCTGCTCCCACCCCTGGAGAGTGCTCTCACACGTGTTGGGCGGCAACTGCACACCTCTGAGTGCCTGGCATGGAGCAGGGACCATGCTCTGGGGTCCAATAAAGGGCAGAGCATGGAAGCAAGGGCCACCTGGCTGGATGCTGGGTGCAGACACCCCAGTCCTTGGCGTCTGGGCTCCTGTGCAGAGCAGCCACCGTTTCCCCCAGTGTGGGTTCCGGTTGTTATCTTTGCAGACACGCAAAGTCACTGACCTCCGTGGTGGGACAAGTCATTCCAAGCATAGAGTTCCTGTTCCCCTTGGAATCTCACCCCGTGTGACAGCAGGGCAGCTTCTGGGGAGTGAGGCTGGGCAGGGGGCCATGGCCAGGGTGGCTCCTGCTTAATTCCCTTCTGCACGTCCGGCTTTCTTGCCCTGTATGTGCATTGCCTGTGTATCGCACAGCTGCCACTCCACATGCGCTGGGAAGCTGACTGCAGCCGTTTGCCTCCCACAGCTTGAGCCCAGGAGAGGGTCGTCTAAGACCAGACGTGACAAGGAGAAGCAGGGCTGCAGCAGCTGCGGCGAGACCTTCAACTCCATCACCAAAAGGAAGCACCACTGCAAGTTGTGCGGGGCGGTGAGTCCAGGTGGGAGAAGGCCAGCTGCTGGGACCTCCATGTGCTTAGCTCCTCCTCCAAATCTTCTTTCCATGCACACAGACCCTTGGATCTTGGAACTTCTGAGCAAGAAGGCAGGCTCTGGAGGCCCAGCAGGGGCCAGACTTGGGGTCTTTGCCCTGTGGACAAGGCTCCCGACTCCCATGGCTTACAGACAAGCCCTTCCCCTCCACAGGCCGTTACACCTTTCCTTCCAGCCTCCTTCTGGATAGTCTTCTGTCCCTGGGCATTGGGGTCACAGGTGCCCTTGTCTTTGCAGGTCATCTGTGGGAAGTGCTCCGAGTTCAAGGCTGAGAACGGCAGGCAGAGTCGTGTCTGCCGAGAGTGTTTCCTGACCCAGCTGGTGGCCCCCTCGAGCCCCAGCCTCGAGGAGCCCTTGGAGCCCAAGCAGAGCACAGAGGTGGGTGGGCTGGGGCTGGTGAGCCTTCCAGACACAAGACCCCAGAAGCCTTGACAGACTGTGCTCCTAGTGCTGCCGCCTTCCCTGGGACCAGGACTGGTAGGGCTCAGTTGGGTCCATAGGCCACTGAGAGCAGCTAGCAGTTGAATGCCAAATATCACGTGTGTGCGTGTTGGGCTGTTAGGATCCAGTCATGGCCGAGAGCTTGGGAACCATTTGCACTCAGGAGTTAGATGGTGCATTAGTCAGCTCAGGCTGTATAACAAATACCACAGGATGGACAGCTTAAACAACAGAAACTTATTTCTTCATAGTCCTGGAGGATGTGAATGTGTGTGGTGTGTGATGTTATGTGTGAGAGGTGTGTGTGTGTACAGGGAAATCATCCACAGCCGCCATATTCTGGTTCCCTGCTGTTCCACTTTTTCCTACCTTATCTTTATTTCTGTCCTGACCCTTCTTGTGGTCTCACTGCCTAGAAGGTCCAGCCCAATCCCAAGTGGCCTTGCAGTGACCCTGGGGAAGCTCAGGCTGGCCCAGGCCTTGTCCAGTCTGTCTCCCCCTCCTCTCTCCCCCCAGAGCTTCAGCCTTGGTGCTTCCTGGAGAGTGGCTCTTACAAGGGAGACTCCACCTGACTTGTCCTCTGTGTCCCCAGAAGCCAGCCACGGTGGACCCCCCGCCCAGCCTACTCTGTGGCCCCCTGCTGGTGTCGGATGGCGGCACAGCCTGGAGCAAGGTGTGGGCTGCCATCTCTGAGTCGGACTCCCTGGAGTTGGTGCTGCACCTTCGAGGAGGCAGCCAGGTGTGTCCTCTGAACGCTGGGCCACAGTGGGGGTGGGGGTACACCCTGCTCCGGCAGCCCACAGCCTCAAGCCCGTGGCGCCCAGATAGGCCTGGGCCATGCAGCCTGGGCCCAACCCCACGTGGTGGGTGGCTCATGTGACCCTAGGGCCTCAGTTTCCCCGGCTGTCCAGAATCACCCTTCTGCTGCCCACTTGTGGGGCCATTTAGTGATGCCAGGACTCCAGAGGCCGGAGTGCTGACGCTCTTCTCCTTTCCTACAGGATGGCCAGCTGCTGCATGCCATCCCTCTCTCTGGCTGCAGGGTGAGTGTGCCAGACCCCGCAGAGAGGCTGGATGCTGGACACATGTGGCAGCTGCAGCAGGCCCAGCAGTCTTTGTACCTGAGTGCCCCGTCCGCCAAGCTGCAGCAGCAGTGGTTGGAGGCCCTGAGCTCAGCAGCCCACGGGCATCTGGCCCAGGCCAGCCCAGGGGCCCAGCAGCCCCAGGCCCCAGCTGCCCCATGAGCTGAGTCTCTGCCGTGTCTCCTAGCTGAACAGCCACCGTGGCAGGGCCTGTACTCATCTGAGAGGTGGCATCAGGCCACATGCAGGCATGAAGGGAGCCTGGATTGCTGAGGGACCAACAGGCCACATAGCACTTGGCCCTGGAGGGTTCCTCCATGTCAGAGAGGAGAAAAGTGAGGCCCAAACAGGGGCAGCCAATTGCCCAGGGTCACCCAGCACGTCCCTCAAAGACCCGGGCCTCTGCCTGCAGGCCCAGCAGTGTGGCCCAGAGTGGGGCGTGGGGTGACTGTCAAGAAAACTCCCGAGTGGGCAGTGAGGGGTCATCTGCGCCGGAAGACAGAAGGAGCTCATGGGTGGTGCCCAGGGACGCCTGGTGGATGTCTGCAGTCATGCCACCCCTCCTGATGGTTGCCCACCCATCTATACCATCTACATCCATGTGAGCTGAACCATACTGGCCCCCTGGACTCCTCCTCTCTCCTCTTTCCTCTCCCGGGGACTGGGCACACCCTGTGCCACCTCGTAGCTCGCCACCCCATTTGGAGATGCCCAAGGGAGCGAGTGGTGGGTTCCTGAATAGCCATGCTGCAAAACTACAGGGGGACCACACAGGCGTCGTGATTTGTGGCCTGAGATTTGTGCCTGCCTCCCCTGGTCGGTGGTGGACAGTGCTTATCTACATAAATAAATGCTGGCAGCCAACAGGTGGACACAGCCTTGGGGCAGGGTCTCCCCACAGTGGGCCTGGTTGGCTGGAGAATGAGGGTAACAGATGGGCACAGCCGGTCATGACGCCCTGGACCCCAATCCAGGCCTGCAGGGTGCAAGTAACACCCCTGTGGTTGCCCCAGGATGCAGTGGCATTAGACAGGGGGGCCTCAGACAAGGTGCCATGCCTGGAGACCTGCTCTGTGTCCCTGGTCATGCTAGTGAGGTAGACAGGGCCATTTGCCCCTGTAGCAAGTGGAGCCAGACTTAGATACGGGATCGTGGGAGTGCTGGCTACTCACAAAGATGTCAGGAAGGTCTATTTGCACCAGAGCCCCGAGGGCCTTGAGGGAGAGCAGAGGGACCTAGGAACTGATGACTGAGGGGTGTCCAGTCCCTTGGGACCCTCATCCCTCTAACATCCGCAAGGCACCCTGAAGGGATGCCTGTCACTGCCCAGCCATGGGCAGACTTGCAGGGCACATACCTGTGGGCTGAGAGGGTCATTGTGGGAGCCAGAAATGGATGACCGGTCATGGGTGAGGCAGGGGTGGGGCCCAGGCAAGGAGTGACAGGGCACAGGTGAGGTGCTCAGGGCACAGGTGAGTTGGGACCCAGGTGAAGTGGGCAGGGCCCAGGTGAGGTGGTCAGGGTCCAGGTGAGGTAGGACAGGACACGGGTAAAGTAGAGACCCAGGTGAGGTGGGCAGGGCACAGGTGAGCTTAGGCATGAGTCAGCGCTGTCCCCCACATACCCACCCTGCTATGCTTAGATGCTGCTGCAGCTGTATACCTGCTGCATACCTGGGCCTCAGTCCTGCATCTGTGAGAGATCACCACCCTGCAGTGGGTGTTCTGAAGCTGCTTGATACCAGCAACTTGCCCACTGGGAAGGGGAGGCCAGGCCCTTCCAACCGTGCTCTTACTCAAGGAAATACAGCAAAGTCCCTGCCCATGGAGCCAAGGCAGGGACAGCAGGTGTCAGAGGCATTGAAGGGACCTGGAGCCCAGCCGGCCTCTTCCCGCTGGTCCTGCCCCTTCTCCCTTGGAGCTCTGCTCTCTGCCTCATGCACTGACTGAGCGTGGGGCTCAGTGGGGCTCCTTCTGCCTCATGCACTGACTGAGCGTGGGCCTAGTGGGGCTCCTTCTCAGGGTCAACTCTGTAATACTCCAGTCTCACCTAAACCCCAGGATGTTCCCACTTGACAGTTGAGGAAACAGTCACAGAAAGGATGCCCCCAAGAGTCCCACAGTTCCAGACCAAGTGGGCAGCTGGAATTGACCTGCTGGACATGGTGCCACTCTGCTGGGGTCTGAGGGGGCAAGACTGGGCCCCTCATCCAGGGTCCTCACCCGCGGCCCCCACTGTGGGTTCCCGCCCAGGGTCCCCGTGGCTGGTTCCCAGTGAGCTCTCTGTGCCCCAGGGCAGACCTGAGCCTTATCCTCTCCCAGCCAACAGCCTGGGGGGCCCGGCACGCAAGCTTCCACAGTAATTTCAGGAGGGTCCTGTCCTCAGTCAGCACATTGGAAGGCTAGTAAGGTGGGCATTCTGTCCCTAGCAGCTCGGGGTACACCAGGACATTATATTCCATCACGGCCCATATGTCCTGGGGCCAGCTACAAGGGTGAAAGCAGGAGGCGTCCCAAAGGCTGTGGCTGCAGCAGGACCCGGAAAAATGTCCTCGCTGTCCATTTTGGACAGTGCTGGGCCCTGAGAACACAGAGGAAAGGAAATCCCTCTGTTTGGAGTGGCTATTCCCACTGAGACATTGAGAAGATGTGCAGCCACAGGGGAGGAACAGAAGGGGAGTGGGCATGGCAGAGGGTGTGGCAGGAGGTCCCTAGGAGCCCCACTCCCAGCCAGGACACCCTGGGGGAGGGGTTGCAGGAAGGGTGCCTAAGTTGAGTGCAGGGCCACCAAGGCCTGGAGGAGCCAGTGACACACAGCGAGGAGCAGAGGGAGCATGGGGGAGACAAGGCCTGGTCGTGGGGTCTCCACGGAGTCTCATTTGGTGATGCTCCAGGAGGCAAGAGCCACGGGGCAGGCTTGGGGGTCTTAACAGATCCAGTTGGCTGCGATGGAGGCAACCAGAGCAGAGCTGGAGACAGGGCCTGGTGTCTCCAGCAAGTCTCAACACAGACCCCCATGACAGGCATGCTGGAGGCCAGCAGGCATGGTGATATAGGGGAGCCTCTGCCAGCTGTCCCCACGTAGGCATGGACCTGTGTGGCCAGAGCTTCCAGCTTTTCAGGAGATGAAAGAAACTCAGGTGTTCTTGTGAAATATCCTGATAAATGTTAATAACTATTGTGGAGTCTGAAGTCATGGGGTGGGTGGCCGGTGCATGGCCCCAGAAGGCAGTCTGTCCCCAGGGACCCTTCCGGCTGGGGCATCTGGCCTGGCTTCTGGATGCCCCAGTAAGGACTTGAGAAGCAGGCTGCCTGCCTGGAGTCTCCACACCATGTGTTTGGGTGACCCTTGGGCCTGGGCTTCTTCCTACCTGCACACTGCCCACCTCTGTCCACCTTCATCTTGCTCCCATAGCCTGAGGCCTGGGCACTCTGCACTGCCCACCCACAGAGGGTGGAGGCTGGACACACACTGGCTTTCAGCCTCTCCACTGACCTTCCTTTTCTGTCCCTCCTCCTCCTCCTCCCCAAGTCCAGCCTCCAACCCTGCAGGACTGGAGGCCATCCCCTGGACAGAGGGAGAAGGGAGGCCAGTGGGCGGAGCAGGAGGTGGGCCCTGGGGCCTCTGGGGTCCTAAAGAATGCCAGACGGGGCAGGAAAAGGGTCTGAAGTACCCAACTGTCACAGGAGTCAAAGGCCTAAGCTGAGGGTCTTCTGTGCCCCCAGGGGCAGCTCCTCTTCAGCCTGGGGAACACACATTCCCCACTAGGCCCAGGGGGGATGCTGGCCGTGTCCCTCACAGTCCTGGGAAGAGGAAGGAGCCAACATACACAAGGGCCTGCTGCAGCCAGGCACCCAGCCCAGCCATTCGCTGAAAATAATGACAACTCAGGGTGTCTTAGTAGCAGTGAAACTAAGCCCCAGGGAGGGGGAAATACACTTGCCCAAGGTCACACAATGAGTTAGGGACCCAGCCAGGAGTCACTCATTCACTCTTTGTCCATTTCTTCATGCAGCAGGCACTGCTGGCATACCTCCTGTGTGCCAGCCACTTGGATTTCTGGGACTCAGGGGTTGGACTCAGGCCCTGTAGCCTCTGGCCCTGTCACACTTCCAGCCTCATTTTCTCCTGTCCGGCATCCCCGCACTGCTCCTTTCCCACCCCAGGTCACCAGGCTCCAGCCACTGGACCTTCAGAACACACCAGTCTCCTTCCCATCTCAGGGACTTTGCACATGCTGTTCTGTCTGCCTGGGGTTTCTTCCTGCAGGACTTTGCAAGAGTCTGCTCTGTGAACCTCAACAAAGAGCCCTTGCCCCAGTCTTTCTACTTTTTCTTGGGGTATTTGCTCTCTTGTTTAACCTCTGTCTCCTCATCTAGAACAGAAGTTCTGAGAGCAGAATGAAACACCTACAATAGTGCCTGGCACAGAGTATGTGCTCAGTTAATATTTGCCAACAGCTTGGGTGAGAGCTCAGAGACTTTGTTCTTGCCATGCAGCCCCAGAGCACTTTGGGTCTGGAATCCTCTTTTAACAGATGGGGAAATCGAGGCTCAGAGAGAGACAGAGGCTGCCTGAGATCATAAAGGCCCAGTGCTCTCCTGCCTCCTCTGAGGTCCCCAGGTCTCCAGGACATACAGCCAATTCCTCCTCAGATGTCTGGTCCCATTGCAGAAACCAGCACACAAGACCCAAAGGGGCTGCCATGCCCCAAGAAATCAGCAGAGGGGCATTTGGACCCAGGTGGGTCCGCCGTACACCTGTGCCCATCCCTCACCACCCTCCAAGGGGACAGCGGACCACTGTGCACATGGAAGTGGCAGGATCAGCCCCTGAAGTCCCTGCTTACCCTAAGCCTCAGAGCCCAGGCCTTGGGGGGCTCTAGCCCTCATCCCCCAGATGCTCAAAGGGCCTCCCCACCTCCTGGGGTCTGACAGGGCCCTAGAATCCAAGCCCCTGTGAGCAGCTAGTCCAGGTGCTTGGCATCTAGGAAGGAGGGTGGGCTCACCTCCCCAAAAGCCACTGCAATGTTTCTACAGATGAGCTCTCTCTGAATGATCCTTCTGGGAGGCCCAGCTGGCAACAGAGGGTGGCTGCACTATGGATGGACCCCCCCACTGCCCATTCCTTTCAGTCACCTCCCCCTCCTCGCGGGGTCTCCAAGGGGCTCTTCGTGGTCCCAGAGGGCTCCAGGTGGTCACAAGGTGTTCCATGTGGTCTTGAGGGCCCCAGGCAGTCCCTGAGGGACTCCGGGGTTCCTAGGAGGCTCCAGGTGGTCCTGAGGGGTTCCAGGTGTTTCTGAGGGCCCCAGGGATTCTTTAGGGTCTCCAGTTTGTCTCAGGGCGCCCCAGATGGTCCCCAGGGGCTCCAGATGGTCCTTGTGAGGCTCCAGGTGTCTCCTGGGGGCTCCAGGTATTCCTAAGTCCTCCAAGTGATCTGAGGAGCTCCAGATGGTCCCAAGGCAACCAGCTGTGACAAGAGGCCAGGCTGCTCCCTGGTCACATACCCTCCCACACCCACCACTGCCCCCCATTTACAAGAGAGAAAACTGAGAGAGAAAAAGTGCCAGAGAAGTAAGTGGGGCTAGGGCAGGCCATGGGGAGCAGCCAGGTTCCCACCCTACATTCTGCACATTCCATCCTAGAAAGCTGGCCTCCCCCGCCCTCCTGGCCACAAGGCCCACCAGGCCTGGTCTTGCTGACCCAACAAATTTCTGGGCTTGGTGCCCTGCTCACAGGTGCAAAGCTCTGATGGAGGCCCTTGCAGCCCCTGGAAGCCACTGTCCCATGGCACCCGCGCCATCTCGCAGCCTGCAGATTTCTTTCCCTCAAAGCCCAGGTGTGCTCAAGCCGTTGTCTGCTGGGCCTCAGTGGCCCCCCCCCGCCACTGATGGGAGCATACCAGGGATCCCTGAGGATGGTGGCACACCCACATTGCTCTCTCAGCCTTGTCTTACCTTCCTGATGGCCCCTCTGTGCTGTCCCCAAACTGGACTTGGTCCTCTCTGACCAGCAGGATGGCAAACACCAGGTAGTGCCTAGGGAATTTCCTGCCAAGGAGAAGAGCTGGTGGCTTGGGTGGGCCACCTGGCCCCAAGATCCTAGAAAGTGAAGGCTACAGGGGAAGGATTCCAGCTAGCCCTCCTGTGGCACAGGCTCACTGACCAGCTCTCCCGCTTCCTCTGCTGGGGTTGGTCCAAGATGGCCACGTGACCTAAGATAGTCCCCCGCTTGAGGGTGGAGGGGGCCATCCTGGAATGGGATGGAAGGGCCTCCCGGGGAGCCCAAACCAGGATGGGAGAACAGAGGCAGGAAGAAACCCACCTCTGACTTCACCTGAAGCAGCCATGAGAGAATACAGTTCATTTGGAGTCTGATTTCTTCTATGGCCCTGCCCCACCCCCCAGACCCCATCTGCAGGGACCAGCCTGCACCCTCCAAAAAGTCCTGCCTTGACCCCCTCTCTGCAGCAGAATCCAGGCTGGCAGTATCCCTGAGAGGGACAAAAATCTTCCATTTCCTGCCAGGGCCAGGCCTGCCCCGGGAGCCTGGTCCTAAGCACTTCAAAATGCACATGCCACCATCCCATGAATCTCCATCTTGGAGAGGGAGCTCCACTTCCTTGTGCTCTATCAGAACTCAGAAAGCACATTATAGCCCCCCAGAACGACATCTGCCCCCTAGGGGCACTGGAAAACTGACAAAAGAGTAGCCCATCCACTGCAAGGAAAAATATTGGGGTCATTCCCAAAGCACCCCACTTCCCAGAAGTAGGGAGTGGCCATTCCCTGTGTGTGGTCCTAAACCCAGAGCCCTACAGCATTCTCTCCTCTGTGCTTCCGAAACCTCAGAGGAAAGGGCCATTATCTTCACTCCACTCACAGAGGGGGACATTGTAGCTCAGCACCAGGAGTTATGTCTTAAATGGGTTGCCAGTAGGTCACAGGGTGGGGGCAGGCATGTCTTAGGTGGGTCCCCATTGGCTCACAGCAGGGGGCCTGTGTCTTCGGTAGTTTTCTCCCAGCAGCAGATCCTGCTACACGGATTGAATGCAAGGAGTTTATTTGGGAGTCAACACAGGAAGAATAGTAGGGGAATGGAGAATGAGGCAGAGAAGGGAAGAAAGCCCACACAAGTTGGCTTCCTGGGTTGAATGGTATCCCCCACCCTAAATCTATGTCCACCTGGACCCTCAGACTGTGATTTTATTTGCAAATAAGTTATTTGCAGATGTAGTTAGTTAAGATGAGAATAGAGTGGGCTCTAAGTCCTATGACTGGTGTCCTTATAAGAAGAGGAGGGGACACACAGGGAAGGCCTTGTGATGATGGGGGCAGAGATGGGCATGCTGCAGCTATGAATCAAGGAACATCAAGTTCACCCAGAGTGGCCAGCAGCTGGAAAACGCATGGAAGGATCCTTTCCTAGAGCTTCCAGAGGGTGCACAGCCCTGACAACATCTTGATTTCAGAGCCCTGGCCTCCAAAGCTTTGAAAGGATAAACTTCTGTTGTTTTAACCCACTAAATTTGGAAATTTGTACAACAGCTCTAGAAAACTAACACAGATTTTGTACCAGGAAGGGAGATGCTTCTATAACAGATACCTAAAAATGTGGCTGTGGAATTGGGTAATGTATACATGCTGGAAGAGTTTTGAGGCACATGACAGAAAATGCCTAGATTTCCTTGAAGAGATTGTTGGTAGAAATATGGACAATAAAGGCAATTCTGGGGAGAGAGAGGTCAAAATGAAGTGAGGACTCCTGGGCATATAGCTGGAGAAAACCATAATTTGAAAAGATACATGCACCTCAATGTTCATTGCAGCACTATTTACAATAGCCAAGACATGGAAGCAACCTAAATGCCCATCGACAGATGAATGGATAAAGAAGACGTGATCTACACACACACACACACACACACACACACACACACACACACACACACAGGAATATTAGTCAGCCATAAAAAAGAACGAAATAATGCCATTTGCAGCAACATGAATGGACCTAGAGATTGTCATACTGAGTGAAATAAGTCAGACAGAGAAAGACAAATATCATATGTTAATGCTTATATGTGGAATCTAAAAAAAATGATACAAATGAACCTATATACAAAACAGAAATAGACCTACAGACATAGAAAACAAATTTATGGTTACCAAAGGGGAAAGTGGGAGAGAGGGATAAATGAGGAGTTTGGGGTTAACATATACACACTACGATATATAAAATAGATAAACAAAAAGGACCTACTGTACAGCACAGGGAATTATACTCAATATTTTGTAGTAACCTATAAGGGAAAATAATCTGAAAAAAATAGATATATACGTATGTATAATTGAATCACTTTGCTGTATACCTGAAACTAATGCAACATTGTAAATCAACTATACTTCAATAAAAAAAAAAAAGAACCTCCAAAAAAGAAAAGAAAGAAGTGAGGAGAATGTAGAGAAAGTTTCTATTGTCTCAGAGAATACATGTATGGTCATGAACATAATGTTGGTATTAAGTATGAACATGAAAGGTGCTTCTGGTGAGGTCTCAGATGGAAATGAAGAGCCAATTATTGGAAACCGGAGGAAAGGCCATAAAGCAGCAGAAACTTGGCTGAATTGTATTCTAGTGTTGAGTGGAAAGTAGAAATTGTAAGCAATGAACTTGGATATTTAGCTGAGGAAATTTCTAAGCAAAATACGAATGATATGGCCTGGTTTCTCCTTGCTGCTTGTAGTAAAATCTGAGAGGAAAGATATAAATTGCAGAAGGAACTGTTAAGCAAAAGGAACCAGCAGTTGATGATTTGGGAAGTCCTCAACCTGTTAAAATTAGGAAATTCACTGTTCAGAAAGTGTGGTCTAAAGACAGCACCAAAGATGTTGTGGGAGAACCTAGTGTTGAAGAGATTAAATCTGTGACTTGCGGGTATACTCCACCATCCCAGCGGAATGCAGGAAGAGAGGTGGGGCTATTCAGGAAAGATCTGTGGAGCCTCTTACCTGATGGTGTAGCTCCCTGTGAATTATGCAGAAGACCAACAAGGCTTTTGAGACTGTTACATTAGTGGAAACTCTGCCAGTCTAGATTGAGAGGCCCAGAGATGAAGTGAAGAAAGAATGGCTTGGAGGGCAGAGCCATGAATGCAGAGGCAGAGACCAGAGAAGGTGGGATGCAGCTGCTGCCAAAGCGCCAGAGAGCAGGGCCACCTTCATGCACCCAAAGGACAGAGCATCAAGCCACAAAGTGTTATTTGCAGGCCTTGAAATCTACTGGAATGTGCATGTTGGGCTTCAGACTTGCTCTGGACCAGTGACTCCTTCGTTCCTTCCTTCTTCTCCCTTTAGGAATGGGTTAAGACTTTGGGAGATGTTGGGATGGGGTGGATATATTTTGAAAGTGGGACCAAAGTGACTTTTGAGGGGGTCAAAGGGTAGATTATGATGGGTTAAATAGTGTCCCCCACCAAAATTCATGTCGACCTGGAATGTCAGAATGTGACCAAGACAGAAGGTCTTTGCAGATGCAATTAGTTAAGATGAGGTCCTACTGCATTAGGGTGGTCCCTAAATCCAATCACTGGTGTCCTTATAAGAAGAGGGAAAGACTTGCTAAATATTTCTCTATTATTTTGGAGGTATAATATTTCCAGATTATTTTTTCAAGACAGAAGCAGGAAAATTGCAAAATAATTTAATGATTTATTTAACTGATTTATTGGTGTATAATTAATGCACAATAAACTACATATATTTAAAGTGTGTAATAGAAGAAAAAGAAGAGGGAAAGGACACACAGAAATGTGATGGTGGAGGTGGAATTGCAGTGGTGCAGCTACAAACCAAGGAAGGCCAAGGATTCATTCGTCGTTTTATGCTTCCTGATTTGTGATACTTTGTTGTAGTGGCCCCAGGACACTGATACACAGAGTGTGGTATCAAGCAACTTAGGTCTGGAGGCAACTGAAGTTTGGCTGTAGGGGAAGCCTGTGTGCCACTCACCCTGTCCCAGCAGAGACCCCAGGATGACGCCGGGATCGTTTAGACCTGCCATGATGAGGTGAGGGGAAACACTTTCCATGCGAAATCGTAAGGCGTCTCAGTGCAATGGTGTTAGGGAGGACTTGAGTAGGGTTTGGGCTCATGTAAGGCAATTTTGAAGAGGTTCAAAGAAGCAGAGCTGGACTGGATGCTGTTAGGAAGTGGGGTTTGTTCTGTGTTTGAGTATCAATACGTTTTATTAGAAAGTATAAGGAATGAAGGGAAGCACAAGTGGTAGTTGGTAACAAAGCAGCAGCCACTTATATCACCAGGATAGGTACAGCTGATTGTTTCTTTGTCTCAGAGTGACCTTGTCTGATGTTGATGTTCTGTGACCATTTATGTTCAACAGGAGAGCCCCAGGGCCCGGCTTTCTCACTGTATAGAACCAGCACCTCAGAGCTAACCTGCCTGAGGGTCCAGGGGGCTGGGAGCACACCGCACCGTGTAGGGCCACACAGGGAAGCACCAGGTTTGCTCAGGAGGCAGAGGGAGAGGGGGACATGTGGTGAGAGCCTTTACTGTGGTTTCCATGGGAAGGAACGAGTGAGCAGGCTTAGGATTGGCCAGTTTGAATCATTTTAGTGGACCAGGGCACAGAGACTAGCTGTCTGGTACCTGGCCCTGGGGTGACTAGGGCGGGTGGACACTGGTCTGGAGTGTGAGGTGCTTGTGGCGTTAGCTCTGGATGTGTTGGCTTGCATATGAAAGATGTGCTCATGGCAACTGCTTTACTCTCTCTAGGACTTGGAGGCCATCCCTCCAGGGTCAGCCTGGCCTGTGTCAAAGCATCAGAACATAGAAAATAAAAGACATGACTAACACAAGACCCCAGAGGGAGACTCAGGCAGCTGGGAGTTGGGCCTAGGGCCCTGAGTGAGCTTAGCAGAGGAGACATGGTGGGCACAGGCAGCATCTGTCACAGACGACCTGCCCAAAGTCACCACAGCAGTGCCAGGGTTTGAGCTTAAGGTCACTGATGCCAAATTCCACAATCTGATCCACAGCTCAATTTGGTGAGTGGAGAGAAAGGAACAGCAGGAGTTTGCCCAAGGTGTCACCAACATTTTCTACCTGGACCATCTCTCGTTCTCAGATTCCTCAAACAGTTAGTGACACCTGCCCTGTGCTCAGCCTGTGCTGGGCTCTGGGGCCAAGGAGATGAACCAGGTGTGGTTCCTGCACTCCAGGTACAATCTCTCTATTGGGTGGGAGAGAAGGAGTCGCAAGCCTATGGTCTGCCTCAAGCCAGCCTGGGTAGGCAAGGAGTCCTTCCTGGAAGCAGTGGCACCTGAGTGAATTGTGGAAGCACGAGGAGAGCCACAGGGCTGGGTAGACTGCAAGGAAAGTCAGCTTAACTGAGGGCTTTATTCCTGGGCCCTGTGGACCCAAGAGATCACAGAGGTCAGCAGCATGGGGCACAGAGCCAGGCAGGAGCAGGTATTTGATGACTGGATGGAATAAGAGAGGGAGTCAAGGAAGAGCTGGGCAGGGACCTTTTTACCTAATCACCTTTTGAGTCTGGTTTTACGAGGTGGTGGCCATCTCTTAAAGCAAGGGAAGGCAGGACCTCTGCACTCACAGTCCTCTGAAAGCTGAAGGGGCATGTTCCCCACAGAGGGTCACAGTGTTCAGTTGACAGATTGTCTGCTGCACAGGGGCCCCAGTGAGCGCAGAGATACAAAGAGATCCAGCCCGTGCAGCACCCTCAGCGTCTTGGCCTTCACCAGATGGGCTAGCCTTGGCCTCCCCGGGCCCTCCTTGAGCCTCTCAAAGGAGCTGAGAACAAGGTGGTCTCCAGGAGGACCGGGACCATGGGGGTACAGAGGACAGGGGAGAAAAGAGTACAGCAATATCCAAGATCTACATGAGCCTGGAACCACCTGGGCTGAGCTGGGTCTCGATGGGAAGGAAGACTCCTGGGCACAATAATCAGGACTCCACACGTGGGTACGTGAGAGATGACCTTGTCTCTGGTTATAGGCTCTGCCCGCCTGCCCTCAGATAGCATTGTGACAGCCCAAGGCCAGACGAATAGAGTGTACATTCCTCTGAACAGTTCAGAAAATGTGGATGATCATCAAAAACACAGACATTACTTGTATCCCCTGTCAGCACTTAACACCATGCACTAGCGTCCTCCAGTCCTCCTGTGTCTGCATCTGCTCGTGCATGTTTTATCAGAACTCAGGAAGGCCACACCTGCTTTTGGGGTCTGAATCTGACCTGAGCTCTCTAATTTGGCATGGCCCGCCAGTGTGCAGGTGCACATCAGACACCCGAGAAGAGTCTGGCCTAGTGCTTGTGGCCCTCAAATTTGCTGAGGACCCTCCCTATGAAAGGTGAGGTCTGTCTCTACTCGTTGAACCTGAGCCCCATGGCTGCTTGATGAATAGAATCCGCTAGAAGTGACATTCCAGGCCAAGGCCTGGATAAACAGGCAGTTTCCACTCCCTGTCTTAAGGAATGCTTGCTCCTAGAAGACAGCACCATGCCATGAGGAAGCTATAGCAGCCCTGTGGAGAGCTGCCAATGCTCTGGGATGCCTTTCCAGTGGAGTCTCACCGTGGATCAGAGCCAAGGTGCTGAGCCCTGCCTGGACTGCAGACTCATGAGCAGAAATGACTGTTGCTGTTGTAAACAGTATCTGTGGTTATGCAGCCACAGGTTCCTGGAACCCTGGCTCATCGAGTGCCTCTGCCTGGCACAGCGATTGGTCCAGGGATGAACCCATGGTCCAGTGCATCTCTGGGATGAGGTGTTGGGATGCTGAAAGAGTTGCTCCCCTGTTCTGGGATCCTGAGCTTCAAGGACTTCCCTCTGAACCCTGAAGCTGCCAGCAGCCATCTCCTCTGGGTTGACGCTGGGTTTCTATCCTTTGCAGCTGACTAAAGCAGCTACTTAGCAAATGTGTGACTCACAGGCCTGAGCCTCAGTTTCTCACCTGTAAAATGGGGACAGCAAAGCGCTCCTGATGATTACTGGAAAAGCACAGCTGTCAGCACAGGGAGTGAGGAGGTGAGAGCAGGTATATAGCCTGTAGGACTCAGAGGAGCCCCTTCCTGCTCTCTGCTGTCCTGACCCTCCTACTAGCCCTGACTATGGGGCTCACATACTTGGACTTGCACTGTACATCTCATCCTTCCTTTGGCCCTGGTATGAGGAGTGCTAACATGCCCATCTTGGGAAAACTGAGAGGCAAAGAGAGCCAGAATGTCAGGCCCCAGAGGCTGGGCCTTGGGGATGAGCTGCATTGCTAGGGACAGACCCTTTCCCCAGGACTCAGACTCCCCATCTGTGAAATGGGAGCCCTCCAAGCACCTGTCCCAGGCCAGGTCTCTCCAATCTGTCCATGCGGATGGCCTTGGCCAGCCTTCCAGACCTTGTGAGACACCACCCCCTAGGAGGCCCAGGGAATGCCTTCCCACAAGGCATGTGCCAGGCCGCAAGCCTGGGCCTCTGAGGTGCCCTTGAGCCATAGCCTCGGCAGGTGTGGCTTGGGAGGAGGTGGGGAGGAGACAGGAGCCCAGAGAGGGGGCAGGGCTTACCCAAAGTCAACCAGCAGGCTGCAGAAGTAGCTAAAATGCCCTGAACCTGAGGGGTTGATGAGGGCCAAGAGGCCACAGGGTCTGTGTTAGGCAGGGGGAGGCAGGCTCTCATACTTCTGTGACTGGGGACTCAGGCTCCCTCCAAGCTGGCTGCGCAGGTGCATGGCATCAAAGAAGCTTAACTGGCTCATAACCACTAAGCCTCTGGATTGCCCTGGACCCACCTATGTAGTTCTTACCCCAGGCTTACCTAGGAAAACTTCTGGCTGTGAAAACATACCCCTGCCCTCACCCGGCAGGGGCGGGGGTCACAGCCAAACCCTATCATTATGAGTGAGCCCTCAGACCACAGTCATGAGGCATCATCCTAGCTGGCAAATGGCCTTAGATAGGACAGTTCCACTTCTCTGAGCCTCAGCTTCCCCATCTGCTAATGAGGGGCCAGTCCATATCTTTTCTGACAGGTAGAATTCAGAACTGTCCTGTGAATGTGTGTTATCATTTACATGTATCCCACCCTTAAAATCTTTATGAGTTTCCTGCTTTGTGGTGAGAGAACAGATTCATGCTTATTGTAAACAATTCAGACAACTCAGAGAAGAGTCAAGAGGCAGGAAAAACTGACCCATAGTCTGGCTGCCCAGGGGTGGAGGAGGAGCCCTGGAAGCAGCCCATCAGCCTTTGTCCCTCCTGTGCCCCCTGTGTCCTGGCTGCTGAGCAGGCCTGGCATTCAGGAGGGCCTGGTCCTATCTGTTCTGTGAATCCATCACCTGCTTTTGCCCCCCTAGGAAAGCGTATAGCCCATAGGCCTGCCTCCTTCCAGCTTCCTTGCTACATGTCTCCAAGTCATCACTGTGAACCTGTGGGTGGTGGCTTGATGTCACCTAGGGTGATTCACCTGTCTCCATCCTGAAAGCCAAGGAAAGCCTCACTTGTACAGACCTAGGGCCAGGGAGGACATCCCAGTGGTCGGAGCCTGGGCCCTGGTGGGGAGTGGGTTTCCAGCCAGGGGTTCCCTACAGAAGAGGACCAGCTCTTGCTTTCCTGTGGAGCAGCCAGAGGACTAGTGTGTGTGGAGGATGCCAAACAGCCTGGCAGAAGATATTTTGGGGAAAATTCCCTCCGCAAATACCCAGCTCGTTGGAGCTACAAGTTTAGATTACTTTTTAAAATAATCGCTCTTAATTTAAAGACATAATTTTTTTAAAAAAGAGGCAAAGCCCATGAGACCACCCTGCTTCCCTGACTCTTGTTTTGGAATGGAATTTTCTGGATTTGGTCCTTTATGAGAGGTTTTTAGGATAAAAATCTTATTTTTATATTGAGTGGTGGAAAAAATGAAGAACATTTAAAGAAAAACAAAAAGCATTTTACATTTCTAAAGTGATTATCCAACTTGAGGGAAACACACCAATGACCAACGCCTCCCCCCACACCCCGCCACCATGGCCTGTGGATGCTGTGTCAGGACAATCAAGTTGAGGAAGGCTCTCTGGGACAGGCTAAGCCTTGAGGGAAGAGGAGACCCCCAAGCCAGATCTTCATCATCCCCTCAAAGTCTCTGGTAGCATGTGTGTAAGCCCATTTTATAGAGCAGAACACCAAGACCTAGAGCTTCTAGACCCCTCCCCCTTCACGAACCTCCCTGGTTCCTTCCTGCCAGTTCATTTATTCAACAAATGTTTGTTTGTGCTCCCAGATACCAACGCAGATGGGGAAGAGGTAATGGGGTAGGGGCTGGACCCCCAAATGCAGAGAGGCCAAGGCTTCGGTCAGTTCCTCAAGTGTCTCTGCTAGTTCTTCTTGCCTCTTCGCCATTGCCTCCACCAGGGAGCCATATGTCCTGTCTGCTTCACAGGCCTGAGGTCATGCAGCCTGGAACGGCTTTGTCCAGGAAGGGCATTAGGGAGGGCTCCCTTGAGTAGGTGGCCAAGGCCTGAGGGCCAGGAGACACCAGCCTGGCATAGCACAGGCACTGCTCCCAGTCTGGGCCAGGACTTGGAGAGCTGGGGGGCAGATAGGGATGGCAGCAAGTCCAAACACTGGCAGGGCCTGTGTAACCCAGCTTCCAGGAGATGCTCCATCCTTGACCATGTCACAGTCTCCCTCACCTTGGGAGGGTAGCAGGATCTTTTCTACCCTCAGATGAGAATACTAACGCTCAGGTACAGGATGCTTGTCCGAACCGCGATCCCTGACATGGATGGGGGGCGAGGTGGTGGCCCAAGCGGTCTGAGTCTGTGGTAGACTAGTGCCTTCGCCTCCCCGGCCTCAGTTTCCCTCCCTACCCATGGTAGGTGTTTCTGGTGCTCTCCAGGAGCACGCTATTCCAAGAAGCCCCAGAAAAGGTAGATGGGGTGGTCCAGATCAAGGTTCATACTGACTGAGGTTCCACCTCCAGAACCAAACCCAGTGCCTCCCACTGCTTCTGAAGATGTCTTTGACACAAGTGGGTGTTCTGAGGCATAATGAGGTGTAGAGTTTCCTGTAGCATGTGACAGAAGTCTCAGGCCACCACCAGTTCCCTAATGGTACAAACGGAGGCCAGCGCCCCATGCTTGAATACCCAGAACGTGTAACCATGCCACAGATGGCCAAGAAAACATGTTGTCTCATTCTTGTTATGTTATAGACTGTTATGGGCTGAAATGTGTCCTCCCCAAAATTCAAGTGATTAAGTCCTAACCCCCAGTACCTCAGAACATGACCTTATTTTGAAATAGGGTCTTTATAGAGGCAATCAAGTTAAAGTGAGATCATTAGGGTAGCCCTATTCCAATAGGACTGGCATTCCTATAAAAAGGGGAAATTTGGACACAGAGACAGGTATGCACAAAGGGACAAAACAGCTGTATGAAAACTGAAATGATGCTGCCACAAGCCAAGAAACTATCAGAAGCTGGGGAGAGGCATGGAGAAGACCCTTTCTAGTGCCTTCAGGGGGAGCATAGCCCTGCTAGCACCTTGGTCTCAGACTTCTGACCTCCAGAACCCTGAGATTACACATTTTTGTAGTCCTAAAGTACCAGTCTGTGGTACCTCGTTACAGCAGCCCCAGGACGCATACACATACCAGGCCTGGGCCAGAGTGTGGTATTGTAGGCAGCCCGCAGGAAGCTTCCACCAGCTCTATCCTGTAGTTTCAAGGGCGACACCAGACCTCCCCTCCCAGCCCTGCTCATGCACCTATACAGGCAGCTGTCCTGGGTACAGTGGTGTGCACAAAAGACCAGAGCCAATGAGAAGGTCACAAGACCCCAGAGGTAGGCACGGGGCCATGTGGTAGGGAATTCTGGGGTCCCATGTCCCTGAGTGTGGTCTGAAGGGGGCAGATCACAGTGGGCCCTGTGGATCCACCTGGCTTCCTGATGTGGCAGATGGGACATACATGCTTGGTTCACATCAAGGGAAATGAAGAAAGTCATTATGTGTGACCCACAAGTCTGAAGTGAGAATTAGATATTATGGGTTGAAACAACTCTGACCCAGGAAAGGGCAGGGCCCTTATGTATCGCACTGAACATCAGCTTCTACCAGGCTACGAAAGCAAAGGTGGGGAGGGGCTGGCCTGCTGGAACCCTGCTCTATTGTCCCACAAGACACCTACCTCTTCGCTGCCACCTGCCAGGCACTCCAGAGCCAGGCCTGTCCAGCTGGGCCACCTCACAGACTTGCAGGGGTGACCACACTGGACTTCTGGCTATACCTCAAGCTTCCAAAGAATTAAGATCTCAAGGCCTTGCGTCAGTTGTTCTCTCTGTCACTAACTGCCTAATGGTGGATCCCTGGATTTATCTTGGTATTCACTCCTAGTCTAATGTTTGATCCCTGGGTCTGTCTTGGTTTGCACTCCTAGTCTAATAGTGGATCCTTGTGCCTAGGTTGGTCTCCACTATTTAGTCCATTGTTGGATCCCTGGATCTATCTTGGTCTCTACTACCTAGTCTAATGGAGGGTCCCAGGGTCTACCTTGGTCTCCATTCCTAGTCGAATGATGCATTCCTGGATCTATCTTAGCCTGCACTCCTAATCTAATGGTGGATCCCTGTGTCTATATTGGTCTCCACTACTTAGTAATGGGAGATCCCTGGGTCTACCTATGCTAATGGTGCACCCCTGGATCTATCATGGTCTCCACTACCTAGTCTAATGGAGGATCCCTGTATCTATCTTGGTCTGTACTCAAATGTTGGATCCATGTGTCTCTCTTGTTCTCCACTACCTATTATGAGGATGGATCCCTGGATTTATCTTGGTCTGCACTCCTAGTCTAATGATGGAGCCATATGTCTATCTTGGTCACCACTACCTAGTCTAATGGTGGATAAACTCAGCGACCCACCATTAATCTAGAAGTGCAGACCAAGACAGACCCAGGGAGTCTCCATTATACTAGGTAGTGGAGATCAAGATAGATCCAGGGATCCACCATTAGAATAGATAGTGTAGACCAAGACAGACATAAGGATCCATTATTAGACTAGGATTGCAAACGAAGATAGACCCAGGAATCCTCCACTTACGTTCCCTCTGTCTTAGAGCTCCCTCAGTGGTTGCCTGGGCCTGGGCGGGGTGCTGCGCCTGGGCTGGGTGGGGTCCTAGGGAGAGGAAGGGGCGGGCCGCAGCTCTGAGCCTAGCCAGGGGCCCCTTCAGAGGGAGCTGGGTAGGAGGAGCAAGGAGAGGGCAGGCCCCCCGGGTGTGTAAGGCCAGGGCCAGACCCTGGAGGTTTGAATCCTGACCCCCACGACTCGGGGGTCCGCACTAGGACCTACAATATCGACACCCACCACAGAGGGCCTGACCCACAGTGACGCAGATGGGGTTCACATGTGTTACTCACCGAGAACACCTGGTCTGTGGGGGGCCCTGGTGGTCGGAGGCGCAGGGGCAGATGTCAACACCTACGCAAAGCCCTGGAGCGAGACTTCCCGCTCTGCTGGCTTAGCCCCTCGGGGATTTGGGTTCCTGCGGGGTCGGCCCCGCCCTCAACCCTGGATGGGCGTGACCGGGCGGCCCCGCCCCCGCTGGCCCCTGCGCGGCAGTCTGGCCGAACGCCGTGGAGCGCGCAGGGATGCGCGAGGAGGCTACGACCCTCAGCCGCAGGGCGAGGCCTGGGGGGCGCGTGGGGGACGCCACGCCCGCCCCGGGGAACTGCACAGGTGAGGGCCGAGGCCGCAGACCTCGAGCGGGGCTCTGCGCCCATTTCTCAGACGGGGAAGCTGAGGCGCGGGGGGCACAGCCCTCCGCGGGGGCGGTGGGTGCGGCACTGCCGCGGTGAGGCGCACAGTCGGAGGACAAACCTCCCCGACGCTCTCAGTCCGCCCAGCAGGCGCCCCAGCGGAGCTGAAGCCCAGCGGCAAGCGGCCAGAAACCAGGCGGCGGCGTCCAGCTGCCCGCCAACCCTGGTGCGCGCCTCTTCCCAATGGGGGCCGCCTCAGTGCGGGGGATGTCGGTGTGACGGACGTGGGGAAATCGAAACTGGCCTCACCTAGGGAGGTGTTCTGGATCCTCAGCTAGCTCCCCAGCCCCACTTCACAGGCGGGGAAACTGAACCTGGGAGAGGGGAGTGACTGCTCAAGGTCCCGCTGCAGCTGCGGTGAGGCTCCGGGGTCTCCGGAAGGAGGGGTGGGCTGGCTGTTATCTTCAGTGTTTGATTTCGAGATTGTTTTGTAGGGGGTTCACCTTCCTGCCTTGCTCGGATAGGGGGATTGCAGCTGAAGCCCCGGATTCGAATGTCGACCTTGCTCCATGAATGCGTCTAAAATCTAACCCTTTTAGAAACAAAGATAAAGCCAGACCTTGAGCCGCAGATGTTCCTGGAGGCTCACTTTAGGGCACACTGCCCGCTCCCCCTTAAACCTCAGGGTCTTTGCACACCTGTGCCCCAGGCCAGGCGCTGAATTGCACAAGTGGAAGCTGGGCCTGAAAGAGCAGGCTGGCACAGGTCACACACACACACGCACGCACACCCGGGATGCAGCCAGTCATGCTTAAAACAGTGACACCTGCCACCTTGTGGGGGAATGCTGGCTTCCTCTCAGATGGGGAAACAGGCCCAGGGAAGTAAGTCACAAAGCAGAGGCATGTGGCTTGGTGGTGTGGAAGCTAAGACCTGATACTGCCCCTGGTGTGGTGGGGTCGGTTTATTTTCTTTGACTCCCTTGGGCAGCCTGATGCCCAATCCTGAATTTGGTGTTTTGCCCCGTGTGTGAAGAGGACAATGTGTGTGCAAGTTGTACAGCACTGCCTGGGGAGGTGAGTATCCACTGTGAGGTGGAGGGACTTGCCCAAGGTCAGCCAAGGACAGGGAAGGGGAGACCCTGACTACATACAAAAGGCTGTTTGCAGAGGACTCTCCTGGGGGAAAGAGGGTCTCAGAATCCAGTTCTTGCCCTCTGGCCTGCCAAGCCTGGCCCCAGCCCTATTTCTGACCGGCTGCTGTTCAGCCTCCTCCCAGATGTGAGTCCTGTGGGTCCCAGCCTGTGAGTCCTTCCCAGGAATTTAGGGTTGGACCCACACACACACAATGACCTGCGGTGCGTCTCTTTATCTCTGTGCCTCAGTTTCTCCATGTGCTAAGTGGTGGGCCCTGTATACCTGCCCCAGGCTTGTGGACAGGCCAGGGGGAGCCAGGGAGGGCCCAGTGCACCCACCCTTGCATGGTTCTGCTCCAAGGTAATGCTGACTCATCCACTCCTCTGCCCCATGGCCCCAGTCTCTTGGGCTCTGAAATGTGCACCCACCTCTCCTTGTGGGGCAGTGAAGTGATGGGTATGGGGGTCTTTAGAGACAGTTTGGCACAGCAATGGGATGGGTGTTTTTCCTGCAGTCTGTAAAATGGGCACATTATTCTGCTTTTCCTAGAGGAGGTATGAGAGTCCAGTCAGACACAGAGTCCTAGGATTCTCCCCTCATCTCCCATGCACGATGACCGGGGAGAGGCAGGTGGGGAAGGCCAGCTCAGAGCAAGGCCTTAAATCTTTATGGCCTTGCTCTGAATGGCTGACTGGGAGGCCACCCTCCCACTGCCCTTAGGCCCCTGGCCTGTCCCTGGCCCTGTTCCCAGGGCAGCTCCAGCACTCCCTGATGGAGGAGATTGTCCAGGAACACGGCCCTGCCAGAGGAAGACCAGTGGCCAGAGGTGACCCTCCCCCATGCCCCTGAAAGGGGGCAGCAGGAGGACTGCTGGGTGGGTGAGGACGTGCTCTGTGGACAGCCTCTTCGCTTCACTCCTGCCGCCCAGCCACTGGGCCAGCCCTGGGCCCATTTCATGGAGGAGACCAAAGCCCAGAGGGTGTAGGTGGGAATCTAAATGTGGTTTATGTGCCCCTAAGGCCCAGCTCTGGCCTCCCACCATGGTACAGGCAGAGCTGCTGGATGAACGAGGCTCCTTGGAGCCTCGATGTTCTCCCCTGAGAGATTTGGGGGGAATGGGGAAGTGCGCTCTTCCTGGTTTGGAATTTACCTGGTTTGGAATTTACCTGGTTATGTTCTGGAGGAGAATATATATTCTGGGTGTGTGAGCTGACCTGCTGTCAGGGAAGTGCCTGGGAGACCCGGGTCTGGACCATAGCCAAGGGCCAAGCTTGCAGTAGCTCTGAACCCTGCACCTGCCTCAGGACACACGACCTGGGCATGGGCCTTCTGCATGTGGCTGTCCCCACTGCTGCGGTCTTGGGGGGGTCCCACTCTCCATAGAGTACCTCTGTACACGTCACTCTTTAATTTCTCTTTGAGAAATTCCTCCTGAGGGTTCCTCTTTCCACTTGGGGAAACTGAGACTCAGAACTGAGACTCAGAAGCGACTTTATAGTCCCACAGGGACCCAGGCCCATAGTGGGCTGGTCCAGTGGCCTGCTTCCCCCCATCTCCCCACTGTACCTATTGTCCACAGTCACAGCCAGCATAAAAGGTAACTTATTTACCTGGTCTCAGCGGGTGAGGTCAGGGTTTGGGGGCCATGTTGGCTCCAGAAAGGAGGATGGGAGGGATGGTCCTGTGGTCCAAGGTTCCAGATAAAAGATTAACAAGCAAGGATTGTTCTCACCCGCACTGGCCAGGCAGGCTGGGGGAGGCATGGGCTGGGAGGACAGGCTGTCTAGGTCAGGCCATGCATCCCCTGTGTGTTAGAGGTGGGAGAGAGCATTGCCTGGGGCTGGGGAGTGAGCTGGGAGTGTCGGGCGAACACCTGATGGGCAGGTCTGCCTCTCTACTGTCCAGTGAGCCTATAGGGTTTGCTTTTGTTTTGTATCTTGCTTGCATCAAGTCCATTCCCTTTGTTTTTTTCTGTTGTTTTTCCTCTCCTCTGAGATTTATTTGTACATAGTAAAAAAAGATAGTATCATGCAGGGTGCAGAGAAAAAAAATGCACCAGAGGTTGAGGGGTGCAGGGGTCCAGCCAAAGGAAGGCTGGGGAAGTGTAGCATCCAGGGTCTGAGGCGGGCCGCAAGTGGACGGGGCCAGGCAACAGGGCTGGAAGGAAAGGATAGCTGGGGGTGGTCCCCTTTGGGGACCAGTCCTAGGAAGGGTATACAGGGGTAACTGGGTGTCTGTGAGGGTTTTCAGCAGGGGATGGAGGAGGTAGGATTTGCCTCTTAGACACCAAGTGTGGGGAGGGACTGTTGGGGGCCCAGCTAGGGGGTGCAGGGGTCTCCAGGCTGTGGCGGGTGCAGTGAGGAGTGTGAGCAGAGGCTGGGTTTGCAGTGGTTAGGGGATGTGGTCTCTGGAGCCAGCTGGTGGTTTCATGGAATATCCTTAGAAGATGGGTAGACTGAAGCCCTTGTAGTCCCTTGATGCTGTGCCACCTTCCTGCCCCATCTGGGCTACGTGTCACAAGTCCTGTAGAAAGGTCTGGTGGGGGCCCTGCCAGTGTACACCTGGGGCCTTCAGAAGTCTGTGGGCCTCAGTTTCCTCATCTGGAAAATGGGCCCAGCCCAAAGTGTTTGCTGGCCTTCCAGGCCCAGAGAAGGGATGCAGGCCATCCTGTTGGGAGTCTGGCGGGTGGCGGGTAGGGGTGGCAGGTGCAGGTATCCTGGGTGCTGTGGACTTGGGGTGGGGGGTAGGATGAGGTATTGAGCCTCCTCCTAGGCGGCGTTCCTGAGCTCCCAGGCACAGGCTTAAGGTCTCCACCAGGTGGTCCCACTCTTGTCACCCCGGGGGGCAGGTCACCCTATTTTGCAGGCTGGGAAGATGAGTCTGAGCAGGGCAAGGACCAGGTCCAGGAACTGAGACTAGAGGTGGTGGAGCAGGGTCAGACTTGGTGGAGAGGGGCTGGGTGGGGTTTGGGTTCCTAGCAGACCAGGCCCACTTGGCTTCTCTGCCTTCTCCTCTGAGCCTGGTTGGGCTCTTGGATTACTGGGGGTTGAGCTCCTTGCCTCCCACGTAGGGGAAGGTCACTGCAAGGAGGGGGCCATGGGCAAGGCTCATCCTCCCTCTACCTTTCCTTACCAGAGTTATTTCCTCTGACCTTTCATTTTCATTTTTAAAAGAAGAACCGTTCAAACAATACACTTATGCTAAGAGCAGGGGCTCCCTGTCTCTGATGGGCGTGAGACCCCTGTATTGGCTGGCTGGAAACGCAGAGTACGAGGCCTGGGGAGAGAGGCCATGACTGCATTTAAAGCCCTCCATTCCGAGTCTCTCAGAGGCCCCTCCTGTCCCCAGCCATGCAGAGTGCATAGTTAATGGGGCAGTGGCATTTTCGTTGGGCCTGTGCTTCAAATTTTCTCGTACCTTTCCCTTAAGTCTTCAGTTGGATGCACACCATGCAGGCATCTGCAGGTCAGGCTTGTTTCCTTTCTGTGGCGTCGCCTCTCACCCTCCCACCTTGATGAGGCTCCAGGAGACAGGACAGGCTCTGGGCCTCTTGGGGTGAGGGGTTAGTTCTGTCTTTTAAGATGTGTGGCCCCCTTGGGTGGTGAAATAGCGTGCAGTGCTGTGTCACGATGGGCGCCCTTAACCATAGCGGAACCCAGCAGTAGCACAGGATGTGGCTGTTGACAGGCGAGCCCTTTCCCTACGACAGTGGTGGTTTCCTGGCTGGAGCTGGAGCTGGAGCTGCACATCATCTCAGTCAGCCCCTGTCCTGCCCTCTGCAGTATTTACAGGTGGGTCAGAGGACCAGATTGGTGACCTGGTCACCCAGCTGGTTAAGTGTGGTTTACACCCAGACACGTTTGGCTGCAGAACCAGCCTGCTGCCTCTGTTTCTGGAGCTTTTTCTCCTGTCAGTGACTCTCCATGCCAGGGCCGTTAGGTAATGCAGGGTCTGGGCTGTGCTCTGGTTAGGGAGCTGGACAGCCACCCCTCATGGCTTGGCAGGCCAGCTGGGGCATATCAGGCAGTCAGTAGTGACGCTTGAGGCGTTCTCCCCACATTTAAAAATTTTTCAAACATACCACGGAGTTGAAAGAATTTATAACCACACACCCCCCAGCTCTAGCCTACCCATAACTTTTCAGTAGGCCTGCTTCATCATATCTCTTGCCATCTCTTTGTCCCTCCCTCAAGGCATCTTACTTTTTTGATAAAGTCCTAGTTGCATCTTTTTTTTTTTTTTTTTTTTTGCGGTACGCAGGCCTCTCACTGTTGTGGCCTCTCCCGTTGCGGAGCACAGGCTCCGGACGCGCAGGCTCAGCGGCCATGGCTCACGGGCCCAGCCGCTCTGCGGCATGTGGGATCTTCCCGGACCGGGGCACGAACCCGTGTCCTCTGCATCAGCAGGCAGACTCTCAACCACTGCGCTACCAGGGAAGCCCCTAGTTGCATCTTTAAAAGATGAAGACAAGTTTATCCCTTCCTCCTTTCATTCGCCAGGCAGTGGTGCAGGTGCTGGGCAGACAAGTGTCCACAAAGCTCTCACCCTTGCTGATCCCCCCACAGGGGCCTCCCTTCTCTGAGGGCCATATGGGGCCCGGGAGAAAGAAGATGCTTAGCCATGGAAGAATGGAGAAGTAGCAGCTCTAAATTGGGGACTGGGAAGTGTTGGTTGCCCGGTGACCCTGGGGAAGGGGCCACGTGGCTGGCCCGTGGCTACCCTGCTGTGTCTACCCAGTTCCAAAACCCCAGTCCGCTTCCCTGGCTGGAAGAACAAACAGCACATGTCCAAGTCCACGGATCCTGAAAAAGAAAGGTTCTTCCTGGGGGAGTGTTGATCACAGCTTTCAACTGTTAGTTTGTTCATTCATTCATTCATTCATGCATTCATTCATTCCTGCTTTGGCACCTATGGAGACAAAGCGTGGTGATTAATTAAGGGCCTATACTCTGGAATCAAAGTTGGCATCCCTCTGTACTACTGAGTACTAGGGGACCCAAGACCAGTGAGGGTAATCAGGAAATGTCCGATTGGAGGTTCAGGGTGGGTGCTGTGTCCTCCTTGCCCTGTCTCCCTGGGGCTCCCAGCTCAGGCTCCCCCACCCCTTCCTGCCTGCAAGCACCTGCCTGTCCTCTGCTACAGGGCAGGACAGCCTCTCAGGTCCTCCCTGCTGTGCCCTCTGCCCCAGGGGTTATGCACCCCTTTCCCCACACCCTCACCAACCTGGTGGCCTGGTCTTTGTGATCTTGACCAAGCTAAGAAGCCAAAAGTAATAACTTAGGTTTCAAATCTGCATTTCTTTAATTAAAATAAATATTTCCCCTGAATTTTTTTTTTTTTTTTTTACTGTCATTCTTTTAATGATGTTTCAGAACAAAGAAAATGTCACGCAGTTACATGGGGCTTTTGTTTTAGTATAGCGCACAAGAAACATTAATGAACAGAAAATATTTTTACAGCCCCAAAATAGATCACTTACAAATATTTGCCAAGTTCATTCTTATGGGATTCATGTAGTTTTGTACTTAATATAACAGTTTACAGAGATGAAGAAATAGAGCTTTTTTATTAGAAAGACAATAGTACATAATTTAGCCCTTGCTAAAGGTATTCAAGAAGAAAGTGGAGATATTTTTATTTCCAGGTAATTGTCACATACAAGTCTCTATTCTCTACTTCTCCATTCTCTTTGCATCACTGTAGTGTACCTGTCTCCTGATAATGCTCTGTGCATCTTCCCTCCTCTGTATCTATCTGTGCCATGGCTTCTGGTGTCATTTCTTCTGTCCCGCTCTTCACTGGGACTTCACCATGGCCGTCTTCTTATTTCTCTTGGCTTGTAACCACCATGACTTCTGCTTCGGCTTCTCCTACTCCTCTCATCCCTGCTCTGGCTTCTGCTGCCTCTCTCATTTCTTCCAGATCCTCTCTCCTCTGGACTCTGGTTATGGCTTCTGGGCTTTCTGTCAGAATCAGAATGCCTCCATTTGCTCTTCTCCCCAGAACTCTCTTGTTTTAAAAACCTAGGCTTTTCCTTGTTACTGTGACTGCCAGAACGTTCTTCATCAAGTTTTCTCTTCTTAGACTTGTCCGTCTCTTCAGAACCACTGTTGTAATTTCCTGAATGCTTGTTTTTGCCCTCTGTATTTTTTTTTCTTTGTTGTCACTCTCACTGCTGCTTTCTGAAGTGCCACCAGAGGAGGAAGAAGAAGAGGAGGAGGATTTGTTTTTATGTTTTTTGTGTTTACTTCTGCTCTTCTGAAGCTTTTTCTTTTTTCTGTCTTTTCTCTTTTTCTTTTTTTTTCTTCTCAAGTTGATCCAGTTTCCTGAGAAGTTTCTGGTTTTGTTTGGTTGTTAGTGACTTTAAAAATTTGACTTCTGGATCTTCTTCACCCTCACTTGCAACATATTCCTGTGATGGATCATTTGCGGTCAAGTTTCTCCCCAGTACGTTTCATTTCAGTGCAAACCCACTGTTTCTCATCTCCGCTTAGCTCCAAGGGGTGCATCGATGGTCCTGAGCCATCAGTGGGAACTGAACTTGCATTAATTCCAGAAAGACCAAACAAAGGACATTCTCGATCTGTATTGACATGACCCCATTTGTGACATTTAATGCACCTCACATTTCGAACCTGAATACCAAAGGGCTGATCTCTGATGTTCATGTCATCTTTGGCATATTTTTCTCGTGGGGCCCCTTTTTGCCATTCAAATTTGTATTCGGTCTCTCCTTCTGTTTCTTCTTTCTCTTTGTTTTCTTTTTTAGCCCCTGGTGGAGCCTCATACATGAAATTAAGGCCATTTTTCACATGTTCATCTCCCATAAGCAATCTATTATATGATTCTTGTTCTTTAAGATATTGTTGCATTAATTCTTCTTGTTTCTTCTTATCATATGATATTTTCTGTTCTGCCATCCATACTTTTTTGATGTTGGATTTGGAGGCAGGATGAAAGTCCTTCTTGCACATGAAATTGGCGAAGGATTTTCCCATTTTGGAGCCTGAGCTGGGGAAGGCAGCTGCTAGATCTCTCCCCTGAATTTTTTAACAGCTTTATTGAGGTATAATTCATGTGCCATACAATTCACACGTTTAAATTGTACATTTAAAGTGTACAATTTGATGTATATTCACACTTTTTAGTATATTCACAGATATGTGCAACCATCACCACACTCAATTTTAGGACATTTTCATCACCCCAAAAGGAAGCCCTGCATCCCTTAGACCCGTCGAGGTCACCTCCCAACTCCCCCTCTCCCTGGCCCCAGACAACCGCTGATCTGCTTTCTGTCTCTATGGATTTGCCTATTGTAGACATTTCATATGAGTGGAATCGTACAATATGTGGTTTTCTGGTAGCTGGTTTCATTCACTGAGCGTAGTGTTTTGAAGGTTCATCCATGTAGCATGTCAGTTCTTCACTCCTTTTTATTTCCAGAAATATTCCATTGTATGGGTGGACCGTATCTTATTTATCCATTTATCAGTTGATGGACATTTAGGTGGGTTCTACTTTTTGGCTATTATGAATATTGTTGCTGTGAACATTTGTGTACAAGTTTTCATGTAGATGTGTTTTCCTTTCCCTTGGGTATATTGCTAGGAGGGGCATTGCTGCATCTTTTGGAAATACTCTGCGAAACTGTTGGAGAAACTGCAAAGCGGCTGCCCCATTTACATTCCCAGCTGCAGCGTGTGAGGGCTCCAGTTTCTCCACATTCTTGGTACACCAGTTATCATCTGGTTTTTTTTTTATGTGTCTTTTTCATGGCGGATGTGAAAAAGTACCTCCCTGTGCATTTAATTTGCACTTCCCTGAAGCTAATGATGTTGAGCATCTTTTCATGTGCTTATTGGTGGCCACTGGTATATCTTTAGAGAAATGTCTGTTCATATCTTTTGCCCATTTATAAATTGGGTTGTCTTTTTATAATTCAGTATAATAATTTATACATTCTGAATACAGTCCCTTATCCGATAGATGATTTGTAGATATTTTCTCCCACTCTGTAGGTTGTCTTTTCACTTTCTTGATAGTATCCTTTGAAGCACAAATTTTTTCATTTTAATGGAGTCCAGTTTATCTATTTCTTTTGTTGTTTGTCTTTTGGTATCATTGAGAAACCATTGCCTAATCCAAGGTCAGGAAGATTTACTTCTATGTTTTCTTCTAAGAGTTTTTTTTAATAGTTTTATCTGTTATATTGAGGTCTCTGACTCATTTTAAGTTAATTTTGGTATATGATGTAAGGAGAGCTCCAACTTTCTTCTTTTGCAGGTAAGTATTGTTTTCTGGGCACCACTTGTTGAAAAACTATTCTCTTCCCATTCAGTTGTCTTGGCACCCTTGTTGAAAATCAATTGATTGTAAATATGAGTTTATTTCTGGAGTCTAAAGCCTTGCATTGGACTATATGTCTCTCTTTATGCCAGTGCCGCTGTTGTCATCACTGTAGCTTTGTGGTAGAATTTGAAATAAGGAAGTACGAGTCCTCCAACTTTGTTCTTCTTTTTCAAGATTGCTGTTTGTGCTATTCTAGGTCTTTTTGCATTTCCTTATGAACTGTAGGATCAGCTTGTAAATTTCTTCAAAGGTAGCAGCTAGGATCTGTTAGGGGTCATGTTGAATCTGTAGATGAGCAGAGGAGCGTTGCCATCTTAAACCATGTTAGGTCTTCTGACCCATGAGTATGTGATGTATTTCCATTTATTTAGGTCTTCTTTAATTTCTCTCAACAAAGCTTTGTAGTTTTCAGAGTTTAAGTTTTGCACTTCTTTTGTTAAATTTATTCCTAAGTAATTTATTCTTTTTGATGCTCTTGTAAATGGAATTGTCTTATTAATTGCATTTTTAGTTTGCTCATTGCCACTGTACTGAAATAACAATGGATTTTTGTGTGTTGATCTTGTATCCTGCAAACTCGCTGCGCTCATTTATTAGTTCCTGTAGATTTTTAGCAGATTCCTAGGGATTTTCTCGATACAGGATCATGTCATTTAATAGAGAAGTTTTGCTGCTTCCTTTCTGATGCGGATGCTGTTTAATTTTCTTAATTAATTGCTCTGCCCCCTGGTTTGGGGCTATTTCCATATTTTTCTGTTCTAACTTAACCATTTTTTGTGTTGTGATTTTTGTCATGTCTTACATAAGTGCTGTTTATGTAGGAAAGATGCTCTGTTACATGTATGTTGCAAATACCCACACTCCCTTGTTCTGCTGTTAATTAGGAATCTTAAGCTCTGCGTCAGTCCTGTCTGCGGGTGCCCTCTCTATCTGTGGGTGTTGAGCAGGTCAGCCACCACTCCCGGCTTGGTTGCTCATGTGAAAATGACGATAATAACAATTTCTTCCCTGCTGTCCTCTGCAGATGATTGAGTGCTGAGTGAGGTCAGGAATCGGGGTCCTTCTTAACCAGATGTTTCTATCGGACCTGCGTTGCCGTTGTTAGTGTGACACTAAATGATGGACATCTGCAGACAGGGAAGCCTGAATCCTCCCAGATGTGCAGTTTACATGGCAGCCGTGGCCCAGCACACTTCCACCCCTACCACCCTCAGCGTGTCATCCAGCCTTGCTCTGCGTCAGTTTCCCCATCTGTAAGATGGAGATGGATGGTCTTCCTCATATGGCTGAAATACAGTGAAGTATCCATTAGGTGCCCAGCGTTGTTTGTGCTGTTCGAATGTCAGCCCCCCATCTCTGCTAGGTACACAAACCACAAGGACCACCCAGGCTCACACCCCTCCCCCCAGCATTTCAGCCTGGTGAGGCACCCCCCAGGTTCTTGGTAGGGCAGAGCTAGGGGGAGCTTGGCCAATCTCAGTCAAATGCTGTCCCTCAGTGTCACTGCCCACAGCGAGGGTCAAGGAGCCTTAGCCTCCAAGGGCAGAATGCAAGACTGAGGCTGAAGCCTGGCTCTGCCACTGCCCTGTTAACACCCTCACCCTAAGTGGGGTAGGGCCAATGGGGCCATGCAAGGGGTGGCTTGACCTCATTGAGCCTCAGTTTCCCCTCTGGACAGGGCTGGTTGTACACAGACATGTGAAGCACTATCATGGGGTGTGTGAGTGCATGTGTGTGGCCCTCCTGAGTGACAGCTGCTGCCCTTGGGCAGTTCCGGGTGTCCTCTGTCCCCACAGCCTATGTGAAATGGGGTACCATGCATTCCACAGTGGATCCCCCTCATGGGTGCTTCCAGATGGATGTGGATTTTGGAGGACTCTCCAGCCCACTACAGATATTCTGGGTATATATTTTGAAAACAGAGCCCACAAAGTTTGCTGGTGAATTGGTTGTGGATTGAGAAAAAGAGTCCAGGTAGGTTCCGAGTTTGGGGGCTGGAGCAAGTAAAGGATGGAGGGCATAGTGGCTAACATCAAAGTTAGAATGGGGCAGGCCAAGTGATGAGCACGTTGGCCAGTGCAGGAGCTTGCCTGGATGTGGCAGGCCGAGTGGGCTTTTGGACATCTGTACCTGGTGCCCAGGGGACAGTCCTAGCTGGAGGTATCCCATGGAGGACAGGGGAAGGGTTGTCTTGGGTTGGTGTGGAATAATGGGGTCCTTAGCCTTGGCAGTGCCAGCCTCTGTCCGAATCCCCACCACTGCTCCCACCTAGGCCTCGGATGTGTGGAGGGAGTTGGACACAGACGCTGCCTCTGGTCAGTCTCCCTTTTGTCTGAGACTAACTGCTTTATACACTAGTAGTATACAGTGCTCAAAATCAGAAAGTTCCAGAAAAGCAGGAGGAAGAGCCTCTTGCACTCAGGCACCAGGAGGTGTGCTCCAGAACATCGGTAGCAGCTTCATTCCATATTCTTGAACACCGGAAACAACTCACACACCCATCAGCAGGAACAGGGAAGCAAACAAGGGCACCCATACAACAGGACTCAGCTCCACCATAAATATGGACAGCTGCCAACACACGCAGTACGGCACCTCTCCCATCATTGTGCTAAGCAAGGGAAGCCAGACACAAGGGACACGTGATGTATCTGTCACACGTGTGTGTTGAGAAGGTAGGCCCAGAGCCTCCTTGTGTGGTTCCACATCTCTACCCTACAACATAGGAGCTGTGTGACTTCAGGAAATGATTAAACCACCCTGTACCTCAGTTTGCTTTCCTGTCAAACGGGGAGGTATTTTGTGGATTGATGAGTTAATACACGTACAGCGTTTGGAACAGCGTCCAGCACAGTAAATTCTATGTGCCAGCTGTTGGCATTGTTACAATTTTATAAGGACATCATTGTAACACTTTAGGATAGCATTGCTGGCATTCATGTCAGATGTACTTTGATTAACTGTACTGATCCCCACAGCTGGAGATGTGGGTGTAGACAAACATCCTGGTATAGAAATCCTGGCAGCAGATGCATAACTACTTCTTTGGCTAAATTCTCAGATGTATACACAGCATAAAACTCTTAATACACTTTACCAGACTCTGTCCAGAAAGGTTTGGATCTGTGCCCCCACCAGCAAGTCTGAGGGGAGTGGCTCCCAGGCCCTTGCTAACGTCACACATGTTTTTTTTTTTCTCCTTTTTGCCAAGTGGAGGAGTGAAAGATTAGCTCTCATTTGAATTAGTGTTTCTTCGGTTACTATGAGGGCAAGCATTTTCTCATGTCTGTTGGCTACTTGTATCTCGTGATTGCTTGTTCACACACCAGTCCATTCTGCTTTACTTGGATGTTCAGCTTTTATTGATGTGTAAGATCTCTTTATAAATTAAGGGTGTTGAACCTTTGCCCTCTGTTTTCCAAATACCTTTTCCTAATATTTTCATCTGAATTTGTTTGTTTTTCAGTTATTAGGGAGTAACAAAAGTTTTTGTTTTTTACTTTTAATGAAATCACATCTGTTGATCTCTCTCCTTTCTTCCCCCCTTGATTCTGCCTTTTGAGCTGCACTTGGGTAATAATTGTCCTTTTGCTTTTATTGTCTTTAGATGTGTGTTTCTTTTATCAACACCATGGTCTTCAGAGCATCTAGATTTCACTTAATGTAGGGATTAGCTCCACTTCTGTTCCCAAGCCACTAGTCACACGGACGCCACTTCCAATTGTCCGGGTGGCTGTGTGACCTTCTCCAGAGCATCGTGTGGTCATTGGGTCAATGATGCCTGTCCCAGATGAGGGCTCCTGACAAGCCCCTGCCCTCCAGGGTGAGGTCCTCACTCTGTCTCTCCTCCCTTCTCTCCTAGGCATGTGTGTGCAAGTGCAGCCGCCCCTGCAGGGCACCTTCCAAGTACTTCATGGGAACGGTACTTCTGTGGGGACTGTCATCGTGTTCCACTGCCCCTCGGGCCACCAGATGGTTGGGTCTGGCCTCCTCACCTGTGTCTGGAAGGGGAGCATTGCTGAGTGGTCTTCAGAGACCCCCATGTGCAAGAGTGAGGCCCATTCCCTGTGAGCTGCACCCAGCTCAGCAGCGACCCCTGGTGGGGGGTTGCTGATTTTGTCACATGGATGGTGTGGGTGTCCACAGAGAAAGTTCCATGGGCCTCTGTGTAGGGTCCTGTTCCCAGTGCTGGTGGTCCCTTGGGGCTCCGTGTCAGCAGTGTAGACTCAAATCCTAGCAGCTGCTCCAAATTCTAGCTCTGCCACTGACTCGGCCTGTCATCTCCAAGAGTTACTTGTGCCGTCTGAGCTAGTACTTCATCTGTTAAGCAGAAAACTACGTTCTTTCATACACACATGCAGCAAACATTAATAGGATGTTTCGTGTGCCAAGAATTCTAGAACTGGGGAATAGGATTGCTTGGCCATGGGGCCCCAGTCTGGGGGAGGAGATGGTTTTCTAGTTGTATTTGTTATACAGGGTGTTAAAGGATAATACCCAGCAAGCATTTTCCAAAGTGAGGATACATATATTGTGTTAATGTGTACTGTGCATTGAAAAGGGCTCTATAGTCAATATAATTTTGGAAAAGCCTGGGTTAATAGACTGCAGGACTTCTCAGAGCCTTTATAATACTCATGTGGTGGTTGAATCTCTGAGAAGGAGAGTATCTGTTAGGATTAGACTCCAAGAGATAGAAAACCCAAGATAATGGGGGTTACCAAAATAATGGGGGCTATGAGAGCTTTCTCTTGCCCCTGGCCCTCAGGATGGGCAGTCCTAGGCTTGTATGGCACCCCATGGTGGGGACCCAAGTCCTTCCCATGTTATGGCTCTGTTAGGCATGATCTCAACTGCATGATCCAGCCAGTTGTTACAGGATTAGTTGCAGGGCAAGGAAGGCTCTTAGAAGTTGTCCCACACTCCTCCACCCTGTTCACCACTGGCCAGAGTATGATCATGTGACCACATGTAGCTGCAAGGGAAGCTGTGAGATGTAGTCTTCAGTCTGGACGGCCAGTGTCCAGCTAGGGCTGGGGGACTAGGGACTGGGGAGCGTGATCAGTGTCCACTACAGGGGAGAGTATGCAGTGTTGTTCAAATTAGGATCCTGGGCCTTGATTCCTAAGAACATCATTTAGAACCTGATAGAAGTAGTTCTTGGTACATAGCTAGTTCTTGGTCGCACAGCTGATAATGTGCCAAAGGCCCTTTGACCCCAAACACTGGCATTTTTCTTGCTTTTGCACCTTCCTGGAAAGTGACCCGAGAAAGCACCTAGGCCCCCATAGGGTTTTACCCACTTGAGGCATTGTGAAAATAGACTGTGTGTTGTCTGCTGTCTTCTGGTCTCAGGGGCCCAGTCTGCAGTGGGTGGGAGCCAAGGGGACTATCATCACTGAACTCGCTGTCAGAGCTTCCCCCAGTGTGCCAGCAAAAACTCCTACACACCCTCCAAAACCCTGCTCAAACACCCCCTTCTTGGGGGGCAATCTTGCCTGATAGCCCCACTCCCTACAACAATTTGCACAGACCTTCACCTCAGCTGCCAGCGCCTCCCTGCCTCCCCCATGGAACAGGGCTCCCTGAGGGCAGGCTGGGCCCAAGAGCTGGACTTGTCTCACTCGCAGCTGTGCCTCCCTATGAAACCTTCGGCTTCAAGGTGGCTGTGATCTCCTCCATCGTCAGCTGTGCCATCATCATGCTCATGTCCATGGCCTTCCTCACCTGCTGCCTCATGAAGTGTGTGAAGAGGAGTGAGCAGCGGCGATCCAACAGGTACAGTGACCTGGCACTGCCGCAGGGCACCTGCAAGTCACTCCAAGACTCCTGGGCGTGTCAGGGAGCGGGGCTGCTGGGATCTTGGCATCTTGCTGTTCACAGAGCATTGAGGCCGTGGAGGGCACATGGCTCACTCGCTTGGTCTTCCATAAGACAGGTGACAGGTACACAGGGGATTGCCTCATTCTGCAGACTGCACACACGCACTATATGCTCTGCTCTGTGTGGACGTGAAGGGCTGACTGCACGACGGTTAACTAGGGCCTGCAGGTGGAGTCTGGCCCACCTCTACTTTTCTTCACGGAAACCTACCCTTTTATTCTTTTTGCTATTTTTAAAATTGCGGTAAAATATTTACAATATAAAAGTTACCATTTTAACCATCTTTAAGTGCACAATTCAGGATCATTAGTTACGCTCACAGTGTTGCGCCACCGTCAGCTTGATTCATCTCAAGAACTTTCCACTGCCTGTCTTTGTAAGTATAGTTTTCCTGACATTTACTCATCATCCATGACTGCTTTCTCCCTACAGCAGCAGAGCTGAGTAATTGCTCAGGAACTGTATGGCCCTAAAATACTATCGGCCTTGCAGAGGCTTGCAGGCGGTGTCCTGGACACACATGCACCTGAATGTCCTTCCCCCATCTCTCTCCAGGGTGGCCCAGCTGTGGTTCCAGCTGAGAGGCGAGGACTTAGAGACAGTACAGGCCGCCTGCCTCGGCCTCAAGGGCCTCAACAACAAACGCAGCATCAGTGGCGAGTCCAGGATCCAGCTCATCCAGGCTCACGACAACCACAGCTTCACCACGTGGGCATGGGCAGAGCAACGGGGCGGTGGGGCGGTGGTGAGGGCAGGGAGGCCCCAGCATGCTGCGAGCCCAGGCTCACCAGGGCCTCAACTCCCATCCCTAACACAGGGGCTGATGGTCCTTCTAGTACCCGTGTCTGACCCTGCACCCTAGTGCCTAAAGTTGCCCTCCACCCTGTTTCTTTATCTTGTCACCCCTTGTCTAGAGAAGGAAGCTTCTGGACACGAGTATTATCCTTCACCAGGACCCACGGTGCCCTGTCAACTTGGTCTCTCCTCCCATCTCCCTCCCTGCTCCTCTGTCTCTCAGTTTCTATCTCTTCTTGTCTCTCTTTAAAAACACACACACACACTTTTTATGAACCAATACAAGGACATTTCTTACATACTTTTTTTTGACTCAAGGAGTCTAATCTTGGCTTAACACGGACTGCAGATAGAACATCTCTCAGGGTTGTTACTAGCTTTGAGTGAGCACCCTCTGACCCCAGGATCACAGGGCTGCCCGGTTTCTGGGCTCCTTAAATGGGGCAGGATATTTGTCTTTGGCAGCATTGCCTTTTGCGGACTCTAGGCCAGTGGTCCCCTACAGACACCGTGTTCTGGACTGTCTTGACATTCCCTCATGACTGCACTCAGGCAGTGTTTCTCATGTGGGTGCCCCATGGGCGGTGCTGGTGTGAATCACAGGTATGGGTCAGGTTGTCGCCCTGCAGGCACGAGGACTGGGTGCTCTTGGCTGAGATGAGTCCGTTGTCAGGTGATGAAGAAGGGACTCTGCTAAGGGTTACTCTGCTGCCCCCATGACGTCTGACCTGTGGCCTTAGCATCCAGGGATGCTCCAGCCAGAATCGGTCTGGGGTTTACAGAATAATGATTTTAATTCTGTTGCGATTCTGTTATTCCCTCTATGAGGAATGAAAATGAGTTCTGTTTTTTCCTTCCTTTCCTTCTCATTTTGTTTTGTTGTTTTTGTATCACTCTGAACTCATAGGTAATCTTTTCTCAAACTTTATTATGGGGAAATTTCACGAATACACAGAAGCAGAGGGAATAGTGTAACGGGTTTCTTGTCCCCGTCTGCTAACCTCAGGGGTCACCGTTCCCCTGCCTCATCTGGACCCATGCTTCCTATGGGCTCCAGTCCTTTCTTGGTTGGAGCCCTGTTGTGGTGCGTCCTGATCATGCCCTTTATTCTCCAAGTGCCTCCTCTCTGCACAGATGTTCTGGCCCATTTAGTGCTTTCTCTGCCCCGCCCTGGCGTCGCAGAGGCAGTCTGCTCATTTCCTCAGCCTGTCCCCACAGGAACCTCCCAGGGAACCAAGTGCTTGCCCCCGGCCTGACGCCTCGCTGTGTGACAACTGCTCATGCCTTGTTTTCCTCCCTTGTACAGTGAGGATTATGGCAGGGCTCACATCCTGGCCCTGTTGAGGTGATACAAGTCAATGGCCTTGACTGGGCCCAGAGTACAGATTCAGTGAGTGCCAGCCATTGTTGTTAATTCTGCTCTTGATCCTGGTGTGCACGTGAGGAAACTGAGGCGCTGGAGGTGGTGGCCTGTGCAGGCGTGGCGAGGGTCTGTCTGGTCCCATGTCCACACTCAATGCACCGGGCCTAGCTGACTCCTGGAGTGGCGAGGCCTGTGGGAAGGAATTGGTTTCCTACCTCCTTCCCTTGAGCTTTTGACACACATTAGGCCTAGGTCACGATGGCCATGGCAGAAATGCCGCCTTGCGCCCTTTCCACCTGACTTGACGTGTCATTGTGTTGCCATGGTGGTCTGAGGCCCCTGGAGCTATGCTCCAGATACTTCACCTGCTGTGCTCAGGTTTGGGTAAATGCTTGTGCTTAGAGCTGTTTTTCTTTTTTGAGATGACATTTTGGGGCAATCCTAGGAACAGACTGTTTAGGCCAAGTAGTCCGAATATTTTTATTACCAAATTCTTTCTCCAGGAACCTGGCACTAGTTGAGCCATTTTTACACCTATACTGTCACTGAGTGTTAATGATTTGTTTTCCCTCGCTTACTTAGCAGGGGTGAGTTACATAGGTGGTTTTCATCAGCATTTCTTTAACATTGAGAAAGAGTGTTTTCTCCATACCTTTGCTTAGCAGTTGCATTGCTGGTTTTAGTCACTTTCACTTTGCTCTGCTGAATCTCCTGCTGATGTCTTTTCTCATAAATAGTGGAAGCTCTGTGTACATTATGGAAGAGACCCTTACCTGTCAGTTGGCTGCAAGCACTTTCCTTTTTGTTTCAGTTATGTTGGGGTGGTCTTGCTAGTGCACATCCTTTTCATATAGTCACGTTTCCTTGGCAGGTTTGGAATTTTCTGCATTGCCCGCTGCCCTGTGGCACCCTCTCCCCATTATAGACCTGTGACACGCTGTCTTGTGTCTCAGTTGGGAAACCCCAGTGGAATAGGGGAAGGAATTGCTGCCTCTCAGGATGTGCCATCCTAGGCAAGGCCCAGATACCCCAGGTCTCCCACTGATTGGTAGTGAAATCGTCTTTAGTAAGGTGAGGTTTGCCCCTTGACCTTACTTTTATTTCATAAACACTTCCCAGCACTCACATTATGCCAGGCACTGTTCTTGGCTTTTCCAAATATTACCTGTTCTAACCATGGGAGTGGGCACTATTTTTATCCCATTTTAAGAAACTTGTCTAGAATCACATAACTACTAAGCATGAAGCTAGGTTTGAACTCAGGCTCTGTGGCTCCAAAGTCCATGGACTTGCTCACTAAGCTGACTTTCCTCTCCACTAATTAATTGATTCATTCACATATTCATTGAACCAACAGATAATTTAAGTCCTACTACTGCCTAGAGCTTTTCTGAGAACTAGGTGTGGGTGGCAACATAGATCTGGGAAAGCGTCCTGGAAGAAGTGATGCCTGAGGTGAACAGATTAGGAGAGCCTATACTGGGGGGGAAGGAGAAAGACAGCATCTTAAGGGGAGGAAGCAGCCAGGCAGCCTCAGGAAGTAAAGTCCAGTGTAAACGGGAGATGGGAGCAGGGCCAGGTGGACAAGGGTGGGGCCAGGGTTTTCTCAGCCTGGAGAATGGGTGGGTTTGTGGCTTGGGGGCTAGGGGAGGCCACTAGGGAACTGAAGATATGGAAGGTGGGAGATCTGGTCCCAGACTCAGACGAGAGCCTGGCAAGTGCGAGGGTGTCCTCCAGAATGTTCCTGGGGCCCCAGTGTCCCTTCTCTGCCTAGGGCATCCTGGTGCACATAGTTTACACACACTCTGAATAAGCTCCCTTCCTCTACAAAGCCCCAGGAAGCCCCTTCCCACCCTTGGAAGGTGGGTGTGATGCTCCTTGAGTCATCCCCCTTGTATGAGTGAGGGGCCTGAGGCCCAGGGAGGGGCACCGATGGAGGGGCCTCCTTGGGTGCAAGGCAAGAGGAAACGGGCGCCCTCACTTAGGGGCAGCAGTCTATCCCAGGCCTGCTGAAGATCAGGGCCAGGGTACCCTGCATGGTGGCAGAGTTGGGGTTAAATGGGGCCCCCGCTCTGCCCCCAGGCTCACACCTCCTCTTCCTGCAGAGACCTTGGCGAGGGGACCAGAGAGCTGGCCAGCATGGCCCGAGGCATTGACAAGGACCCCTGGACCCCCAGTGGTCCCACCAGCTCACCACGTGCCCAGGTGATGGTGCATACAGCGAACCCAGGGCAGATGCTGCCTGCCTCCAGGCCAACTGTGGGAATGCTCAGACAGCCTGCAGCCTATGTCCCGGGGTGACTAAGGTGGAGGCCAGAGCCCACAGTGGGAGGGCCAGGCTGACCCCACCAGCCGGCCACTGCATCTCAACATGTGTCCAGCTCAAGACTGGTCAGTGAAATCAGCTTCCGGGTTTAGGGATTCCCTCGGGGCACTGAGCTGGGGACCCTATTTGGGGGGTGTCTGTCCCAGGGGAGCCCAGCTGTAGCGGTTTTTATAGATAGGCTTCCTTGAAACCACTGCTGAGGTTCACAGAACCAGCTGCAGCCTCCCTCTAGTCAGGTTCCTTTGAAGAGACCGGGGGGCATTTTAAGCCCATCTAGTTTTGCATAGCAGAGTGGGAAGGTGGCAGCAGGTTTCTCAACAATTACAGCTGGCTGCTTTGTATCCATAAGCAGGGACCCAGCTGGGGTGCTGCATCTGTTATCTGTAAAGTTGTGGTAAGGGGTATGAAATAAACAATACTTTGAAAATCAGCAAAGGTAAAAATCACTGTCTCAATTTTCAGTCCCTGCATAACAAAAATCTCAAGTGTAGTAGCATAAAACTATAGTTCCTTCTTATTACAGCTCGGGGTTCCAGGTTTGCCGGGCTCTACTGGGCAGTGCTCACTGGGGCTTCTCCCTTGTGGTTGTGGGCAGCTGGCGGCATGCACTGGGTCATATCCAAGGCTGGCGGGGTTGCTGCCAGGTGTCAGCCGAGACCTCATGGGGTGGTGGCCGCCTCAAGTGGCCTGGACCTCCTCACATCATGGCATTCCACAGTGAGAGTCCCGAGTGCAAATCTTACCTGTCAGGGCCTCAGAAGTCACCCTGGGTCACTACTGCTGCATTCCATTGAACGAGGGGAGGCAGCTGGACTCTACTTCTCTCCTGGGCCAGTTGAAATCTGACTTCCAGCCTTCTGAGATTTGGGGTGTGATCTCTGGCCATTGAGAAACCTCACTGATGTTTGCCCTCTGAACTTTCCTGCTTCCTGGAGGCCCTGCAGCCACGTTGGGGCCATGAGGAGTGGAGCCTGACAAAGAAGAGCTGGTGGTCCTCGGGAGCCTGTGCTACCCTGAAGCCACGTTTGTCATGGTTTCCATCACTAACAAATACATCTTGATACAGGCCACACAGGACAGTCCATCTGTCCTCTGATTCACTTGGGAAGCCCCCAGCAGGGGGCACTTGGGTGGTTTCACATTTTCAGCTGCCACATTGGTACCAACATCCTTTCTGTTCTGGGATACTTTTCCATCAGGTGAGTTCCAGAGTGGAACTGTGAGGCCAGAGGGAGTGTGTGGTGCTCCGGTCGGTGGTGGGGAGGTCACGTGTGCGGACACTGGGTGGGTAAGCTCAGACCCAGCCCTCAACCAGACAATGCAGCATTCACGCTGTGGGGTCCCTGGTAGACTCAGGCCCTCTCCAGCTTTTCTGGGAGTGGCAAGCAGTGGCCCTCAACTATATGCCTCCAAGGCGCCTGTGGGCTCAACTTTATGCGGCCAGGCAGGGGTGGAAGTTTCACCCCGATCCTGCAGGGTGTGATCTCGATGCGTGTGGATGCTGTCAGAAACCGCTAGGCTCCTTACGGGGCTTCAGCAACACTGGGCAAGACTCTGAGTTCCTGTCATAAGTGCTAACTCCACCAGGCCCTCTCCATGCCCTTATCAGAATGAGGTGATGGGAGGCTTGCCATGAGGGTTTGGGGGTGCCTTCAACAGGAGGTGCGTGTTTTGTCCCAGGTACCTAACCTTGGGCTACTGGAGCAGAGGACAGGAGGATTGGGGTGAAGTGGTGCAAAGGGGATGGCCCCATCCTGCTCCAGCTCCCAATAGCTGAGAGTTACAGGGAAAGGTGTCCAGATGGCCACAAGGTGCTACAGGGGCAGGAAGGAAGGGACATGGTGACCAGCTGGAAAGGGTGCAGGCTGGACATCAAAGCCATTGCTTAGGAGAGCTGTGGGGCATGAGGCCTCTGTGGTGCAGCATGCTGGGCCCTGACCCCATCTATACCATGGCCAGGAGTCTCAGCTGGATTGGGAGACATGCCTGCCAAGGAGCAGGAAGAGAGCTACGTTCTCTCACAGGCATTTCAGAGCAGAGGGACTTCACTCAGCACCAGAGAAGGGGGAGGGGGAGCCAGCCCCAAATCTCCCCTAAAACCAATTCCAGCTTTACTAGGAAGAGAGAGGCGTGAACACCTTTTCTTGCTGTTTCTCAAAATGCCAAGCTTACCCCCACCGATGGGCCTTAGCACCTGCTGTGCCCCCTCCCTTGCAGGCCACATGACTCACTCCCACACTTGACTTCTTAGCTCAAGAAACATTAACCACTGTTGTTATATCATTCAGGATAGGCGAGACTGTGCTGCTGAAACAAACAGCTCCTGTTTCAGTCAGCTCAGGCAGCTGTAACAAATAGCACAGGCTGGGCAATGTAAACAATAGAGATTTATATCACACAGTTCTGGAGGCTGGAAGTCCTAGATCAAAGTGCTGGCTGATTTGTTTTCTGGTGAGGGCTTTCTTACTGGCTTGCAGATGGCCACCTTCTTGCTATGTCCTCACATGGTCTTGGAGCATTACAGAGAGAGGGAGAGGGAAAGAGTGCTCTCTGGTGTCTCTTCTCAGGAGGACACTAATCCTATGAGATCAGAACCCCACCCTTAGGACCTCATTTTACTCTAACTACCTCCTTAAATGCCCATCTCCGAATAGAGCCACACTGGAAGTTAGGGCTTCTTCAATATATGGACTGGGGGGAACACAGTCCATAACAACCCCCTAAGTCTCAGGGGCTCAAACAACATCATTTATTCCTTGTTCACATTGTGTGTCCAGTTCAATCAGCAGGGGCTCTGCTCAGTGGAGTCGTAGGGCCTCACCAGTGGAGCAGCCCCTTTCCAACTTGCACCTCCACAGTCTCCAGGAAGGGGAAGGGATGCTGGAGCCTCTTCGACCAGCAATGCAATCCTCTGGCCTGGAGGGGACATACCTCACTTCTGTGCAAGACACATCAACCAGACTGACCTCAGGGGCCAGGAGAGTGACTCTCCTGAGTGTGCAGAAGGAGAGGGAACAGGCAGGTGAGAACAACACCAGGACTACCATATCATCCTGCATCAGCTCTTTCACATACAGTGCTGGCGAGTCCCATGGTTTTCAATTGCTATGACAGCTAATTTATCAGAGAAATACCAGTCAGACCTAAAAATTGGAACAGTGCCATTCTTGGCCCCAGAAGTAGCTGTGCAGAATCAGGCTAAGATGTCACACGGGAGACTTCATTACCCAGCAGTTGGGGCACAGCATTTGGGAAAAAATTGTACCTCATGTGTCATTTCCTCAACAATGTGGTTACCTATGTGTCCCATTTATCCACTGCTGGATAGTGAGTCATCCCAACACTCAGTGGCTTTAAACTGTGGCCACCATGTTGTCATCTCTCCTGGTTCTGTGGGTTCTTGCGAGCATGCCTCCCCCACAGCTGCAGTTAGCAGAGTCCAGGGCTGGAATCTTCTAGAGGCGACCACTCACACAGCTAATAGTTGAAACTAGTTGTCTGGGACCTCAGCTGGGGCTCTAGGTGGAAACACCACATGTAGCCTGAGTATTCTTCAAGCGTGGTGGCTGGGATTCAAGGGTAGACATCCCAGAAACAGGAAGTAGGGGCTGTTGGTTTCCTATGGCCTGGGCCCAGACTATTGCCATGCAGTCCAAGATTTAGATATGCTCACACTTCTTGAAGTCAGTGTGCCAGAGAAGAACTCTCCATTCTACCTCTCTCCCTCGCCTTCCCCAGGCCCAAAACCCCAGCCCCACTTTCTCTCAGACCCCATAACCAATCCTGCAGCAGTCCTTTTGGTTCAGCCTCCAAATTCAACCGGAACACACCCCATCTCTAACCTCCACAACCACCACTCTGGTTCTAGCCTCCTCCTCTCACCTGAACCATTCCAGTAGTCTCCTCCTGGTTGCCCCTTGGTCTCCCTTCCTCCATTCAAGCCCCATCCTCCTGGCCCCAGAGTCAGTTCCCATACAGCTACCAAAGGGTTACTTTTATTTTTTTTAATTGTGATAAAAAATACATAACATAAAATTTACTATCTTAGCCATTTTTTTTTTTTTTGAGGTACGCGGGCCCCTCACTGTTGTGGCCTCTCCCGTTGCGGAGCACAGGCTCAGGACGCGCAGGCTCAGTGGCCATGGCTCACGGGCCTAGCCGCTCCACGGCATGTGGGATCCTCCCAGACTGGGGCACGAACCCGTGTCCCCTGCATCGGCAGGCGGACTCTCAACCACTGCGCCACCAGGGAAGCCCCTATCTTAGCCATTTTTAAGTGTAAAGTTCAGTGGCATTAAGCACATTCACGTTGTTGTGCTACTATCACCACCATCCATACCCAGAACTTTTTCATCTTCCCAAACAGAAACTCTGTTCCCATTAAACAATAACTCCTCCACCCCTCCCTCAACCCCTGGCACCCGCCGTTTGACTACTCTAGGTACCCCAGATACGTGGAATCACACATTATTTGTCCTTTTGTGACTAGCTTATTTTGAGGTAGGAGGTAGACAGCCCCTGGGCTGAGCAGCTGGGGTTTGTCAAGTGGAGTAAATTGGAGCTTTGTTTTCCTTGACACTCCAAGGACAAAGTTAATGGCAGGAGCTGGGCTCTGCTGAGTAAAGAGATAAGATAACCACATGTATCACTCCTGAGGGCAAGGAAACCTCCCCAACTGCACAGGCACAGGAAGGCTCCTTGGGGGTTAAAAAGGGAGGGGGCGTTATCCAATAATAGGTGTTGTCAAACCTTCCTTTAGCCTTTGTGCTGGAATCCATCTTGGCAAAAAGATGTGCATTCATATCAGGAAGGTCCCTAAGGTCAGATGTGGTAAAAGAAGCGAGATAATTGGCCAGAGGAGAACAAAGACCCAGAAGAACTGCCCCTGTATAAATGATTTAACCACCTCTTTACTTTGCTCCTCCTCATTAGGGGGGATGCCCACGCCCTTTTTCTCCAGGTGTATATTTCTGCTTTGCTTCTGTCTAAATAAACTGCTTCTCTGTGTCTATCCCACATGTTGTGCTGTGTCTCTAATAATAAACTTTGTACCTGTTTTTGCACTTTTTGCCTCCTTGAAACATTCTTGCTTTCAAACAGGGGCAAGAGCTAGGGCAACTTTGCTTCTAGCCTCTAGCCCCTGGTGGACTGGTGGCTAGGATTCTTGTTTTCATCCAGGCTACTCAGGTTCAATTCCTGGGCAGGGAAATAAGATCCTGTTTCAAGACCACTCACTGCTGTCTCTCTGAGAACAATTTCATTCAGTCTTTTGTGTTCTGAGTGAGACCAAGAAGTACCCTGTGGGGCTCCTGGGCACAGAAGCCTTTTTGTCCTCCATTTCTTGTAGGCAAGACCCCAGCCTCCATTACCTTTCCTGAGTTCCAAAGGGCAGATTCAGACAGTTGCTAATCAAAGAAGGAGCAGCCAAGAAACCACCTGAGGCAAGATTAGACCAGAGTAAACCCAACAAGATTAAGGAGCTCTAGGGCTTCCCTGGTGGCGTAGTGGTTGGGAGTCCGCCTGCCGATACCGGGGACACGGGTTCGTGTCCCGGTCCGGGAAGATCCCATCATGCAGCGGAGCGGCTGGGGCCCGTGAGCCATGGCCGCTGAGGCTGCGCGTTCGGAGCCTGTGCTCCGCAACGGGAGAGGCCACAACAGTGAGAGGCCCACGTACCGCAAAAAAAAAAAAAAAAAAAATTAAGGAGATCTACCACCTGAGATGAGATTAAGGGAGTGCAAGCCCCGTACACACCCTAATCTTGTCCAGCAACCCTACCCTTGAACTATTACTATAAAACCCTTCATCAAATCCTCCCAGGTTGGGACACATAGTTTTTTGAGGCAGGAGCCCCTTTGTCCCTCTTTGCCTGGCAAAGCAATAAAGCTATTCTTTTCTACTTCACCCAAAACTCTGTCTCCAAGATTCGATTCAGCACTGGTGCAGAGAGGCCAAGCTTTCGGCATCATTAGCACCCAATTTCCAATGTGGTAGGGTGTTTCCCCACACATCCAACAAGCAATTCTCCAGACACTGAAACAAGAGGGAAGGGGGCAGAGCACAACCTTTGAAAGAATGACATAGCTCGAGAACATGACAAACTGAATAGAACCAAATGGGTCCAAGATGGTGGATAAGTCGACTTCCACTAGACCTTGAGCCTCAGTATATGCTCACTGTAACACATCAGCAAGCTAAATGACACATCCACAGGTGCCATGACAGTTCCAAGATCGACCATAAGGATCAAAAAGTGGGCAGTGGCCCAATTCCTGGAAATCCCCACCCCTTCCCCAAAATAGCTGGAATACTCCTCCCACTCATTAGCCTATGAAATTACCCACCCCTATAAAAACTGAGAGCCCCATATCCTGGTGCCTTTCTCACCTTCTGAGATGGCCCACACTCTGTGGAGTATGTTTCTCTCTAAATAAATCTACTTCTTACCTAACACTTTGTCTCTCACTGAATTCTTTCTGCCATGAGATATCAAGAACCTGAGCTTCATTAAGTCCTGAAACCAGGTGTGTGATATTGGTTGGAAGACCGAGGGTTTTGGCCGGGTTCGAGCCCCAGCCACGTGGGTTCAAGTCCCAATCTGAGGTGCACGGTTTCAACACAAGCTGGGGTTTCTACAATTCAACTCAATTCTGACATTATCTACCCAGAGATAGCATCAGATTCCACAGGTTAAGGGCTGTCCCACAAGACTGCCCCCCCTCCTTAAGATGCCAATCACAAATCCTGGCTGTCACCTGTGCTTCTGACCAATTGGCTATAATTCAGAGGTTCCAATGACCTCCTCCTTGGGTTCACTTAATTTGCTAGAGTAACAGAACTCAGAGAAACATTTTACTTACTAGTTTACCAGTTTATTATAAAAGGACATAACTCAGGAACAGCCAGTTGGAAAAGATGCGTGGGGCAAGGTATGAGGAAAGTGGTGTGGAGCTTCTGTCTGTCCCCTCTCTGGGTGCACTACTCTTCCCACACCTCCATGAGTTCACCAACACATGGAAGCTCTCTAGACCCCATCCTTTTGGGGGTTTTAGGAGGCTTCATTACATAGGCAAGATTGATTAAATCATTGGCCATTGGTTTTTTTGTGTGTGTGTGGTACATGGGCTTCTCACTGTTGTGGCCTCTCCCGTTGCGGAGCACAGGCTCCGGACCCACAGGCTCAGCGGCCATGGCTCACGGGGCCAGCAGCTCCGCGGCATGTGGGATCCTCCCGGACTGGGGCACGAACCCGCGTCCCCTGCATTAGCAGGCGGACTCTCAACCACTGCGCCACCAGGGAAGCCCGGCCATTGGTTATTGATTCTACCTCTAGCCCCTCTGCCAGTCCAGGTAAGGGGGTGGGACTGAAAGTTCCAACCCTCTAATCACAGTATTAGTTCCTCTGGCAATCAACCTTCATCCTCAGGTGACCTAGGGACTTTCCAAAAGTTGCCTCATTAACATAAGACACATTTTTCTCTCTTACTGAAACCAAGCAGGACCCTGTGGGGCTCCTGGGCACAAAAGTCCTTCTATGCCCCCCACTTCTTGCTTACAGGAAATAGGCTTCATTCAGCCTCCATGACCTTCCCTGAGTTCCAAAGGGCAGGTTCAAACAGTTGCTAATCAGGGAAAGGAGGGGATGTGGAGACAAGGGAGGAGCAGTCAAGAAACAGTGGTCCTGGTTCCCCTCTAGGGATATACATAACAATATCTTTGAGCTGCTTTGCAGGTACTGAAACCCCCATCACATGGGAGAAGTAAACTGTATGCTGCCCACAAGCAGGTAGACCCCAGGCCGGTTAGAACCAGAAGGTTGATGATGCTGACTCCCAACTGCCTCACCACCAACCAATCGGAAGAATGTCCTCAAGATGATCACGCTCTCCTCTTTGAACCATTACTATAAAACTCACTGTCCCGTCCAGGTTGGGACACAGTTTTGAGGGCATTAGCCTGCTGTGGCCCCCTTTTCGTGGCAAAACAATAAAGCTATTCTTTTCCTTTTTTTTTTAACATCTTTATTGGAGTATAATTGCTTTACAATGGTGTGTTAGTTGCTGCTGTATAACAAAGTGAATCAGCTATACGTATACATATATCCCCATATCCCCTCCCTCTTGTGTCTCCCTCCCATTCTTCCTATCCCACCCCTCTAGGTGGTCACAAAGCACTGAGCTGATCTCCCTTTGCTATGCGGCTGCTGCCCACTAGCTATTTTATATTTGGTAGTGTATATATGTCCATGCCACTCTCTCACTTCGTCCCAGCTTACCCTTCCCCCTCCCCGTGTCTCCAAGTCCATTGTTTACATCTGCGTCTTTATTCCTGTCCTGCCCCTAGGTTCTTCAGACGCATTTATTTTTTTTTTAGATTCCATATGTATGTGTTAGCATACGGTATTTGTTTTTCTCTTTCTGACTTACTTCACTCTGTATGACAGACTCTAGGTGCATCTGCCTCACTACAAACTACTCATTTTCATTTCTTTTTATGGCTGAGTAATATTCCATTGTATATATGTGCCACATCTTCTTTATCCATTCATCTGTTGATGGACACTTAGGTTGCTTCCATGTCCTGGCGATTGTAAATAGAGCTGCAATGAACATTGTGTACATGTATTTTTTGAACTATGGTTTTCTCAGGGTATATGCCCAGTAGTGGGATTGCTGGGTCGTATGGTAGTTCTATTTTTAGTTTTTTAAGGAACCTCCATACTGTTCTCCATAGTGGCTGTATCAATTTACATTCCCACCAACAAGCTATTCTTTTCTAATTCACCCAAAACTGTTTCTGCGATTCAATTTGGTACCAGGGTACAGAGACCGAATTTTGGCTACCTTACCACTTAGGAAATTTTAAGCGTTTTAGAAACTGGAATGAAGACCAAGTATATATTTCTCATTATAAATTGTAATATCACACTTAGGATAATGTATTTAAGGTTCATCCATCTTGTAGCATGTGTCAGAATTTCCTTCCTTTTTATGGCTGCATAGTATTCCATTTTATGTATATGCCACGTTTGGTTATCTATCTATCCCTCGATGGACACTTGGGTTGCTTCCACCTTTTGGCTACAGTGAATAATGCTGCTTTGAACAGGGGTGTGCAAACATCTCTTTGAGACCCTGCTTTCAATACTTTTGTGTGTACAGGGGGTTATTTTTAGAACATATAAATCACAGCAGATCTCCATTCCCCGACCCCGCCTCCCCAGCTCATAACCCTCATGTTGTCAGCTCCCAGCTGCCTGGCCTGTATTACCCTGTGTGACCTGCCTGTCACCACCTGACCTCACCCTTCTGCTTGAAACAATAATCATCATTTATTATCTCTCTCAGTTTCAGGTGAGGCTTGGCAGGGTGGCTGTGTCTCTGGATCTCTCTTGAGGCTGCTGTCAGATGTTGGACAGGCTTTCTGCTGAAGGCTTGACTGGAGCCAGGGACTCCCTCATGGCAAGTTGATGCTGGCTGTTGGCTGGGGGTCCAGCTCCTCCCTATACTCCTCAGCACTGCTTGGGCATCCTCATGACATGGCAGCTGGCTCGCCCAGAGACAGTGATCCAGGAGAGAAAGGCAGGAACCACAATCCCCTTTACGACCCAGCCAAAGAAGTCACACACCATCACCTCCACCACATTTCACCAGTCACAAAGACTGGCCTGATTTGCTGCGGAGAAGACTGCACAGGGGTGTGACCCAGAGTGTTGCAGCAGCTCTTTTGCCCCTTTTCCATCTGCTCATCCCTGTTTTCCTCAGACCTTAATCAGAAAGATGAGATCACTAGGCAACATGTAACACAGCTCCTGAGTTTTGCTTTACTGGATGTACACAATGCCTAGTCTAATGTGTTCATTCCTGGATTAAAAGGAGTAAGAATGAAGAATTACGTAGTTAAAGAATGACTCTCTACCTCTATCTTACCCTTGGTACATTTGCAAGGCAGACCACATGGGCAAGGGAACATCCAATTCTAGGGGGACCATGTGAGCAAGACAGCATCCAAAGGAAGATCAGGAGAAGCCAGCAGGTCTGCACGCAATGGAAAAATGACGATGAATCTGACCTCTTACATTAATGATTCACTGAGATCGTTTCCCCTTGTTCCCTTTAAAAGTTGTCATGGCTGAGCAGAATCTTTGGAATTGGGCTCCAGACAAGAGTTCACCTTCTCTCCAGATTGCTGGCTTTTCAGAATAAAGCACCTTTTCTTTCTATCGACACTTGGTCCTCAATTATTGACTTTTGAGCAGTGAGCAGCCAAACCTGAGTTCTGTAACAATGTGAGGGGCCACCTTGGAGGCTGGCAGCCTCCCCAGGCAGCCTCTAGCCTCCTGCTCTTCACAACACTCAGCACCTGCACTCAGAGGTGTTCTGCTGCTATTGATGGAAGCTCCATGGGATCAGGGCTCCTCTGCTCTCCCAGTGACAGTCTACCTCTTGGTTGGGCTCATGGTGGGTGTTTAGGAGATATTTACTAAATAAATTAATGATTGAATGAATGAATTGTGCCCCTTGGCCATATGAGAACGTGGGAGGAGAATGCCCTTGCACCTCTGCAGTGTTCAGGCCCTTTATCACCCACCCCAACCCTTCGCATGGTCAGCTCTACCCAGGCAGGCTGCTTCTCAGCCCACAGGCACGCTGCATTCCTCCTGCCTCTGGCCTGTGCTTGCCGCTTTATTCAGCTCATCTAGTTAGGCTCTAAGTGCATTTACAGAGCACCTGCTGTAAGTCTGGCACTGTGACCAAAGTAGATGTGGCCCTGCCTTTGGGAACTGACATTCTAGTTGGGAGATGGGCAGCAGGAAGTGCCTGGGGGGACAGGATGGGGAGCCTGTGGTGGTGCCCTGTGGTGAGGTGTTCCCACGGCTTGGCCCACAGAAGGTCTGATCAGGATCTTGGATTTGTGCCAGTTGTACCCATGGAACACAATGTTCTTATTATGAGTGAAATTGAGCAGCTCCTTAGGCATTTCCTCTTTCTCTGAGTATATGAATGTTGACTGCTTTCTTTCTGATTTCTAGGAGCTCTTTATTAATTAGGGAGATGAGCTGCTAACATGTCCCAGTTTCTTGTTTGCTTTTTGACTTTGCCTACATGTTGGAGGGGAGGGCAGTCCTGAGGAGATCAGGCAAGTGGCAAGTGCAGACACCACGTGGGAAGAGCTCTCCCTGCCTGATTTAAACTTGTATTTACTTTCTGATCACATAAAGCATGCCAGGATTACAAAATTCTACGGAAGCAAAAGTCAGAAGTGAAAGCAGTGGGGGTGGGGGTGAGGGTCAGGGCCAGTGCATCCCGGATGTTAAGGGACAGGTGGGGAGCAACGTCAGTTCGCACCAGTAAGTCCACACAGGGAGATGTTTCCCTCTGCATGTGAGACCCACAGTGTTCAGCAGACTGGGGAGGGTCCCCAGGAGGCCCGCCCTCCCACCTCAGATGGCCCAACTTCCTGAGTGTTCACTTTCCATCCGAATCGTGCAGTGGCAGTGGGGCAGTGGGCAAGGAGGGAGACATTGCACACACTCCCCGCCCCATCTGGGGAGGGGAGTGCCCAGGGCCCACCCATTGACCCTTTGAGCGTCTGCTGCCACTCACAGGGTGGGGATCCCCTGCCCTAGCTTGCCTGGCATGCACATCCCAGGGGGCACAGGGCCTGTCTACCAGGGAGTGGGGTCCCTCTAGAAAATCCTGCACTTTGGAGGCCCTGGCATTGCTGAACAGGGGCAAGGTCCAGAAATCTGCTGCTCTGAGCCTCAGTTTCCCTATCTGTCCCTTGGTGGGAGTGGCATGGAATGTTGGCCACCCAGGAAGGAGTCTGGCCTAGGAGCCCCCCTTCCTCACTGTGTCCTCTGTCCATCTAGACCCCACACTTATGCCACTGACATTACTCCTAGAGAGTGAAAGGAACTAAGAGAAGTAAATGCTAGGAGCTGTTGACTTTTAAAAAACACACAGCCTCAAAGTTGCCAGTTATGTTTTATTCAGGGACCCTAGTGAGGACTATAGCCCTGGAGACAGCCTCTCAGGTAGCTCTGAGGAACTGTTCTGTGAATAAAAAATGTTGCCTGCTGTATCAGTAAACATAAAAGGATGTTGCAGTGGGCTTCCCTGGTGGCGCAGTGGTTGAGAGTCCGCCTGCCGATGCAGGGGATACGGGTTCGTGCCCCGGTCCAGGAAGATCCCATATGCCGCGGAGCATCTGGGCCCGTGAGCCATGGCCGCTGAGCCTGCGCGTCCGGAGCCTGTGCTCCACAACGGGAGACGCCACAACAGTGAGAGGCCCGAGTACCACACACACAAAAAAAGGATGTTGCAGTCATCAGCCACTACCACTGCCCCCTATGAAGAGCGCTGAGGGAATTCAGGATGCAGACAAATGGACTGCCCCTTACTCCCCAAACCCTCAGCCACTGCAGCCAACCCCAGCAGTGCACAGTCAGGGGACTCAGGATGGGAAAGAAAAGGATACTGGCCATAGATAGGTAAGGTGCATATCAAAGGGATGATTTCAATGAGCCCAGACTCTTGCATCTTCCCATACAAAGAAAAGTACTAAATTCATCAACTTGAGATACCTGGTTTTCTTTAACAAACAGTAATCTTTTTTTTTTAACATAAATTTTATTTATTTATTTTGGGGCTGCTGCGCACAGGTTTTCTCTAGTTGCTGTGAGTGGGGTCTATTCATTGCGGTCCACAGGCTTCTCATTGCACTGGCTTCTCGTTGCCGAGCACAGGCTCTAGGTGCAGGGGTTTCAGTAGCTGTGGCGTGCGGGCTTCAGTAGTTGTGGCGTGCGGGCTCAGTAGTATGGACTCTAGAGAGCAGGCTCAGTAGTTGTGGTGCACAGGCTTAGTTGCTCCGCTACATGTGGGATCTTCCTGGACCAGGGCTCGAACCTGTGTCCCTGAATTGGCAGGCGGATTCTTAACCACAGCGCCACCAGGGAAGTCTTATACAGTAATCTTTTGATGTCCCAACTACCTGGTCCTTGTTGCAAAACTCCTATATATCCTGGCGCCTCCCTTACCTATTTGGAGCAGTCCCTCAGAGCTATCTGAGAGGCTACCTCCCAGGCTTGAAATCCTCAGAAAGTCTACCAAATAAAACATAATTCTCAACTTTTAGGTTGTGCATTTTTTCCAGTTGACAGGAGCCAGGATACACAAGAGTTTTTGCTGAAGAAAAAAACCACAAAGAAACCCCAAAAAACCCATGTAGTCGAGTATCAAAAGATTACTAATCACAAAAACAGACATGTCAAGCTAATGATCATAGTGCTTTTCTGTTTGGGAAGATACAAGAATCTGGGCTTCTTGAAATTATTCCTTAGATATGCATCTCATCTATCTGGGGTCTGTATCCTGTTTTTCTCCATCCTGAATTCCCCCCAAGGGGGGTGCTGCAGTGCCTAATGGCTTAATAGTGGGTAACATTTATGTTTACTGGGATGTCACAGGCAACACTTTTTGTCTGCAGAGTCATGACCCAGCATGAGGGATGCAGAGTAATGGGGGTGGGGGTGTGAGGCCAGTTCCACTGGTGGGCAGGAGGCCCCCTCCAGGAGGGCGGCCGTGGGACCTCGAGCAGGTCTGGACTTCCCCTAGTGCACCCCCAGGTCATGCTATACAGCCCTCCTGCCCCAGGTTGGCACTGCCCGTGTTGTCCCACGGACTGGGGTAGGACCCGGCTGGGCTTTTCCGGTAAGGCGGGCCAGACTCACTTTCAGTGTTCGGAGCGGGGATGCTTCCCGCGGTGACCACCACGACTCGGCCCAAGAGTTTTGGGGTTTCCATCCGACAGCTGCACCCATCCTCCAGTTCCTTCATGGGGTGGAGGGGTCGGCGCACGGGCACGGTGGACTGTGCCCGGAAGCGCTCATCCAGGTCCGGACCCTGGCCGCCCCGTGAGGCCAAGACTGAACGGGTCCAAAGTGGGTAAAGGCCAGGACGGAGAACATAGCGTATAAACGAGGCTGCGCCAGAGACCCGGGTGAGGCTCGGGTGAGGGGCGGGACTCAGAGTTGCGCGGCGACGTACCTGGGGCCGGGGGGGGCGGGGCTAGAACGGGGGCGGCATTTAGAGTGGTCGCGGCGACGCCATCGACGCAGGCGGGGGCGGGGCCGCGTGGAAAAGGGCAGGGCTCAGGGATCTGGTGGTGACGTAGCCCAGGACAGCGGCGGCGGAACTCAGTGAGAGGTGGAGCTGAGAGCTCCCCTTGCGGGCGGGAGCTAGGCTCAAGGCTTAAGGCTTCTGGACGCCCAGTAACTGATGAGGACCGGGCTCAGCGAGGGGCGGGGCTCAAGAGCTGTGGCAGCAACAGAGCTAATGTCCACGAGGGTGGGGCTCAGTGAGGGCGTGGTTTAGAGCTCTCGCAGTGACAAAGCCGATTCCCCGGGCGCTCGGAAGGCCGGGCCCAGTGAGGGGAGGGGCTAAGGGCTCGGCAGCGTTCGTAGCCCACGCGTTAGGAAGCGGGGCTCGAGCGAGGGATGGGGATTTAGAGCCCTCGAGGCGACGCAGCGGACGCTACGGACTGGGCCCATCGGGAAGGGGCGGGCTCAGTGAGGGCGGGGTTAGGGCTTTTCCGCGACGATGCCGGGGGCGGGGCTCACAGGGAAAGAGCGGGCGGTCGTCCCAGGGGTCGACGGGCTGCGGCCGGACAGCCAGGCTGACTGACAGCGGCAGGGGGACTGGCCGGGCCAGCTGGGTGCACGGCGTGCCGCCGCCATGACAGGTGAGAGCGGTCCGGGGTCGTGCCTGCCATACGGGGACGGGCGCGCGGCCACGGTGGCTCATAGGGTCCGGGTGTCCCGATGCCACACCGGGGGCCGCTCCTCGCGGCGGCGAGTGACCTTGCCCGTGACTAAGTGTCCTGTCGACGAGACGACGGTAGGCCGGCTCGCGGCCCGGGGCCGGCTTCTTGGGGGGCGAGGCCACTCCGGGTCCTGGAGGGTTCTTGGGGGCGGGGGCCATGGACAAGCCCTGGAGAGTTCTGTTGGGCAAGGCCACGTCATGCCCTGGAGGCTTCTGAGCGTTGGGGGCCCCACCTTGGAGGGGTCTGGACGGCGAGGCCAGGTGAGGCCCTAGAGGGTTCTGGGGGACAGAGGCTGGGCCTGGGATGGTTCTGAGACCAGGTCAGGCCATGGAAGAAGGTTCTAGTGGGTGGGGGCCACGTCGTGGGTGGTTCCGGGAGGGCAGCGGCTAGTGCAAGTCTGTAGGTGGGGAGATGCTGCATGGGCGGGTGGGGGAGGTAGGGTTGAGGCCTGACAGTGGGAGGTGAAAATAAAAGTGATTCTACTGTGCTTCTATCAGGAAATATAGACACTCCGTCCTCACAGCTACCTGAGAAGAATGCCCAACAGGTGGTGCATACCTGGGCAGTGTGTGATACCCATGGGACTCTGTGGTGCCTCCCAGGCTGCACCCCTTGCCCAGCGACAGGCCCAGGGGAATTGTGGATACCGATTCGGTCCCCGAAGGCTTTGTGCCCCATACTGAACTGCCCCAGTCCCTCCTTCTTTTCCCTGGATGGGTGCTCCAGCCCAGTCATCCGCCAAGGGCCTCTCTGGAGTGGGGACCCGCCCACCACCTTCCTGACCCTAACTGAACAGGGTGACCCTTCCCTATGGACCTTTCCCTGTAGGAGAAGCTCCATGAGAGAGACAGGCTGGTGACAGAGCCCATGACAGCATGGTCAGGCTGCTTCATGAGGTAGAAGTTACCTAGGGGTGGCCCACGGGGCCAGGAAGGCCCCAGAAGTCCCTGTTCTCTCCCCAGAACTCACTGGAGTTCCAGCCTGAGTCCTGCACACAAATAGGATTTCATGGGCAGGAACCTGGTGATTTCCAGGACACCAGTGTCCCAGCCTTAGCCAGAAGAGACCCCAGCTGCTGTGCATTCCCCTGTCATCTCTCTGAATCTTTTTATCTGTGGCTGCTGTTTCTGAGTAGAGTTGACCCTTTGAGGTTTCAAATGTGAGGGTCCATTTATATGTGGATTTTTTTCGATACATACTATAGTACTACATGACCTCAGGTTGGCTGAATCCTTGGTTGCAAAATTATGGATATGGAGGGCTGACTATAAAGTAATGTGTGGATTTTCGACTGCTCAGGGATCTGTGCCCCCAACCACTGCATTGTTCCAGGGTCTGTTGTACCTATTGTGCACCTGGTCTTACATCAGGTGCTTCCCATTCAGAACCGCTGTATGGGGAAAAGTGGAATATCTCTGTGTGGATGAGGAAATAAAGTGTCAGGTTGGGCAGGTGCCCCAGACTGCTAGGGCAGTCAGTGGCAGAGCCAGGACTAGACCCTGCCCAGGCCCACCAATCCCCTTTCTCCCTGCCATCTCTGTGTCCTGGGCCTCTAGAGACCTCTTCCCTCAGAGCCCTTCATTTTTGTTATGGGGAACTGGGGCCCAGAGAGCACAGGCCTGGGAGGGTCAAATGGGCAGGCTCGCAAGGCTGCGGGCCTCAAGTTCCTGGCTCACTGTCTCCATGCACCAACAGGAAACTGCCTCGTGTTGGTTCTGGGGCCTCTACAAAGGGTTGCAGAGTGAGTGTGTGGGACCTGATGCGTCTGCTCAGGGCCAGCACTGGCCGAGTGTCACTGCAGCAACTGCTGTTGCTGCAGAACCAGTCCCTGCCTTGTGGTGTGCTGGGGAGTGCGCCATCTCAACTCCATGCCTGAGGCCAGGTTGGGCACTGGGACAGGAGGGGATTCTGGGAGATTCAATTTGGGAGGGGAGGTTGAGGTCCAAGCATCTGGACTTTGGTTTGGTGGGGCGGCAGGGGAGCTCAGGAAGGTCTCTTGGCGGGAGGGCAGTGAGCATGAGTTAGCCAGGCGGAAACCACAGGGACAGGTATTCTTGTGCCAAGGGCGGGAATCCTGGGCAGTACACTGCAGTTGGGGGTTGCTGTGCAGGAATGGCTCAGGGGCCTGGGAGGCCCGGTGAGGGCAAGTGAGGCCAGCTCCCACAGGGCCTCTATTGCCAAGCCAGGCTAACAGGTTGGCGGGGGGGGGCGGGGTTGTCCATGGTTGTGGTGCTGCCAGGAGGGCAAGATGATGGGGGAGGTAGGGCTTAGCAGAGGTTGCTGGTGAAGGTCTGGTGAATTTTATGCCAGCGCATTCCTCTCCCTTTGTCCTGTAAAAACTGTCTGGGACTGTTTATCAGCACTTGGGACCAAAGTGGTTTCCTTTTTTGTGCTTTCTCATGCCTCTGAATGGCTGCTTGGGTGTGGTTTGTGTGCACAGCGCACAGCAGAGCCCAGAGCTTTGGCCCCCAGGCTATGCCATCCGTGCCTGGCAGCTGCAGGCAATGGAGGCCCCACCTGGCTAGCAGCCTGCAGGGTAGGAGGAGCCACTGCAAGATGCTGGCCACCATCCACTGACAGCCCTTGCCCTTGAGCCTTGGACCTACGTCCATTCATTCCCAAACTCTTTAGTGAGTGCTTAGTGTGTGCTGGCACTATGCACAGGTGCACACACTGGTAGTGCTGGGCAAGACAGCCTATGGCTTGGCCAGGAACAGACATGATGCAGCTAATTGCATAGTTAATTAGTAGGTTGATTAGAGAGGCAGAAAATTTAGATGTCAAGAATTGGCCCCAACACTGTGAGGTGCCTGGGTCCTGACCTCGATACATCACTCCCTAGCTGGTTGAGGTCTTAGGCAGGTCTCAGATAAGCCTATTCGTTGTGCTTCAGTTTCTTCTTCTGAAAATGGGGGTGGTAGTCATGCTTGTGTAGCAGAGCTGATGGAAGAATGACGATTATCTGTATGCCTAGAGCCCACAGAATGCCCAAGCTTGGGGCACACTCCATGAACTATGGCCAATATTAACTCTTTAATCAGAGAGGTTGTAGGTGCTGAAGCCAGGTGACCAGGAGGGTCCGGCCCTGTGGTGGTGGCAGGTCTCTCTGCATCCCTGTCCATGGCTTCTTCACCAAATTGGAGCTGCTGACAAGTCCATTTTCAAGGTTGACTTTCAGAGGCTCGGAGAATCAGAAGATAGAAATTCATATTCTGGGGGAGAAAAGACCATCCAGGAGGAGGAGAGAGAGATGAGAGAGACAGTCTGTTGAGTTGGCCCCATGGAAGAAATCAGGGAGGAGGCCCCACTTGTTCCACCTCAATGACCCTATTTTAAAAAGATCAACCTTATTGAGGTAGTATTTACTTACAAATACACTCATTTTTAGTGAATAATTCTATAAGTTTTGACTAATGAATGCACCCATGGAACAACCAGCCCAGGCCTAAGCAAGACAGAACATTTCTATCACTCTAGAAAGTTCCTTCATGCTCCTTTCCAGGGAACCCCACCCAATCCAAGAATTCATCTGCTTTCTGTGACTCTCATTTTCTTTCTTTAAAATTCAGCTACGGAATTTCCAAATAGGATTTCTTTTTAATTAATAGATTTTATTTTTAGAACATATTTAGTTTATAGAAAATTGAGCAGATAGCACAGAGGGTCCCCACACCCCATTTCCTGTATTATTAACATCTTGCATTTGTGTGGTATGTTTGTTGCACTTAATGAACCAATATTGACAGAATATTAATAACTTTAGGTATTACTAAATAAAGTTCTTGTGTCGTATATTGCATGAGTTTTGAAAAATTTGTAATGTCCTGTGTCCGCTGTTACAGTATCATACAAGTAGTTTTACCTGGCTAAAAATCTGTGCTCTACATATTTATCCCTCCCTCTTCCCTAACCCTTGGCAACCACTGATCTTTTGACTGTTCTCCATAGTTTTGCATTTTCTGGAATATCATATACTTGGGATCATATAGTATATAGCCTTTTCAAATTGGCTTCTTTAACCTTTAGCAAAATGCATTTAAGTTTCCTCCATGTCTTTTTGTGACTTCATAGGTCTTTTTGTGACTTCATAGGTCTTTTTAACACTGAATTATATTCCGTTGTAACTTACTAAGCTGAACCACAGTTTAACATATTATCCATTCACCTTTATATGTATGTATGTGGTAAAATATACAGAACATAAAATTTTACCATTTTAACCATTTCAGTGGCATTAAATACATGCACGGTGTTGTGAAGCTGTCACCACTATGCATTTCCAGAACTTTTCATCATCCCAAAGAGAAACTCTGTGCCCATTAAACAATAACTCCCCTTTCTCCCCTACCCTCAGCTCCTGGTAATCACTATTCTACTTTCTGTCTTTAGAATTTGCTTATTTTAGATAGTTCATGTAAGTGGAATCATACAACGTTTGTCCTTTTGTGTCTGACTTATTTCACTTAGCATAATGTTTTCACAGTCATCCATGTTGTCAAATGCACGTACTAAAATTCTGTCCCTTTTACGGTTGTATAATATTCCGTTGTATGTATACCACATTTTGTCTCTCTATTCATCTGTCTGTGGACACTTGGGTTGTTTTTACCTTTTGGCTTTTGTGAATAATGCTAGTCTGAACTTGGTGTGCACATACCTGTTTGAGTCTCTGCTTTCAGTTCTTTTGAGGAATGAAATTGCTGAAGTATTTGTTTAACTTGTTGAGGAATAGCTATACTGTTTTCCATGGTGGCCGTACCATTTTACATGCCCACCAGTAATGCATGAGAGTTCCAATTTCTCCTCATCCTCATATTCATATTCCCTCTCTCTCCATGTATTTATTCTACCTTAATGTGTATGAAGTGGTATCTCATTGTAGTTTGATTTGCATTTCCCTAATGACTAGTGTTGTTGAGCATCTTTTCATATGCTTAGTAGTCATTTGTACATCTTCTTTGGAGAAATATCTATGCAAGTCTTTTGCTCATTTTTGTATTGGTTACTTTATAGGATTTTTTGTTGTTGTTGTGTTATAGGAGTTCTTTTTATCTCCTCTCTCTGTATATATTAATGCCTAATCAGATACATGCTTTGCAAATACTTCTCCCATTCTGTGGGTCGTCTTCACTCTTTTTTTTTCCCACTCAAAGTAGGGTTTATTTCTGGACTTTCTAGTCTATTACATTGTTCTATATGTCTGTTCTTATGTTGGTACCACAGTTTTGATTCTTGTAGCTTTGTGGTAAATTTTGAAATCAGGAAGTATGAGTCATCCACATTCTTTCCTTTTTCAGGATAGTTTTGGCCATAAAAGTCCTTTGAGATTCCATATGAATTTTAGGATGAAAAACAAAAAACATTTATTGGGGTTTGGATAGGGATTACACTGAATTCCTAGATCACTTTGGGTAGTATTGTCATCCTCACAATATTAAGTCTTCCAACCCATGAACATGGGATGTGTCTTTCCATTTATTTGTGTCTTTTAAAATTTCTTTCAGCAATGTTTTGTAGATTCAGTGTCCAAGTCTTCCACATCCTTGGGTAAATATAATCTAAGTATTTTATTCCTTTTTTTAAGTTTTTAAATTGACATATAGTTAATTTGCAGTGTGTGTTAGTTTCAAGTGTACAGCAAAGTGATTTAGTTATGCTCATACGCGGGCCTCACTGCTGTGGCATCTCCCGTTGCGGAGCACAGGCTTCGGACGCGCAGGATCAGCGGCCATGGCTCACGGGCCCAGCCGCTCTGCGGCACATGGGATCTTCCCGCACCCGGGGCACAAACCTGTGTCCCCTGCTTCGGCAGGCCTCCTCTCAACCACTGTGCCACCAGGGAAGCTCCCTACGTATATATTTTTTCAGATTCTTTTACGTTATTCGTTGTTACACGGTATTGAGTATAGTTTCCTGTGCTATGCAGTGGGTCCTTGTTGTTCATCTGTTTTATATTTGGTAGTGTGTATATGTTAATCCCAGACTCCTAATTTATCTCCCCCATTCCCTTTGCTAACCATAAGTTTTCTATGTCTGTGAGTCTATTTCTCTGTTGTAAATGAGCTCATTTGTGTCATTTTTTTAGATTCCACATATAACTGTGATATCTCATGATATTTGTCTTTCTCTGTCTGACTTACTTCACTTAATATGATAATTTCTAGGTCCAACCATATTGCTGCAAATGGCATTATTTCATTCTTTTTATGGTTGAGTAATATTGTATTGTGTATGTATATATACCACGTCTTGTATATCCATTCATCTGTCAGTGGACATTTAGCTTGCTTCCATGTCTTGGCTTTTTGTAAATAGTGCTGCTATGAACATTGGGGTGCAAACTAGAGTTTTCTCCGGATATATGCTCAGGAGTAGGATTGCAGGATCATATGGTAACTTTATTTTTAGAGTTTGAGAAGGATTGGTATTAGTTCTTTAAATGTTTGGTAGAATTCACCAGTGAAGCCATCTGATTCTGGGCTTATATTTGTTGAGACCATTTTAACTACTGATTGAATCTCCTTATTAGTAATAAGTCCTTTCAGATTTTCTGTTTCTTCATCATTCAGCTTCGGTAGATTGTGTGTTTTTAGGAATTTGTCCATTTTATCTAGGTTGTCCAATTTGTTGGTATAAATGTCCACAGTATTCTTTTATAATCCTTTTTATTTCTGTAAAATTCATAGTAATATTTCTGATATTAGTAATTTGAATCTCCTCTCTTTTTTTCTTTGTTAATCTAGCTAAAGGTTAGCCAATTTTATTGATTTTTCTGGAACCAACTTTTGGTTTTGTTTTTCTATTGTTTTTCTATTTCATTTATCTTCACTCTAATCTTTATCATTTCCATCCTTCTACGAGCTTTGGGTTTAGTCTGCTTTTCCTTTTCTAGTTCCTTAAGATGTAACATTAGGTTATTGATTTGAGATCTTCTATTTTAGTATGTGCATTTACAGCTGTAAATTTTCCTTTCAGTACTGCTTTCACTGCATCCCTTAAATTTTGGTATGCTGTATTTTTATTTTCATTTTTCTCAAGGTATTTTCTGATTTCTCTTGTGATTTTCTCTTTGATGCATTTGTTGTTTAATGTCCACATAATTGTGAATTTTCCAGTTTTCCTACTGTTATTGATTTCTAGCTTTATTCCATGTGATCAGAAAAGATCCTTTTATTATGTCAATCCTTTAAAATATATTAAGACACATTTTGTGGTTAACTGTGTTTTGTGGTCTATTTTGGATAATGTTCGCTGTGCACTTGAGAAGAGTGTATATTCTGCTACTGTTGGGTGGAGTGTTGTGTCTATGTCTGTTAGGTATCATTAGTTTATGGGGCTGTTCACATCCTCTATTGCCTTATTGATATTCTGTCTGGTTATTCTATTATTGAAAGTGGTCTGTTGAAGTCTCCAGCTATTATCATAAAGCTTTCTATTTCTCCCTTCAATTCTGCCAATGTTTGCTTTAAATATTTTGGGGCTCTGATATTTGGTGCATATATGTTCTAATTTCTTGGTGATTGATCACTTTATTAATATATAATGTACTTCTTTGTCTCATAACAGCTTTTGCCTTAAAGTCTGTTTTTTCCTCATATTAGTATAGCAATGTAAATTCTCTTTTGGTTACTATTTGTATGGAATATCTTGTTCCATTCTTTCACCTTCAACCTTTTTCTGTCTTTAGACCTAAAGTGAGTCTTTTGAATACGGTATATAGTTAAATCATGTTTTTTAAATCCTGAGAGGAAAAAATTCTGTTTCTCTTCTACTCTTACATACAGCACTTATATTTCTCAATACTTCTGACACTTCTGGTTATGGAATGTGTGGGTTTTTCCCCCTACCAAGCAATTTTCCAGTTCTTTGGTGGACACCAACTGGGAGTCCTATAATTTAATTCAATTCTGACACCATCTATCCAGAGATAGTGTCAGATCCCATGGGTTAACTTTAGGCTCAGTCCCACGAGATTACCCCCACTTGAGATGCCAATAATGAATCCAGGTTGTCACCTGTGCTTCTAACTGACTGGCTATAAATCAGAGTTCCCATGACCCTCTCCTTGTGACCCTATTTGCTAGAATAGTTCCCAGAACTCAGGAAAACACTATTGCCAGTTTGTTACAAAGGGTATTTCAAGGATACAAATGAGCATCCGGATGGAAAAGATGCATAGGGCAAAGCATGTGAGAAGCAAAGCATGGAAGCTCCATGCTCCTCCCAGACAGGCCATCCTCTCAGCACCTCCACATATTCAGTAACTTAGAGTGCTCCAAACCCCATTTTGGGGGGATTTTATGCAGGCTTCCTTAGGTAGGCATGACTGATTAAATCATTGACTACTGGTGATTGATTGAACCTCCAGCCCCTCTCCCCTCCCCAGACATTGCAGGGGGAAGTGAGATGGGGAGGGCTGAAAGTTCCACCCCTCGAATTACGTGGTCGGTTCCACTGGCAATCAGCTCCCACCCTGTGGTTATTTAGGGGCTTTCCCAAAATCACCTCATTAATACAAAGTCAGATGAGGTTGGAAGGGGCTTGTTATGAGGTACAAGATATCCTTTCACCTTCACAGCTCTCATCACTTAGGAAATTCCTTGGGTTTTAGAAACTGTGTGCCAGGAATTGGGACAAAGATCAAATATATATTTCTTATTATAAATCATGATACTACAAATCCACTTTCCTAATCTATGTCTTTTGATTAGAGAGTTTAATCCATTTACATTTAAAGTAATTACTGATAAGGGATAACTTGTTTCTGCCTTTTTGCTATTTGTTTTCTGTATGTCTCATAGCTTTTTTTCCTTCATTTCTTCCCGTCTTTTGTGTTGATTTTCTGTAGTAAGTAACACATTTTGATTTCCTTTTGTGTATATTCTATGGACATTTTCTTTGTGGTTACTATGAGGATTACACATAATACCCTAAAGTTACAGCTATCTAATTTGAATTGATACCAACTTAACTTCAGTCACATACAAAAACTCTCCTCCTATACAGCTCTGCCTACCCCCCATCCCCTGGGTCCACCAGGAAACAGGACAAGCTGCCACAGGTAGGTAAGGTGGTGCACTTGTTCAGGCAGCTAGTGCTGCAGGAACTTGGGACCCTCCCTCAGAGATTTCTTTGTCAACTGCCCACCAACCTCTCCCCACCCCTTGCCTTTAAAGACTTGTCATTCTAAGGGACATTCTTAATGGGAAAGATAGTGCAACAGTGATGCTTTAATGGTGATTCTGAAAGAAAAAACAAAAGAAAAGGCATTCCGCAGCCTCCTGGGCAGCAAGCATGCTGGTCTGCTGTTGGTGGCAGCTTCTCAAGGCCTTGCAGATACACTGTGTCTGGTGGCCATGCCAGCACAGGCCACTCCAAACAACAACAGCGATTGTAGGAGCTTCGAGATTGGGCCTTCTCCAGGCTGCCCGTGCCCTTCCTCGGGCCTGGCTATTTCCAGAGGGCACTGAGGGGGCCCAACAGACAGCAGATTCTTCGCCCTTCTGAGTTTTTTTGCGATAAGCTCTCAGGCATAAAAGATAGGAGCCAGAGGCTCTGCTCTGCTTTTGAGCACTCTGAACCTTTATCACTGCACCCACCCACCCCACTTTCTGGCAAGGGTGTTGGCGTGACATGGGGGAACTCTGGGCTGTGCGTGAGCTGGGATGTCAGCAGTTGTCCAGATGCTTACAGCTGGTACACCTCTCGGTGGGCATGGGGACCTTGCTGCGAGGGGTCCCTGCCATGGCTGCATCATGGTGTGTGGGTCTCGCCACCCCCTTTTTGGGCTGAGCTGGCTCATTCCCTCTGTGTTCTATGCTTCTGTTTCAGCGCAGACCTACTGTGACCGCCTGGTCCAGGACATGCCTTTCCTCACAGGCCTTGGGCGCCTGAGTGAGCAGCAGGTGGACAGGATTATCCTCCAGCTGAACCGCTACTACCCCCAGATACTCAGCAACAAGGATGCAGAAAAGGTGCCAAGGAACCTGAGGCTGCTTTCCCATCCCTTTCCTCTCTGGGCTGGGAGAAGCGGGGGGCAGGACAGCTTGGAGGTGAAAACCTGTCTCCTTAGGGTGACCTTGGGCCCAGAACATCAGCTCTTTGAGCCTTAGTCTCTTTATATGTCATCAAGCCTTCTGGCCCCTTCCAGAAATGCTGGGAGGATCACAGGAGACATGTGATAACATGCCACAACATGAGACAAACCTGGGAGGGGGAACAGGGGGAGTGCTGGGATCAGGGATACCATACAGGCCCTACCCAGTGCCATAGGGCTCTTCACTCTGAATCTTCCAAAAGTTCAAAGTGGGCAAACGTTTGGGTGTAATCTGGCCCATCCTATTCAGGGACACTTGGTGAGAGTGGGTGCTCCTTGCTCGCCCCACCCACTTCTCTGGCTCCCCTGTGGGGCTGGGGGTGGGTGCTAGAGACCAGCCGGGGCTTTGGGGTGCAGGACCTGCCTCCCATCTGGGTGACTGAGCGAGCTCTTCTCCTCTTGGACCTGAGCTTCCTGCCTTGGCACAGGGTAACAGTTTCACTTGCAGGGCTATTTGGAGGGTTGGGGGCTCTCCTAGGGACAGGTGAGATTGATCCTCAACAGAACTAGAATCAACACGGACCCTGCTACTGGCCCAGATGCTTCTTAAGTTACAGAAGTAGTACAGTGAGTTAAAAAGTAGGGGCTCAAATTTATATCTTGTAATTAAAAGTCGAAAAAAAAAAAAGTCGAATACACATTCATTGTAAAAACACAATTTGAAAAGCTCAGCTGTTTACATGAGAAAAAGGAAACTCCTCCACACACAAAACTACAGTTCCTTTCCTCATAGGTACCCATGGCTTCTGCTGCACGTCTATCTGCCTTTGCTTTGCAGTTTCTGTACCTTTGTGGTTTGACTCTAGTTCCTTGTAGCATGGTACACCACCACCAGGTGGCAGCACCGAGCCATGGCCTCCAGGTTCTGGGGGTCAATGCCAAGTACCCTGTCCGTTGACCTTTACAACCACATATTTTTCAGTCAATCACATCAAAAAAGCCACCTTTTTTTCTCCTTAACCCTTGATTTATTTTTTAAAACTTGAATCACATTCCTGTAGAGTGTAAACTAGAAATTATCATTACCTCAGAGATTCCCTGTAATGACCCTACCATGTGGGTTTATTATTCCCTTTTTACAAATGGGAAAACCAAGTCAGCAAGCCACTAAGTTTCCACACTTGGAATAATGTCACCACCATCTTTCTTGCTGACGTGTCCTGGCCTCCAGTGGGAGTGCAAGGCTTAGTGGCCATGCAGCACAGTCTTGGGTGCCACATGGGAGTGCATGAGGCTGTGGTAGCAATTGCTACCTTCCCGTGCATGTTCCAAGCACTTAGATGGTATCACAGCCATTGAGGAAGCTGGGGCTGGGTGCTGAGCTCAGAGTGCTCCAGCCTGACCTTGTCTTGTGCCCCTTCCTCCTCCAGTTCCGGAACCCCAAGGTATCTCTGCGAGTGCGTCTCTGCGACCTCTTGGGCCACCTGCAGCGGAGTGGTGAGCGGGACTGCCAGGAGTTCTACCGGGCCCTGTACATCCATGCCCAGCCCCTGCACAGCTGCCTGCCCAGCCGGCACGCCCTGCGTAAGTGCGTGTCCCAGTCCCCAGGGCTTGGCATCTTCTTGTTCAGCCCTTCACCAGAGACTGCCCTCTGGTTGCATCTTGTGTGGCCCTCAGAGTATTTCAGACAATATAGATGTTTCTGTCTCCACGTCTCCCTCTCTCTGTCTCTGTCTCTCTGTCCCTCTGTCTCCCTTTTTCTTGTGCCAGTTTTTACACAAAAGGTAGCATCTCTTGCATGCAGCTCTGCCCTTCTCTCTGTAATCTAATGAATCTGGGAACCCTTACACTTCTGATCAGAAATAGCTCACGGCTGTAGGCTGTACCAGCCTTGAGTGAACTGACCCCCCCAACCCCCACGACGCAGGTTGTGTCCACTTTCGCACAGGTAGATCCTCATGGCATGGCTGTTTCTGTAGAACAGTTTCTGACACAGATGGCTGGTCCAAGACACATGTGTTTTGGTTTAGAGGGTCTGGCCTGTGGGCCCGGGAGGCTTGTGAGCCCCGAGGGGTCCTCTGAGCTGCCAGGTTGGGTGCAGGGAAGGTACAAGCGGGGATGGCAGCTCAGTCCTGAGGCCTCTGCACCCAGGTCCCCAGGAGGAGTGGCTACTGTCCCTCAGTCCTCAGATGAGAGGCTGGAGGCCAGGAGGGAAGAGGTGGCTCGCCTCAGGCCACTCGGCTGGACCTGGGGCTAGTGTCCCTGCTCCCAAGGACAGGCTGGCAGGACTGGGCCCTGAGCTCCAGCATGGGACGGTCCTGTCACCACAGGTCAGGACCACACAGCCTGCCTGGAGTCAAGTACCTACCAGGGTGCCCTCAGGGCTGTCTGGCAGCTGGCTGGTTAGGGGGAGCCCCAGTGGGGTCTGGGGAAAGAGAAAGAGCGCCCTGCCCTCACATCAACATCATCAGACTTTGGACAGGCAGGTGTTTGTGCTGTGTTTGGTGCCTTGTGGTTGCCAGGGAACAATGAACCCCCTACTCCATGGTCCTCAAGTTCTCATGAAGTGGACAAAAGGAGAAGACACAAAACTGTGCAGGGTTCCTTCCCTGGCGCTGACTTCCCCCAAACACAGCCTGGAGGGCTTAGCACCGGCACAACCTGAGGGGCCTGGGTGGTCTGGGGGAGGGGGCTCGACAGCCCCCTTGGTTTCCCGAGGGCGGGGCAACCACCTTACCCTCTGGCCCACCCACGACTAACTACACCCTGTGATTTTGTTTCCAGAGAACTCAGATTGCACAGAGCTAGACTCGGGCACCGCAGGCCGTGAGCTCAGTGACAGGGGTAACCGCCTCCCATGTTCCTTCTCTCTGTTCCCCCACCCAAGGCTCCATCTCTGCCTTGGGGGCTTCTCCATTCCAAGTCGGGTTCCGTTCCTGGCTTCCTGTTGGACAGACCCCCTCAGGGTGCTCACTGGGTGTGTCCCTGCCCAGCTGACCCCAGCACAGGGTGTGAGCCTGTCCCTCGAGGCCTCTGGACCCCTTCCGCCCTCCTGGGCTCGGGAAGCTGCTCACGTGCATTTCTCCCCAGGACCCGTGGCCTTCCTGACCTGTCTCGGCCTGGCCGCAGGGCTGGCACTCCTCGTCTACTGCTGCCCCCCAGGTGGGTGCTGCCTGGCCAAGCCTCAGCCCAGTCCTCTCCAGACCATGGGGCAGAGCCCTGCCGGATGGACGGAGGCCTACACCTGAGGCCCCCTACTTGTGGCCCAGCGTGGCAGTCCTGCGGTTCCTTTCCTGCCATGCTGACCTTGTTGAGGTCCTGTGTGGGGAGCCAGTGCCAAGCAGGCCCACTCGGCATGGGGACCCCACATCACTCAGGTGTGGGGCTGGCGATGCCATGAGGCTGAGAGAAGGCACCTTCTCGATGGGTTCTGAGACCCCCTTGTCTTCCAGACCCCAAGGTGCTGCCAGGGGCCAGGCGTGTCCTGGGCTTCTCCCCTGTCATCGTCGACAGGCACGTCAGCCGCTTCCTGCTGGCCTTCCTCACAGATGACCTGGGGGGGCTCTGACCGATCCTATCCCTGCCCACCTTGGCTGCTTGCTGCCCTGGGGCTGGCTGGCTTTTCTAAGTGTTTATTTCTCACTGTGTATAACTTATGTAACAAGCACTTTACCTTCACTGTACAAAGGTGCTCAACAATATTAAATGTTTGAGTCTTATTCCTTCTCTCAGGAGTGTTTTCTAGATGATTCCAACACAAGGCATGACAGCATGTATAACTGGGGCTGACCCTGTGGGCTCTTGGCTTCCCGAGTCCAACCCAAGACCCAGGTCCTGCTCAGGCCGCCTTCTCAGACCCCTGTGGGCCTGGGCCTCACCCCTCCATGTGGGCTACCTGCCCCAGATGACCCCTCCTGTGTCCCCCAGTGCCCACCTCCAGATATCCCCTGCCACGTGTTCCCCTTCCCTCCCTCCCTGGCCACCTTCCACTACTTCTCTCCAGAACTCCCTACCTTGAACCCCTCCTGCCATCCCCTGCCTGGGTGTTGTAGGTCCCCACACCTGCCCCTGCCCATCTTCCCTCCTTCCGCAGCCCTCAGCCTCAGGTGGCGAGGACGAGGATGGACAGGGCGCACTGGGCTGCTCTGTTACCCGAGCCCTGGCCCATGGAGGGGCGCCAACCAAATGCCTCATGATACCTAGTGCCAGCATGTGTTAATTCGATTCCTCTTGGCAGCCCCAGGAGGTGGGCTGCTGTCCCTGATTTCCTGATGAAGAATCTAAGACTGAAAGGAGAGATCACTCAGCCAGGAAAGGGGGGGGACCCAGTGCATGAGGGGCTCCACCACCATCTTCATTCCCTTCCTGTGACATGTCCCAAGGAGATACCCCTCCCCTATCATCCCCCTTGTCTCTGTCCAGTCACCAGAGCCAACACCCTGATCCTGGGCCCTCGAGACCCCTCATACTACCACTATCTTGGAAATGGAGCCCCTCCCCCCGGGAGGTGATGACCCGCGCTTGGCGGGTCTGGGGAGGGTTCAGTTGACACAGATATGGTCAGAGCCTAGAAATGAACACAAAGTCTTGTCCCTGATCCCAGGTGGAGAGGAGGCTGAGACAGAAAAAAAAGAGTCCACAAAAACTTCTAGAACTTTTAGAGATGAAAAATGTAATTGTGCCATCTGAAGTCTTGGGCTCTGGCTCCTCACGCCCTCCCCCAACAGCCTGGGGTTTGGCCATACCCAGCACCTTGTCCTCAGAGCTGAGCCCCTGTATTTGTCTTGGGGACATGGGCCTGTCCCCTTGACCAGGGTGTTTGTACCTATTTGTTTCACCTGCCAGCCTCCGGCTCAGGATCTTGTCATGGGAATGTCCCTCGTGGACACAAGAGGGTGAGTGTACACGTCCAAGAGTGTGCTCTGCCTTTGGCTCTGGGGGCCCTGTGAGCCACATCCCCAGTGCCTACTACCCTCCTGCAGGCTGTGGTTGTCTGGCACCTGTCTTTTATGTGGATCCCTGTCACCACCCTCATTACTGATGAGGGAGCGGAAGCTCAGAGCCCAGGACCACACAGCTGCCAAGAGTGCCCTCCCCACACACGTACACATGCACACACAGGCATACAAACATACGTGCACACATACACGAAAAGTGTGCACATGTACACGTGCACAGTGCTCAGATACACACGTGCACCGCACTAGGCATGGGCTCCCAGGGCCTGGGCCTGGCCCCTGATGGGCTCCTCTCCCCATTGCCCCCACCCTGTCAGCTCCTCCCTCTCCAGCCTCTTTGGGGAAACAGAAGTATGTTTGTCAACCCAAGAATCATCATGAGCTTGCATTTTCCATAGGGGGTTTCCGGAGGAACCCACAGCCTGACTCCAGGAATGACGCTACCATTGGGGCCCCAGGAGGGGTTCCGCTCCCAGGTTTTAGTCTCTCAGAGCATGTGGGGAGGAAACAAGATGGAAGGCAGAGGAATCAGCTTCAGGACATGGTCTCTGGCTGATTCATTCAGCCAGCTCGTGGGCTAGTTCGCTCATTTGCATGCCCAGCCATTAAAGTGAGGGCCAGGGCAAGAGAGAGCCAGGCATAGGAGCTCTCCTTTCTGCCCTGAAGCCTGGGACAGTGCAGCTTCCCACTTGCTCCTCCACCTCTGCACTGCAGGCTGTGGGTGTGTGTCTCCAAATTCTGAGCCTTAGTTTACCCATCTGTAAAAAGGGACACAACCTTGGGACCCCTCCTTGAGCATGGATATCCTGAGCTGGATAGCACTGTTCCAAGTACTGTTCTCTGGAAATTGCTTCATGAATTTACCACTTTGCTGGAAGGCATAGCTAATGCATGTTCTCTCTGGGACAGACTCCTGTTGGGTGAAAGGAGTGCAGTTGTCTGTGCTCAGTGGGGAGGACACAAGTGCCACCCTGAGCTGAATGGGCTGAACGGATCCCCCACTGGCTGCGCACCACGTGAAGGTTCCTCTTGATCTTGTTCAGGGTCCAGGGTTAGGGATGCTGTGAACGTGCCCACTCCCTTCCAGCCTCCTCAGGGCTGTGAATGTGCACCGCACCCCAGGTCTCTTGCAGACAGTTCCCCATGTAAACTGGCTCTTATTGCTGCAGAGACACTGGAGGCCACCTTCCCGATTGGCCAGCCAGACCAGGGGACTAGTCCCTGCACCTGCTCTGGACTCTGAGCTCAGAAGGTGGCAGGGGTTCTCGAGGTCAGCAGACCCCTGAGGCCCAGCCCAGTATGTCCTGTCCAGTCTGCAGCCCCCCCATCCATTGTGAGCGAGCAGGATTCTGATTCTGAGGGTAATTGCTTCGTGGGCAGATGCCTGGGGTATTCTTGTTTTTCGGTTTTTGTTTTTGTTTCTCGCGGTACGCGGGCCTCTCACTGCTGTGGCCTCTCCCGTTGCGGAGGACAGGCTCCAGACACGCAGGCTCAGCAGCCATGGCTCACGGGCCCAGCCGCTCCGCAGCATGTGGGATCTTCCCGGACCGGGGCACGAACCCGTGGCCCCTGCATCGGCAGGCAGACTCTCAACCACTCCGCCACCCGGGAAGGCCGCCTGGGGGATTCTTGTTTTTCGGTTTTTGTTTTTGTTTCTCGCGGTACGCGGGCCTCTCACTGCTGTGGCCTCTCCCGTTGCGGAGGACAGGCTCCAGACACGCAGGCTCAGCAGCCATGGCTCACGGGCCCAGCCGCTCCGCAGCATGTGGGATCTTCCCGGACCGGGGCACGAACCCGTGGCCCCTGCATCGGCAGGCAGACTCTCACCCACTGCGCCACCAGGGAAGCCCGCCTGGGGTATTCTTGATGCTTGTCCTGCTCTCTGACAGACACGCTTGGGTAAAAGTGACACATGCCTGGTGAAAGTGACAGACACAACTAGGTAAAGGGCACTACTGGGTGAAGGTGACAGACGCCTGACTGTAGGTGATAGAGACATCTGGGTAAAAGTAAATGAGGCCACTGTGTGAAGGGTGCAGGCAGAGCAAACACTGAATAAGCCAGTGCCTTGATCTCAGCCTTCCAACCCCCTGAAATAAATGTTTATACAGCACCCAGTCTGTGGCCTTTGTTATAGCAGCCCCGAACTAAGACAGCACCTTTGAGGGAACATCCCAGAGACAGGCCCCGCAGGCCTATGGCAGGGAAGTCCTGGGTACTGTCCACCCCCCAAGACCTGTGAGACCCTGTGGCAGGGTTCCATCCCCTGAGTGGGGGGCGGTGAGTGCCTGTCCCAGGTCTCAGGACCCGTCTGGTGAGCTGTGATAGTCCAGGACACCTATTCCCTTGGCTCGAGCTGGGCTACTTCTTGTGACTGCTGACTTTCTCCTTCCATCCATGACCTACCAAGGCCTTGCCCTGGAGGTCCAAATCAGCCCCCGAGCTCAGGCTGTTCTTGGACCCTTCTGTGGATCCCCGCCTCAACGGCCCCTTCCCCGACTGTGCCTGGACTCCGTGCCTGCAGCTGAAGTCTGCGACAACAGCCCAGACCAGCAGCCAGGCCCCTCTGCCATCTGCCTGCCCCTGGCTGGTTGCTGCCATACAATGCCTCCACTCCTGGGCTGGGACTGAGGGAGGTAGAACAATGGGGCATCCATGTCTAGGCACAGTACCTCCCCACGTGAGGCCATGCCCTGCCAACCACCTTGTCAGTGACCATGACCTGGAATGAAGTAAGTCCATCAGGGTGTGAAAGGCACCATGGGCCATAGTCTCCCCTGCTGGCCCCCTGACCCTCTGTCCCCCGTCCCCACCTCCATACCTCAACAACTGGAACTGCCCATGATCCATGCCTCTGCACCTTTGCACATGCTATTCCCTCAGCAGGAACACTCTTTACTAACCATCCGCCCTCCACCCCCCATCTACTCAACCTGGGTCTTTGGTAAAATGCCATCTCCATCAGGAAAGTCCCCCAAAAACTCTAGTAAGAAAAGAGTAGTTCCTCATCCTGGCTATCACAGTGCTGGGATGACTGTCCCATCTCCAGTCTGCCTGGGGTGGGGAAGAACCCCCATGTGTAGGGAGAGGAATGAGGGAGGGTGTGAGGAGTATGGGAGGGACGGAAGTGATGCGGGCATTTGGGAGAAGTGTGTCTGTGAAGAAGGAGGTGTGTGTGTGAAGAGTAGTGGACCTGTGATGGAGGGAGTTAGGGCCCTAGATACTCTTGCCAGAGTGATGTGGTTCAGGCCGGGTGAGGTCACAGGCTGGTGTTTGCAGAACCAGAAATGCAACTGCAATTTGCACAATGCAGGGTTTCCCTCTGGGGAGAGGGCACAGGGTTCAGGTGTGGGTGCTGACACTGTTGGAATCCGGGGTTGTTATATCCAGTTCCCCCCAGGTCAGTGCTCTGTGGACTATCTCAGAGAAGATACTGCTCACCCTGTGACCCCAAAACCTCTGCATAAACCCTAGGCCTGACCAAGCGCTGGGTCAGGTCCCTGCTGTATGGGCTCTGGGACCCCAGTCTTGTAGACTGGATGGGGATTTGGGAGCACAGAGCAGGGGACCTTCCTCATCGCTGGCCACGTGGCAGCTGGGACCTCAATTCTTATTCCACCTGGAGGCAGGACTGGAGCCCCATCTCTCCTCTGAGGACACCAAGGGCTGGGGCAGGGCCTAGGGGGCATTGCTGCCATGGGGCATCTCCCCTGGGCCACACACAGGTCCAGCAGCTTATCTTAGTTTCCCATGAAATAAATACTTGAGAGAAAGGGAAGAAAAATGTTAAAACATTCAGCTCCTTGATTTTTATAAATAATGTGGTGAGAAAAGAGGAACTAAGTTCAATTAAAGGCAGGTGGGAGAGAAGGTGCCTGAGAGAGAGGGGAGGGAAATGGGTAGGTGGGTGTGGCAGGTGTGGGAAGGAGGAATGACCCAATCCTGCAGCAAAAGTCCACCTTCTTGGTCCACTGGCCCCCATCCCATCCTGGCCTACCTTCCTCAGAGCTCCCTGACTTACCCTGTCCTCCTCCCACCCAGGTCAAGTGGGCCATGGCCTTGAAGGATGGACAGTGGGGATGGAGAGTCAGGGAAGGAGAACCTGTAGAGTGAAATGGACCTAGAATACTCCCAGGGTTTGAGCCAGGCAGGAATAAACTGTGGTGTCCTTGGACACATGCAGGGGACATGAGAAATGAGACAAGCACAAGGGTTCCCAGAGGGACAGAGGGGTCCTGTTTGGGCTTCCACTGGCACAGAGCTACTTCCTCATCTGGAGACTCTGCCAGGGGTGACCTGGGGATGACTCATCTATCCCTACCCCTATCTATCATCTATCTGTCTATCTATCTATCTATCATCATCTACCCATCTGTCCATCAATCTATCATCTTTTTGTCATCCATCCATCCATCAGTCATCATCTATCTTTTACAGTAAGAGGGTTAAGCACACAGTCCCCCCAGAGCTTGCTCAACAAGCTCTGCATGACTTCCCCCTCCCCTGCACTGACCACCCCACACTCCTTCAAGGCCAGCCCCAGCTCATGTGGCCTCAGGGCTCGTGCACCACAGCCTGTCTTTTCCTGGGGCTCCCTCCCAGTCCTGGGTCCCAGAGCATCGGTCTTGAGAGCTCCCCAGCTCTTGACTTCCCCGTGTGTCCCTTTGTGGAGTCCCCCAACTTGGCACGTATGTTTCCTTGCTTCTTACTCCTTAAGGGTCTCTGCCATCCCCAGGGAGGGCAGAGAAGTGTCCCCGGGTGGGGCAGCTGCATGGTAGGGCAGAGGGGGTAGTTAACAAGCTGTGGATGTGTTAGGGTGTCAGAGGACTCCCTGAGGGTTGTCACACCCCCCTGGGTCTGGCTTGGCCCTGACTCGCTCTCTGGGCCTCGGTTTTCTGTCCATCCCTTGGCCACTGTGACACATGCACAGGGCTCGGAACTCGAGGAGGAGTGAATCTATTGCAGATGTTTACTAAGTACCTACTGTATGTCAGACACAGTGCTGGGGACATAGGCTTTGGGTGGTTGCAACCAGTGGGAGAGCCAGGTCAGACCAAATAGAAGTGCAAGTATGAGTAGGGGCCCACCTCCTCCCCCAGCTCAGGCAGAGCTCCCTCAGCCTTCAGGGAGATGGTGGGCAGGACCCTCCTTCTCAGGGAGCAGCCCTGGTCTTGGGCCAGACGGTGCAGGGGTAGTCAGGGCTCAGATATGGGCCCCAGGGGGACACTGTGGGCAGTGACGCTAGCCAATGGCACCAAAGGCAGAGTAAACCCAAATGGCCCACCATGACAGCGACCAGCAGTGGTGGTCAGGAGGGCCAGTGGGGAAGACCTCAGGGCACAGCCCTGACCCTAGAGAGCAGCAGCACATGCCATGGACCTAAGACAGGAATACATCTGGAGTGAGGGTCAGGGGGCCGGAACTGTAGAGGCAGGAGCCTGGGTGCTGGTGGGGGGGCGGTCATGTGTACCTGTTGGCGGAGCAGCTGGGGTAGGGGCTGTAGGGGGCTGGGATGCACAGACCCACCCACTGTCATGCCCTGTCCCCAATGCCCCTAGCACCCGTGGAGGCCAGCCTGGCTTGGTGACCTGGGACCAAGTCCAGCCATCTGGGGCTTAACCTCTCTGGCCACATCTGGGCCAGCTTCCTGTCCTGGCCAAAGGAGGAACTAGGCCATCTGTTGGCCACGTCCATGGTCCACACAGGCTGGCATCCATCTGGTGTGGCTGCCAGCCAGCCCGCACCACAAGCCACAGACTGCTTCAGCCTATACCAGGCACGTGGTGCTGGGCAGCATCCACTTGTGCTGGGCCCTGGGCAGGGCTGGACCTGGGGGCATGGACCCGGACACCATCCTGGACCCACCATGAGGGCCAGGTGGTAGGGAAGGTTCACAGCCAGGAGCCTGACCTCTGCTGCTTCCTGGCAATAACAAGACAGCCAAGGTAAGATGTGCTCATAGTGAGCGGCAGGAGAGGTGGTCCTCTGTACCACTTGCTCCCAGGGCCCAGCCACCTGCACGCCTCTGCATCTGAGCCCTCTGGCTGGGGTGGCCCCAGGTTCATTGGATCCTCTGGGAAATGTGTCCACCCACTGCCTACCTGCTGGTCTTGCTTCTTCATGGACCTCATCCCATATGTGGATCACCTTTAAAAACCGTCTTTATGGGACATTCAGACACTCAGAAGAGCAGAGAGCTGGCCCCGCGGCCCCAGCTCTGCAGCCACTAGCACTTTCAATCTTATTTCATCCATTTCCCTGTTTTTTCCTGGATTATTTATTTAAAGTAAAGACCAGGATTAGATCACCTCACCCAGAAGCACTCCTGTTTGTCAATCACTTTGTGCAGAGTTGAATTTTCAGCCCCACGGAAGAGTCTGTGGGGTCACCTGAATGTCTTAAGGGAACAAGGTGTTGGAGCTCCCCCAGGCTCAAAGTGGAGAGGGCAAGAGAAGTGATGGGGGAGGGGCCTTGGGAGCTCCTGGGGGCTGCATCCCCACCCAGGGCTCCAGTTGCTTGGAGGGGATTCTCAGGTATCTCACCTAGAGAGGACCAAGTAAGAGCATTGTTGCCTCAAGGAGATGAGGGGGTGGGGCCAGCAGGAGTCAGAAAGGAGGTGACAAGGAGACAGAGAGTGAGGTCTCAGGCCCTAGAGGCCACAGGGTGGACTGAGGGAGCTGGAGGGCCCAGCCAGGTGAGATGTGGCCCCAAGGTGCCCCCGAGACAGCACCTGGCCCTTGTTGGTGCCTCTGCAGGGTCGAGGCTTGCTCAGCACCAGCCCCACTCTCCTCAGTCCCCTCGGCCTGAGTGAGCAGCAGTGTCCAGCACCACCACAAGGTGAGCCAGTACTGTGGGTGCAGAAGGGACCTGTGTGGGCATGCAAACTGCAGGAAATGTGGGAGTGCTGGAACTTTCCATGAGGGTCTGGTCAGGGGTCACCGGTCCCCGAGGACACATGGGGGTGATGTCTGGAGATGCCAACAGAGGCTGCTCCCCACAAAGGTCACAGGCTTGTGGGGAGAGAGAGAGGAGGCCTGCACAGGCTGGTGCTCTGAGGGGCATGGTGCACAGCACCCAGGCCTGGGGGAGGGGAGGATGCCACTGGGAGCCACACGAGGGGGAGCATCAGCTTTACTGGTTACTTGCACTTAGAAAAGTGGGGGCTCAGACCGCCAAGGAGGGGTAGGGCCCTGCCGAGTCACTGCTGGTAGAGGGTGCGAGGCCTGAGTCAGTGGCCACGGTGGGGGTCCCACAGGGTCGCTGGTGGTCTACAGTCCTGGGTCAGGAAGTGCAGAGGTCATGGGTCACTCAGGGTGGGCAGCACACAAGGCCAGGACACTGCTGCACTGGCAGAGGGCAGGCGCCTCCTCATCCCTCTGGAAATGTCCTGAGACGGCGCCAGCCTCTTGCCCCCCCATCCTTGGGCCTGCTGCATGTCCACGGCAGCGACGACCCTTGCTGAGGACTCTACAGTTCTGTCTTCTGGGCATCACTGCGCCATGCTCCAGGAGGAGGAGCAGCTGAGGATGGGGCAGGCCCTGTGCTGGCCGGAGTGGCCTGACCGTGGGTGGCTTGCTTGGATGCAGTCCAGCGGGGCCAGCCTGGGCTATGGCGGTTTGGGGGAATGCACGCACAGGAGGGTGGGCCTCAAGGGCAAGGCGCCTCCTGGGTTTAGGCAGCTGCGGCCAGGCACGATCCGGGGGCATCTGCAAAGAAGGGAGAGGAGAGGCATGAGGGTCGCCAAGGCCAGAGGGGCCTCCAGTTCTGTTCTGGTGACCCTGCCTCAGTATTGTGTCTGGCAACCAGCCCACAAATGTTGGGGTCACTCCGACTCCGGAATCAGACAGCCCAATTCTGACCTGGGAGAGCCCCAGTTTCCCCTTCTGGGTCACTGTCAGGATTTAAAAGCCTGGTCCCAGCACGCTCTGATAGGGGCCCTCTGAGAGCATGGGCCGGCGGGTGGACATGTGCCGTGGGGCCCACAAGGTCTCCTTGCCAGGCTGGTGCTTGGGGAGAGTCAGGACTGTGTCTGGGGCACACAAGCAGGTGATTAATAAGTGGCCCAGTCATCATGCAATGAGTGAGAGAGCAGGCTGGCATCCAGAGGCCTCCACGGGGCACAGACTTAACAACAAACTGGTACCAGCAGCTGGGCAGTGAATCGGATGCTATTGGTGGGGCCAATAGCAATGGCATGGGCAAGTGGAGGCCAGATGCTCACAATGGGGCCACACAAAGGCCCTGCTCCCAGCATCTTACGGCATTGTCCACTTGGTCAATGTGTAAGGCTTTCTAGTATGCCCCTGACACACAGGTGCTTGCTGTGTAGGGATGGTCTCCTGTCCACTCTGCTGTGCTAGTGGATGGACAGTTGTCTGTTTGTGGCACTTACCTCTCCTCTGGGGCAGGTCCGAGGACTGCTGGACCCAAGGGTGGGTGGACCTGTGTTGTGCAGCCCTGGCCAGGGCTCCAGACTCTGGACACATGACACATGCCAGACCCACTGACCTTCTGCATCTGCCCTCATGACAATCAGGTTGCCTGTGTCTGAGGCCCTATAGTAGGGGCTTGCTGAGTGTGTTATGAGGGTCACTCCACTCCCTTGTGGCTCCTGCTCCCAAGTGGGGTGACCCTCGGCAGGCGCTGGGTCTCTCTGAGCGAGGACAGTGGGCTGAGTGTGGTGTGGGGTTGCACACGGCCAGGGGCGCCCACCCTGCAAGGCCCAGGTGAGGGCAGATGCAGTCACAGGGGCTCTGCATGAAAGACCCTGAGTCCCCCATGCTGGGTTGGTGACCCAGTGGGGTGAGTGGGTGGGCTCGTGGTAGAGGCACGTGTAGACCCTGCCGGGGCCGGCCCTGACAGCTCACCCGAACCCCTACTGCCGAGGTGCCATGTCCATCGTGGGCTTCTGGACGCCAAAGGCAGTGATGAAGATGTTGACCACGACGATGATGAAGACCAGGCCGGTGGCCAGATTGTTGAGGAAGTCCAGCTTGGCATGCTTGGCAGGGTTGTTGAGGTCATACCTGACTGTGGGCGAGAGGGAGCAGACACTGCCCAGGGCTGTGCAACACCAAGGGGCCCTCTTCTGTCCCCCAGAGAGAGACATGGCTGCCTTAATACATTACAGACAATGGGCTCTGGCCTGGGCAGTCTGGTATCTGTGGCCTGACCACTGCATTCCCCCTTGTTCAGTGAACAGAAGCTCAGAGGGGCCTGCTGCCTGGTCACGAAGTGGAAGGCATGGAGGCCCAAGGCCCAGGCTTGGATTTTAAGGCACAATGTGCACAAGCAAGCACCTTTCTGAGTGCTGGTGCATGATAATCTAGCCATCCTCACACCTACCCAAGGCTGTCCTTATGTCCACCTTCTAGGCAAGCAAACAGAGGTCCAAGAGGTCGTGTAACCTGCCTGAGGTCACACAGCCAGGCAGCGGTTGTGGGGAGCCCAAAGCTCTTGCTGCTCTTAGCCCTGACCCTCACCTTGGGGGCAGGACTACCACCTAGTCCCTACGGACCGCCATAAGGTCTAGAGGGTACACAGTAGGTGCCCAGTACATATCAACTCTTAGCACATGTTATGACATTTTCCTGTGTCCTCAGCTTGGGTGAGTGGAAAGATGGAGACATGGGGTCCCTCTGGGGGCCACGGTGGGAGCTACATTTTGGACCACGTGCCTAGTGAGAAGGGCCAGGGCTCCCGTGCAGCTCTGTGAGGGCCTGGAAAACACTCAGTGGGGTAAGTGACGCATCCCAAGGTGCGTGCAGGCAGAATCAGCTGACCGTGGGGCAGGGGTACCCCAGGGCCCTCCCACTGCTGGGGCCCCCTGCCCAGGCACGCACCAAGGAAGATGAGCAGCACGCCCACACCGATCTGCAGCATGAGGGAGACGGAGATGAGGACCACCAGGGGGATGAAGAAGGCGAATCCAGGGCCCTGCTCGATGACAGCCTTCAGCTGGGAGGCGTTGGCCAACAGCAGTGCGATGTCCAGCATGCTCTCGGCCGCACTCTTCTTATTGGCATAATGGTTCATGTTGATGGGCTGGTTCCTGCCCCAGCGGGGTGGCTGCAGGGAGGGGGGCGGTCAGCCTGGGCTCTGCGGCAGGGGGCTGCAGGCCTGGGCCCACCCTGGTGTCCCCCCCTTTGAGCCTGGTCTCCTTCCCAGGGATGTGGGGGTTGATCGGATCAGCAGGTGAGGGCCCAGATAAGGGCTCGAAAGGGAAGTGCTTATTAATAGAACAAGAGGCCCAGAGAAGGCTGTGCAGCCCCTGCAAGACCCACCCTAGGAATCAAGTCCTGGAAGAGAAAGGAAACAAAACACAACCTTAGCACACACTCTGGTTTTAGATGGGAAAATGCCGCCAACTGTCTGCCTGCCATGGGCGGGGCTGTCTGGCAGCCTTCCCTGCATGCCCCTGCCTGCCCTCCTCTCCAGGAGGTGATTGGTGCCAGGGCGGGAAGTGACATGACGGCATCTGGATTCCAGATCCCTGCATACTCGCCCAGACCTGAAACAAGTCTTCCTGGGATGGCCGATCCACCCAGGCCATCTCCCAGCTGTGCAGGCACACAGCAGGTGCTCAACAGATGCCTCAGCATTTTACAATGCAACTGAGCTTAGCTTCTTCCTTAATTTTTATTAAAAAAATTTTTTAAACCACTTTACTGAGGTGTGATTGACACACAAAAACTGTACATAATAAACGTGAACAACTTGAAGAGTTTGGAGCTAAGTGTGTACCGTGACACCATCACCACATCCAGGCCACCACACATCCAGAGTCTTCTCCTGACCCTTTATTATTAGTATTTGTGATAATACTAATATCACCCTTAGAGTGCTGTACTGGTCACGACATGCTGCACAGTGGATCTCCAGGGCTCATTCTGCCTTCATGTTCACGTTGATAAAACAGGAACACAAGTTCTGATAACTTCCCTCACTTCTGCCTGAGAACATCCCCAGTCCTCAAGGCCAGGGCCCCTGTCCCTCCCAAGGGCCCTCCATGCCCCAGGGCCCCACCCAGAGCTGACTCCCCCTGTAGGATAGGCTCTTCTGTCCCAGGGCAGGAGCGGGGAGGGTAGTTAGGCAGGAGAAGGTCTGCCTCCGAGGCTGGAGTCCAGGCCACAAAGACCCCTCCCAGGACTGGAGTTTACCTCTTGGGGCGGCTGTTTCACTTGAAGCCAGCTCTAAGCTGCCAGGCCTCCTCTTTGTATCCAGCCCATCTGCTCTCCTCAAGCTGCCCCTGGCCAGGCCCCTCCCCAACCTCCCAGGACAAATCTGTACCCCTCAGCCCTGGCCGCTTGTCCACAGGAATCCCTGAGCCACTAGGCCTCCTAGGGCCATTCAGATCTTGTTTCTAGAGTCATGGAAGAGGCAGGGATGGGAGGTGGGGGTTCTGGGGAGGGCAAGCCTCTACTTTCTGCAGCTGGACATACTTCACAGAACTACAGAAGGGCGGGGTCTTCATTTTTACATTATGTCTTTCAAAGTTAACCTAGAATAACATGCCCAGGAGGGAGGACAGGAACGTAGGCGGCTCTGCTATGTCCTGCTTTCCCTCAGTGTCAGTTGTTCTTAAGTAGCAAATCTACTTGGTTTAAAATTCTAGACCCAAGAGCCCCCAGGGAAAGCCTCCTCCACTGGACCCAGGGCCCTGGCCTGCTCTTTGGGAAATTCCATGTGCAGCCTGAGGTCTCCCCTTTCTTTCTTCAACTCCCCCCTTTGCCTCTCCATGCCAGGCCTACAGTTGCACTCACATCTGGGTGGGCCACACCCCTAGACCAAGAACACCCAAGGCACACCACTCCTCCCCAGGGTCTGTGCCCTCCCCCGCAAAAGCACCAGGCTGTCTCCCAGCTCTGCTCTTGCAAAGCGGCCCATCTGGCCATGCTTCACCATTTGTGTGCTCCTCTGGGTGTGGGCATCCTGGAGACACTGGCCCGCTGGCCATGTGCCCCTATGTTTCATAAACCAGAAGTGCCAAAATGTCTTCCACACACACGTAAGTACCCAATACACATCTACACACAAGCACAATACATATATGTGTGTAAGCACACACAAACATGTATACACAGTACACATGCACAAACACAGATGAGCACACATGCAGACGCATGTATACATAACATGTATACACACATATACAATACATATGTATATATGCATTAACAAACACACATACACACACATATGTACACATCCAGGCTAACTGTGGAGGCTTCTGAGGAGGAGGGAGAATTCCTTTTTATTCTTGAGCTCTCTTGAACTGTTGAAATATTTTATGCCCATGCAGCCACATGCACATTCAAATACAGAATGACACCATCAGCAGCAGTGCCCCCAGCACAGGGCGCCTGTGCCCCGCTGTCCTCCATCTTGGGTGCCCAGGGCACAGCCCATCATCTTACTCACCCTTTAGCTAGGTGCTTTGCTCCAGGGAGTCCCCCTGTCCTCACGCCCCACTTACCGAGGGTAAACTGAGGCTATATGGGGAGGAACCTTGTCCAAAGCCAATAGCAAGTGAGGGTTGCACTGGGATTTGAACCCAGGTCCCAGGGCTCAGAAGCCCTGAGAGCTGACACGACAGTCCCCTTGGGGCCTGCAGTGGGGGTCTGGGGTCTGGGTCATCTGTGAGCCTGAGTGCTCAGAAGTCCCCAGCCCCTGGCTCTAGCTGAGTGACCTCAGGACAGCCAGGCCCCTCTGGGGTTCAGTCTCCCATGTGTGCAACAGGGCCACGGAACAAACATGCCAGGAGGTTCTGGGGGGTCTGGCCACTGTCTCAGGGTCCCAGTTAGGAAGCAAGGGCCCCAGGCCATGTGCCCCTCATGATACAGGGCACTTCCTGCCCATACGGCCATCTGCTTCCTGTTCAACCTGTGCAGTGATAAGGAGCGCTGGCCAGAGGCTGCAGGCCGGGGGGCTGGTGGGGGGAGCTCTGGTCAAGCTCCAGCTCACTATAGCCTGGCAGTGTAGCCTTGACAACACGCTCCCCCTCACTGGGCCTCAGTTTCCCCATTTGTACACCCCAGGCCACAGTCTGGGAAGCTCTACAACCTACCAAGTGCCCCCACTAACAATGAGAAAGAGCACTGTTCTCCCATTCTATAGAGTGGGAGACTAAGGCTCAGGGGGGCTCACCCAGGGCTACTGTGAGGGAGGGGCAGATCAGAATTTGAACCAGCCTATCCACCTCAAAGCTTAGGGCCATGCAGGACATGGCACAGCTTCATGTCCACCCTGGTCAGAGAGCCCAGGAGGTTTGTGTGGTAGGGGCTTGGGTGGGGAGGAGGCTGCAGGGCTGATCCGCTTCTCCCATGCCTGACCTTGTGTCCTAGGCCTTCTGCGGAGGGGCTTTGAGCTGTGGAGGGAGCTCTGGGCCCTAGAGGTGACTGCTGCACAGGTGAATCCCAGGGAGGCTGCTATCTTGAGAAGGTCACTGGGGCTGGGGGGGGGGCGGTCAGAGCCCACCTCTCACAGGTGCAGAGCTCTATGGGCCTGGACAGGCCACCTGGCCACCCAGCTGCCAGAAGCCATGCTGGGACCCTCTCACGGAGACCCCTGCCCATGACCTGGGCAGTGCAGGGAACAAATACCCAGTTTAATGTGTCCCTAGGGCCAAGAGGACTTCCCTGAAACCTCAACGGCATCCCAGAAGCTGAGTAAGCTTGGGGCTGCCAGACATTTTCCCCTAAAAGCCAGGAAGGAGCCTGTGGGGAGGGAGCTGACTTTGGCAGATGCCCACAGGGCTGGCTCCTTGAGCCCACTTTCTGTGGACAGAGGGTCTCATCCCAGCCATTGGTAGGCAGCTTGCAAGGACCCAGGCCACCTGGCCCAGGGTCACACTGCTGGGCAACCTCAGCTTGGACAGGGAGAGGAGTTGGGACAGAAGCAGGATTCAAAGCAGGTCTGTGGTACTCAGAGAACCCAGTTTCAGCACAATGCATCCTCCAGTACACCCTGGGCTTGGATGGGCTGCCCATGGCCTACAGCTGGGCCCAGGAGGTCTGGCCCACCCCCAGCCTCCTGTCTGTACACTCTCTGCTCCCCTGGGAGACAAGGGCAGGCCAGGGCTGTGGCCCACTGAACCCCTGCAGGACCCCTCAGGGTTTTGGTTATGGACTTCCTCCAATCCTGCCTGCCCCAATTCTGCCACTGACTCCAAACCCCATGTACAAGTATGGAACAAGGAGCCCACATGGGAATTCCTGCCCACGCTCCCAGAGCCCAATTTCATATCTGTAGAACCAAGCCCCCAATAAATCTATGAGGTTCATCAGCTATCCTGGGAGGAGCTGGGGTGTGGGCCTTCCATCAGCACCTATCCTTTATCATCTCCATATCCTGCCACACCACAGACCAACAGAATGACTGGTCTGTGCCTCAGTTTCCTCATCTATAAAATGGGCACATAAAGGGGAGTGAATGAAGGGCTCAGAGGCCCAGTGGCTGGTCAGAGCACAGCTGGTGCAGGGCAGGACTGGATGTTCCTCTTCCTCACCACCCAGGCCTCACCACTTTGAAAGGTTGCCTCCAAAATGAACTGTACCAATTTGTGATTAATTCCACTTAAAAAATCCATAACAAGGAAGAGAAAGTACTAGCCCCAGAAATGCATGAGCTGAGTAGGTCCAGCTCCAGATGCTGGGCTATTGCAGCCACTGCTGCATAAGGCCCCTCCCCTTGGGCTCAGTGGGCAACAGGGGATGTGCGGGCTCTGGGGTCCTTGCCTCTGGCTGGGACCTCAGAACTGACTGAGTAGGATATGTTGGGGCCTGGGGTGTCCCTTGTCTGACCCACTAGTGCGGGGCATAAGCTGTTATTGTGGCCACCCACCGGACTCAGCATGAAACCGCCTGCTCCAGGTCACACTGGCTTACTCCTGCACTGTCCCCATACCGTCCGCACACAGCCAGCCCCGAGATGTCTCTTGCTCCATGTCTGAGTGCATGGCAGGAAGTTTCCTGGGGTGGGGGGCGGGGGGGTTCCCTGCTGCAGCTGGGCTGGGTTGGGCAGTCCCGCTTCCTGTGGACTCAGCAATGGCTAGCAGTAACCCCGCAGCCATATCAGGGCTGCCTTTTGGAACGTGGCCAAGACCCCACCAGCCTCGGGATCTGCCAGGAGAGCAGAAATGAGAAAAAGAGCAAACTTGGGACTTCCCTGGAGGTCCAGCGATTAAAACTCCATGCTTCCAATGCAGGGGGTATGGGTTCGATCCCTGGTCGGGGAACTAAGATCCCATATGTCGTGCAGTGCAGCCAAAAAAAAAGTTTAAGAGAAAAGGAGCAAACTTCCCCCAGCAGAGGCTGTGCACATACCCCTCCCTCCCAGGACTTGGCTTCCAAGCCCAAATGTGGCCCCAGGAGCCTCACTGCACCCTGTCCTGCCACCTCCCTGCTGTGTCCTCAGCTGGCTGTGGTCCCAGAGTCTGCTGCAGGGTCCAACGCAGCTGCCCCCTGAGATAAATCCCCGGGCATGACACAGTCAAGGACCACATTTATTTTCACAATAAAATTGATGTTTACTATTCCTGCTGCTGCCAGCCGAAAGTGAGTTGACTTAGTGAAGACTCCAACTCACTCCTGTGGGGCATCTGAGTGGACGGGCCTTGTGTGGAGGCCATAGGGATATGGGGCACGTGGAGCGGGACATCTGCAGAGCTCCCCCACCACCCTGGCCCGACAGGGCTCATCTGCCCATGGATTACACATATAACTCTTCCCTGAGCCCAGCCACCCTGGGAGGTGAGTGATCCTGCCCCACTTCACAGAGGAGGAAACTGAGGTTCAGAGAGGGTCTGCACTTGCCCAAGGCTGCATGGCAGGGCGTCTCGAGACTGATGGGGGCTCTGGGCCTGGGCCTCCCACTCAGTCCTCTTGCAGCCAAGGACATACTGGTGACCCAGCCCACACACCCTGCTGTCTGGGGCTCTTGCTTAAGTGGGGACACATCTGAAGATCCTGGGGTTTGCCCCTCCTCCCAGCAAGCCTTTCTAGTCCTCCTCAAGCAGGAGCTTGGGCCTCAGATTCAGGCAGGGACCGCCAGGAGAGAAGGCTGTGGAAAAGCCAGGTGAGGTGCAGGGGGAGGGCCATGCCTGTCCACAGGGATTGCACCTGAGGGAAGGTGCTGCCCTTACCAAACCCTGCCTGGGCTTCATCTTTGAGAGAGGGTCTTGTGTGGCAGGCAGGAATGTTAACAATGCTGTGTGCCCAGTTTCCTACAGCACTTCACACGCATTAGCCCATTTATCCTCACCATAACCCTCTGAGGGAGGTACTACTCTCACCCCATTTCACAAATGAGAAACTGAGACACAGAGTGATGTGCTCAAGAACACAGTGAGGCAGGTCCTGAGGGTGGGAAGGGGAAGGCAGAGGCTGGAGAGCAGTGTTGGGTGGGCCTGGGCCCCAGGCAGGGTGAGCAGAGCAGCCTTCAGTACTGACCATCTCTCCCAGAGCCTCCCTGCCTGTGACTGGAGCCACCCTGGAAGAATGTGTTCACTATCACATGAGCTTCCAGCCCCTCCATGGCCTCCATAGCTGGCAAGGTCTGACCTCCCATACGACCTCCAGCTCCCCAGCTCCAATGTATTGATACTTGGTGGTCCAGCCCCTGGGCCTTTCTCTTACTGTTCTCCCTGCCTGGGATGCCTTTCCCAGGCATACCTGTACCCCATTCCAGTGCCAATGTCCCCACTGGTCAGGAAGCCTTCCTGACCCCACTCCCACCTGCCTTCAGAACCAACCCCTGGGAGTTCAGCACTTTGGCCGTGGCTTCTCCGTCTGGACCGGTCTCAGCTCTCAGACTGAGTGGTACAGGGCTGCAGCAACTGCAACTGGTCCCAAAGCCAATGAACGCAGTGATCCCTGAGCACACCCATCCTGCCTGCTGAGGGCCCGTTCCCCCAGTCCAAGGCCTTGCTTGCCCCACATGTTCTCCCCCCATCCCCTAAACGTGGCCTGTTACTACAACATCGCCTAGGACTGCTCACCCACACCTGAGCAGGGCCGGTCTCTGCCTCAGTCAGGCGCACATGGCCACCGTCCCTACCCCCAACCCCAGGGGGTCAGAAACTGAAAGAATGTCCAAAGTCAACAAGTTGGGAGGGCGGTGCTCAGGACTGCGCCATAAACAGAGGCCCTGGGGAAGTGCTAGTCCAAGGCAAAGCCAGTTAGGAACCGCTACTCTGGCCCTGCCAGTGGGACAGGACCCCAGGGTGGGAGGGTACCAGCTGTAATATGGGACCACTGCCAGGGCCTGCCCCATGCCCACAGTGCTTCCAGGCCAGCAGGGCAGGCTCTGAATAGAGCCTCTCGTGCGGGTGGAGAGAGGAGAGGGGGCCACAGCGGCACCAAGTTCCCCATCAGGGCACGCACAAGATTGTGCGGTCTCCGTGGACACCGTGGGTGACGTAACTGTCTGCCCGCTGCTGGCCTGGGGCCCAGAAGCCGAGATCCACTCCGCCCAGTCCGGGCGCGCATCGAGCCGGTGGAGAGGCAAAGTTGGAGTGTGGTGTGGGAGCCAGGAAGGCAGGGGCCCGCGGGAAGTGGCGGGGGGAGGAGAGAAGGTGGCGCCCAGGCCCCTCGGCTGTGCAGCTCGGTGTGGGCGCTACCTGCCCCAGGCCACGTCCGGCATTTTGCCAGCCGCCCCCGCCCCCGCTCACTTTCCGGGGTGGCTGGAGCCTCAGGGCCACCGCTGGGGCCCCCGACCGCGCGGGTAGGGGGCGGAACGCACGGGGCGTGGCGACCACCGCCACCCTCATTAAAGACGCGGCGCGCAGCTGGTCGGCGCCCATAGGTCCCTAGGGGCCGCTGGCGCCGGGCTCAGAGAGGGCGGGCATCGGCCAAGGTCGCAGAACCCCACGGGGGTAGGGGTGCTTACCGACGCGTCCGGGGAGCCAAGCGAGCCCGGGCGCACGTCGCCATTGAGCTCATACTCCTCGGGTCGCGAGTCCATGGCGCGGCGCTGGGGCAGCCTTGCTCCGGGCCTCAGGGCGGCCGGCGCCTCAGCCTTTGAGACCCTGCTGCGCACCCGCGCCCCCTCCCGTCGGCCCGCCCCCCGGCCCGCCCAGCGCACGCCACCGCCCTCAGACTCCGCCCCCAGACCGGGTCTGGAGGCCTGGCTGGCTGGACTTAGACTGCCGCTCTCCTTCCCAGTGTGGGCGGCAAGGGCCGCGGGATCCCGCGCTGCGTTTCGGCACTCTTAGGCCCCGGACCTCGCGTGTTCGTGGTAAAGTACGTCGCCCTCTGTGCTCCTGTCGTGGACACTTTTAATCCATAAAACGAGGACAAGAACCGGCCTTTCCCCGGCCTCTTCGCTAACTGCCGAACGCGCTGTGAAGGCGAAAGGGCGCTCCCGCGGGTGTGGGTTTTATTTTGTTTTTTTTTAATGGGGTGAGGCTCACCCCGGGGGCCCCACTGCAGGTCTCGCCAACACATCGTCCGCCCCGCACCCGGAACCTGAGTCAACGAGTCGTGTGGGTCTCACACCCTCTGAGCCTCGGCCTTCTCGTCTAGGAAATGGGGGCAGGAAGGCCTCCCACGCACTCACGAGGGGAGGGAGGGGGGAGGCAGAGAGCGGATCACCACAGGTTGGGCCCGCTTTGTGTGCCAGTGCCCGCCGTTGCCTCTCATGAAGCAGCCTCTGTGTCTTCAGGCAGGACCCCCTTGTTTGGGGTGGCACCCTGTGTGTGCCCGTGCCAGCCGTTGGGGGTGGCCTGAGCGTGTTGGTTCCTCCAGCCCTTGGCTCTGTCGGCCAGGACGCGGGCCTCTCCCAGAAGCCAGGCAGGTACGAAGGGGCCAGGCATTATCTCCCCTGGCAGGTATGCAAAAGTACAGGCCTCTATGTTCTCCTGTCCTGACCCTGACCCGGCTCCCAGGCCCACCTGCTTTTCACTCCTAGTCGAGCCGCCCTCCCCCTCTCCACCCCTGCCCCTTTTCCGCCGTCTGTCACGGTGTCTGCTGATGTCTTCAGCAGAGTGGCTCAGGCAGGTGGCTTGACCTCTGTGCGTCAGCTTCCCTGCCTGCGAGGGAGACCAAGGCCATGTGGGCATGACCTTCTCCCTCCACATAAACCAAAGACCAGAGAGGGTAAGCAGCAGTGCCCAAGGTCAGGAGATAGTGAGTTACATTGGCCTGGAGCTGGAGGTTCATTCATTCATCCTGTAACCACAGAGTGCCTGCTGTATGCCATGCCCTGTTCTAGGTGCTGTGGGCTGGAACAGGACTTCTGGGGCAAATGGGAGGTGGCGTGGGACAGCCCTGCGTGGGGCCAGGTGCATCACTTTTTGTCTTACAGCCCTGGGAAGCAGGTGTTACCCCCTCACATGATGGGAGGAAACTGAGGCACAGCTGGGAAGAGACCCAGGAGGGCCATGCTCAGAACTGGGGAGATTGTGCAGTCCTGTAAGAGTGGACTGGATGCTCTCCCAGCTATTCTACCCAGCCAGCAGGTGGGTACCCATGGGCGTTGTAACCTATTGCCTGTCTAACCTGTGATTGCCCTCCACACTGGACCCTCCTTGTTTCCCCCTGCCCAGAGCCTCACCCCCGCTGCTAGAGGGAGTTTTGAAAGTGGAATAGAAGGCATGGAAAATGCAAGTCACCCTGGAGATTTATCAGAAAAAGGAATCTTCCGCTAAACCCTGCACCAGATCCTCCTCCTGACCTGCTGGCATGTCCAAACCATTTGTGGTGGGGGACAGGCTGGGGGCTGTGGGGTGCCCACAGCACTGGCTGAACCCAGCTGGGCGCTCGCCCGCTGTATGCTGTGGCTGGTTTCCTTCTCTGTTCAATGAGGTGTTTAGATTTGGTTCCTCAGTGCTCTGCCCATGGTGGGGGCCTAGTGTCTAGGGTCTGTATGGGCTGCCCTGAGAGCTTGTCCTAACCTTAGCCCTGAAGTCCTGCAGCCCACAGTTCAGACCAATAGCCCTCCCTTTTGTGCAGGTGTGAGCAGGGCCTGCCCAGTCGCAGCACCCCTGAGGGCCCAATGCATCCCAATGGGACATCAGTTCTGCCCACACACAGCTGTCCCATGAAGGAGGAACTGCTGCTGGCCCACTTCATAGCTAAGGAAACTGAGGCTCACAGAGGTGGCTACTGCCTCAGTCCTAGTTCAGAAAGCCACCATGAGTGGGGACACAGCAGTGCCTGGGGGTCTGATCAGGCCTGGGCATGGTGGCCATTACAAGTAGTAGTTACTGTTATTCTCACATAACCCACAGCTAACTATTCATGAGCAGCTGGAAATCCAGAATTTTTAAGTTGGTATTATTCATACAAAAGCACTAGCCTCTCTGCCCTAGGGGCAGTGCTGGCTCCTGGAGGGGCCAGGGAGAGGGCAGCCAGGAGAGAGGGCTCTGAGGTTGCAGGGGAGGCCCCAGGTGTGGGGGTGGGGCAGGTGAAGAGAGGTGGGAGGAGAGGGCTTTGTTCCTGCCTGTTTGCTGAGTGAGAGGGTTTCTGTGGGTGTCATAGGGGTCTCTCGTGTGGGCCACATGGCAGCTCTGTGCAGAGGTTCATTATTCCCTCTGTCCAAAAGGCGGAAGCCAGGAAAGATCGTGGTGGAATAATTGGGTGTTTAGACCTGGGTTTGTAACTGTGCTCTGTACTGACCACCAAGGGACCCAGGCAGGCACTTCACCTTCCCAGGGTAGACCTGTGGGGGGCTTGGTCAGCCCTGGGCAGGGTCTCATTCTCCAGGTGTGCCTGTCCTCAGGGAGGGACTTCCCTTGTCTGCTTTGTCATTTTCATTTGCCTATGCTGTGTCTGTTTACCAGATTGTTCCCAGGACAGACTGAAAGGGGCAGTGCCTACCGTGTGTCCCCACATCTACCTGGTTTCAAATTCTAATGCTGGAGAGACCAGCATGACTGTCCAAGGCCGGTTCCCAGATGCTGACCATGAGGCTTGGGTCCATGGGGAAGTGACCATTGGGTAATGTCCCAGGAGATGGGGTGGGCTGGGGAGGGACAGGGCCAGCAGCTGTGCTCCAGCAGAGAGACACACGTGATAGAGAGGCTGCATGTGCAGGAAACGTACATGTGCAGACACACACACGCAGCGTGATGCTGAGGTCACCTGCCCCTTCGGAGCTGTGTGACTGGGGATACATTTACTGTCTGTAAAGTGGGGATGCTGCGAAGATGAATTGACCCAGCCCAGGTGAAGCCCAGACCAGCTCCCGGCAGTGCGGGTGATGGTGGCCTTGACCTAAGCCCCCTCCTCATGCTGCCACCTTGAGCAGGTGCTGAAATCCTGCTGGCCAGTGATAGCCAAGGGCCACATCACCCAGAACAGGCCCCAGAGTCTGGTGGCTCTTAGGGCGGTGGCTTCATGCCCTGGGTGAGACAGAGAGCAGGATGCCTGACCCACTTCACTCCTCATCAGGAGGAATGGGAGTCTCATGGCTAGAAGGGCCTGGGCCCCACTTCACCCAACACACCACCAGGAGGGGGATGAACATTCCCTGTGCCCCCGAATTACTGTGGGGAGATCACGACTGTGTCACCTGGGATCTGGGAAGATGTGCATTCAGATAGACCACATGAATGGGAACCTTCGAAAGTGGCTGAATCCCTGGCCCTTTTCCATTCATGAGAGGCAAGGAGGCAGAGATGGCATTTCCATTTTACAGAGAGAGAGAGACCGAGGTTGGAAACGTGGTGTGGCATGTCTGAGGTGCCCCAGGCTGAGTGAAGCAGGCCTGTGCTCAACCCTACCCCGGGAGGCTGGCTTTGCAGCTATAGCTCCTGTCTCTGCCAGGGCCCAAGCTGGCCCACACATGCCCACCACCAGGGAGAGCGGGAGGAGGAGGACAGCCTGGGGCAATGGGCACTCCCTGGGAGCTGGTGGCCCGCCTGCCTGCCACCCACCTGAGGGGAACCATCTCATGGCAGTGGGGTGGGCCTAGGATTCTGCATTTCCTACAGGCACTTCCAGGCACCGCTGCTCCCACCAGTTCAGTGCACAGAGCCGGGAGGCAGGGCAGGGCTGCCACCTCATTTCCAGAAGGACAGAGGAAGGAGGCCAGGCCTGTGAGGAGGTTCTGTGTCATCACCCCCATTTTAAAGATGGGGATGGGGAGGCACTGGCCAAGGTCATGCAGACATGCCTGGGTCAAGCATGGTAATGGACTAGGTAGCATGAGATAGGCACCCAGGCAGGCATATGCACCACCTCACTTGATCCTCTAGTGAGACATGACATGCCCAAAGTCACACAGTAAGGCCCTCAACCCCAAAACAAAGTGAGTTCCTCCCATGAGGTTGTCGCTGAGTTGTGCTCATCATGTTCTGGACTGTCATGTAGCTATCGACAGAGCGAGTGAGAGGCAGGTCAGCTGGCTTGGAGGTGCCCACCCAGTACTGTGGAGAGAGAACAGTGAGATGCAGCTTCCTCTGTGGAGCCCTGATCCACCCATCTATCCTGCCTGTCTGTGCATTGGTCTCTTCCCAGTCCCCAAGGGGCTGACTCCACTTGCCATCTATGGGTATCTATGCCCAGCAAAGTCCTTGTCCCCAGGAGCAGGGCAAAGGTGGCAGGGACAGTGGTCATCCCTACTATTGGTTCTTCCCTTCTCTCTTAGTCACAGGCTCCTGATTTTTAGGTCAGCAAATGGCTTCCCAGAATAGGGGTCTCTCCTGCATTCCTTAGCCTCTCCTGCATCGAAGTGTGGCCGTGTGGCTACATTCTGGCAATGGAAGGGGTGTGTAACATTAGGGAAAGGACCTTAAACAGAGGGCGTATGCCATTTTTTATTATTTCTGCCTTTGCATTGGCTGGAATGTGGCTGTAATGGCTGGAGCTCCAGCAGCTATATTGGACCATGAGACTTTGGGCATGGTAGTCTCACACAGCAGAACCAAAGACAGAAGGAGCCTGTGTCCCCAGTGCTTGGATCACAGGCCTTCCCTAGGCTGCCTACCTCAATACTTCTTTTTTTCTTTTTACATCTTTATTGGAGTATAATTGCTTTACAATGGTGTGTTACTTTCTGCTTTATAATTCCAATTTTCCCAGCACAACTTATTGAAGAGGCTGTCCTTTCAATACTTCTTAAATGTGGAAAAAAAAAAACTATCTTGTTTTAGGGTACTGTAATTTTGTTCTTTTTCCTGATACAGCTGATCTCAGTCCTAGTTTTTATATGTTATATTTTTCATTGATAAATAGGTATTTTTTTCTATAAACACAAGACATATAACAGATTAAAACACTCATCCCTCCCCACAATCCTATTTTGAAAAAGTAAATCAGATTATATCACTGACCAGCTTAAGTCCCTCTGAAGCCTTCTGATGAAAATCCTGACTCCTGGAACCTGTACAACTGAAACCCCTACACCCTCCCCCCTCCTCACCCTGCCCATTGCCCTTCAGTGTGTTCCTTGGACTCATCTCTACTTCAGGGCTTTTGCACTCCCCATATTCCCAACCTGAAGATCCTACCCCCAGGTCTCCATGTGGCCAGCTTCTTCATAACCTCTGATTGTAGACCACCTGTCTGCAGTAGCCCCTGGCCTCCCTTACCCCGTGCCCTGGGTCAGCTCCTGAAAGCACCATGCTTGCTGTTTGTGTGTTGACTGCCCCCTCCCCCACAACCACAGACGCAAAACCCCACGTACTGCTAACCCTCAGCCCACACCTGGTGGCTGCCCGGGGCATGCCCTGGCCATGTGCGCTTTGTCCAGTCTCCAGGAGTCCCTCAGCCTAGCCATGCTTTGCAAACCACTAATGATGGAGCTCCATATTCTTGGCTCTGACACTGACCGTTGACTCAGACCACGAAGCCACTGGACCACAGGTGAGCGTGGGAGTGAGGACAGGTGTCTGGAGCTCTGCTGGGGTAGGTGGCTTGTGGTTTGGCAAAGAGGTGTCTGCTGGCAGGTCAGGTCTAGTCTAAGTACCCCTCTTCCTTTCCCGAAGGTCGATTGCTAGCCTTGGCCTGTCCAGGGAGCCAGCTGGGCAAAAGGCCCAGACTCAGGCCACGAGGAGGTCCTGTGGACAGGCGATGGCTCCTCCATAGTAAACTGGGTCTGAAACCTCCACACAGGTGCTCAGAGAAAAGTTGCTGAGGGACTGGTGGGGCCCGCACATACCCAGTCCCAAGCCCCCCGCCTTCCTGCCTTTCCCGGCCCAGGGTCAGTCTCTTCATTATCCAAGTCTGGGGGCTGCCTCCTCCAGGAAACCTCCAGATGCCCCTGAGGGCATGCTTTCTGCATCCCCAGGTCTTTCCCACCACCTTCCACGACCCCCACCCCCACTGAGGCTCTTGAGGCTCAGGCTGGGGGCTGTCTCCTTTAGCACCCACGGCTTCCCACAGGTTGTGGACAAGTGGAGAGAGACACTGCCACTGAGAAGCCAAGGATAGAACTAGCAGGCGTTGCTAAGGGACCCTGGTATGGGGCTTTGGTGTGCACTATCTCACTATGAACCCCTTCGGCATGTGGGGAAACTAAGGCTCTAAGAGCTGAGATTTGAACCCAGGTCTCCTGAGTCCACCCCACCTACCCCAGATGGGTGTTGAGAGCTACCGCGAGGCTGGGGTGAGTCCTGCAGGAGCACTCAGCCATCTCAGGCCCTTTCCTGTCTACCCTGGAGAAGCGTGGCCCACCTCAGATCTCAGGCTGACCCATGGCTTCACTTTCCTTAGGGAGACCCCTGCAAATGCCCTAGGAGCCACAACAGGGTGGGGGCTTTGAGCCCAGGCGTAGATCTCTCCTGCTCTGAGGTGGGGAGGGGACAGTGGTTGGCCCCTGTGCCTGCTGGACATCATGCAGTGCCATCCAAAGGGGTATCCTTGTTCTGATCCTGGTTAGGCCAGCATCAGAACTGCTGAGGGACATTACTTGCCGCCCACCCCCTGCATTTCTACCCAGGTCCCAGGGAGGCTGGTGTGGCTGCTTTGGGGACCCCACTCTGAGCCCCAACGTTGGAATTTGAGTCAAGTGGATTTGACTGAGGGGTGCAGAGGGGAAAAGACCCCACTTCTGAGCACCTGCCATGGTCCTGCCACAGATGCACTCACTGATTGCCCCTCAGCATGGGGCATGTGTCTTCTGCTGTGGAAAAATTGACTCCTCAGTGTAGCATGTTAGAAATGACTATACTGCAAAGGCACCATTTTTAGTTATTTTACTTGCATAAATCCGTGAAGAAAAAAGTCCTAAAGAGGGATCCTGTATAGGTTCCAGGGTCAGCCGACACAGTTTTCATGCTGGCTGGGTTCCCGATGACCAGGTGATGTCCTGTCATTGGTCATTTCTCACAGCTGATGAGAAGATTTGGGCCAACAGATAGCAAGGCTGCCTTCATCCTGGTAAAGCCTATGTTGTCAAAAAGCAGGGGTTCCCAGAGGACCTTGTTTGCTAAGAACAACTGTAGGGCAACGAGGTGAGGGAGCAGGATGGTTTCACTTTAACTTGCTCGTTACCCTCTGGCTGCTGCTTGCCTGCTGTAATGCCTGGGCTGTGCTTCTCAGTCTGAAAATGTTGGTCCCCACAGCCTCTTCTTTCAAGTCTCTCTTGAATCCTGTTTGGTTGGCTAACCCCTGGTTCTTTCCTTGCTTTCAGCTAAGGCTGATGAGAAGAATTTGGAAGCTGAGATATTCCACTTCAATTCCACAACTGCTACCTCCCATCTAAGGGAGAGGGTGTGGAGGTTTGAGGGGTGAATTGGCTTGCCCAAGGAAAGGACCCTTGTCCCTTCAGGAGCAGGTAGGAAGCAGGTGTGTCCTCCTGGTCTGACATGGAGTGGGATGGGAGCTGGCTGACCCCAGGGGCTGGTTCTGGGGCCACCACTGCTTGGGGGCCGAACCACCAGACCACTGGGGCCTCCAGCTGAATATTCAAGGCAGGTCCAAGAGCCAGGCCCTGCATGTGACCCACTGGCCTCTCTGTGGGGCCAGCTGCCTGTCTAGCCCGTGGATATTGTCTGCACTGTGCAGATGCTAAAAACTCCGGGGTGTCTCCCCACAACGTCCATCTCCTGTTGCTGGCTCTTATGGTGTCCGGGCTGGCAGGCCTGTTGCTGGGCAGAGGCTGGGCAGAATACAACCAGCTCTCATTAAAGACATCTCATAAGTTGATGGAAACCCATCCAGCACAAAGGGGCATTTATTGGGTTGGATGGTGTGTCTCTGTCTGAATGCAGGGAGGAGAGAAATAGCCTTTCACAGAGTGCCAGCAGGGCTGGGCTGTCCTGCTCTGAGGGTGTCAGTTTTCCAGCTCTTTCTCCAAGCTGTGCAACCTGTCTCTTTTTATGTGAGTTACTCACCCTGTCCTGGGCAGGGGACTCGCTGATCCCTCTCCTGCTAAAACTGTTAGAGAGAGAGGGAAAAAGGGGGAGCGGGAGCAAGAGAGGAGAGAGAGACTGGAAACGTGAAAACACAGGTTGAGTTTCCATAGGGATGCTCTGCCTCAATGGTTCTCTATGATGGGAATGACGTGCATTTATGTCTTACCTGAAACCCTCTCAGTAAGATGAAATCAGACGGTGTCATGCCCCAGGAAGTGACTGTTGCGTTTTTGAAAACGGCTGTCATTCCCAATTTGCACAGCTTTGCTTGTGCTACTCCTTCTGCCTGTAACGTTCCTCCAAAAATGCACAATTAAGCAACAGTTAAGTCTTATTTGACACCTGTACATAATTTTAAAAAATGTAATGTGCTAAAGCCAATGCTAGTAATGTTCTGGAGAGGTTAAGAAGTAGCTCAGTTACTAGTAATAGAGGTCTAAAATTCAAAGACTGGATTTATTTTACTCGCACCTTGAAACAAGCCTGGAGACAGGAAATCTAAGGCTGGCATGGCTCCTCCACAGTATTATTATTTTTTTTCTGCTGTAATATGCTTATTTTGTGCCCCCCAAAAAACTACACCATAGCTTACTCCAGACATCTGTAGGAGAGTTCAGTCTTGCCTGCATATAATACAATGAGATAGAGACTTCACACAGTTTCACAAAACCCACAGAGTAGCTGGGATATGCAACAGTGCAGTGTCAGCTCAGCAGGAGGGAGTGGGGGAGATCTTTCTTTTCTGCCTTGCATAGTGTGGAGCTTCCATCCTCAAAATAGCCTCATGGCCCAAGATGGCTGCTGGAGATCCAACCATCACAATAAAAAGCAGGCATGGGGGCAAAAAGGGCTCATTTCCAGTTATCCCCTCTTAAGGAGCTTTCCAGATGACTCACTCAGTAATTCTGCTTACGTCTCATTAGCTACCCATAGATACAGGGTGGGATGGGCAAATTGCCCCCCATACTCTAGAATCAAATCAGGTCTCACTTCCTGAGGGACATGCAGTGGGTGATCTGTGGTGTCTTCTGCAGGCCGGCACACCTGTAAGTACAGCTGGTGGAGAGGTACATTGGCTGATTTCTTCTGGAAGGCAAACTTTTAAATACATATCAAGAGGGAGTAAAATATGCATCCCCTCCTGTGTGTCTCAAGTCTGTGATTTTATCTTTGGGAAGCAAAGGGAAAAACACAATGCACATGCATGAATATACTCATGGTCACACATTCACTAAACGACAATTCTGAAATACCTCCTTGGAGATATTGCAGCTTTGGTTCCAGACCACTGCAATAAAATGAACATCTCAATGAGTGAGTCACACAAAGTTTTTGGTTTCCCAGAGCAAATTCAAGCTATGTTTATACTATACTGTAGTCTATTAAGTGTGCAATAGCATTATGTCTAAAAAAACAATGTGCATACCTTAATTTTAAAATACTTTATTGCTAAAAAATGCTAACTATCATCTGATGCAGGGTTGCCACAAACCTTCAATTTGTGAAAAATGCAGTATCTACAAAGTGCAATAAAGCAAAGCACTGTAAAAACAAGTTATGCCTGTAACCTAAATTTCCAGCAGGTAAAACACATGAGAATGCTGTTATATTCACTTGGTGGGATATTCTGTCATCACTGTAAATGTTACTCATGAAGGACATATAGTAACAAAAAGAGCGTTTACAATGTAACTTCAGAGAAAAGACAGGATATCAAAATGTGCCTTGTGATTATCACTGGTTACCGTGCATTTGCAGGAGGCAGGGAACAGAGAGACAGGGTGGCCTTTAGGGTAAGGTTTTCTTTTTAAACTTCCCCAAACCTTGTTTTACACATACACACACATGCACACATTCTTTATATAAAATAATAAAAACATTTAAATAAACAATAAAAATTTATATAAATAATATAATTAAATAATAAAATGTAATGTATTATATAATGAATATATTGAATAAAATATATAATTAGTTAATATAATAATATAATGTGTTCATTTCAGAAAATTTAGAAAATGAAGGTAAGAGAAAAAAAGGAGAATGATTCTATCATGCAGGAATAACAGCTTCTCCTAGTTTGATGTTGTATCATCAGTCACAGCCATCGGGAATATTAGGAGGTGTAGGAGGGTGAGGGTGTACGTCTTGCTCTTGCACCTGTGGGTTGGATGGGGCTCAGCCTCAGCTTCAGGTGTGGTCCAGGTGTGCTCCACATGTCTCCCATTCTCCTGGGACATGCTCCTCTCCTGTTGGGAGTCCGGAGCTCCCAGATTGGCAAGAAGAGCATGCAAGTCCTCTGAAGGTTTAGGATTGGAATCGGCTACTGATGCTGCTGCCAGAGCAAGCCATTTGGCCAAGCCCAAGATCAACATGGTGGGAAAGTGTCCTCCACTCACATTTGAAGGGGAGGTGTGTGGATACATGCCCATTTATAATCCAAATTACCCCAGACCTATAGCCTTTCATACCTTTTCTATGCTTTTTTTATAAAGACATGTTCTTTACACAACAGAATCATTCTACTTATGTTATTTTGTTGCTTAATTATGTTACAAACACAACTTTCCATGTCATAAAAATTCTTCTGCAACATATGACTGCATACAATTCTATTTTAATGTCATCTTATGCCTTATTCAACTTTATGGAATTTATGTCCCCCCACCTTTTTCTTCTGCTTCTAAAAGCAATACTGCAATAATCATCCTCTCCTGGTACCTAAACCTTTGCACATACGCATGACTTTTTTAAAGAATAACTTTCTAAAGCAGATTTAGGGAGTGAGATAGCTGGCCTCAAGATGGGCACAAGGGACTTCTCTCGTAGCACAGTGGTTAAGAATCCGCCTGCCAATGCAGGGGACATGTGTTCAAGCCCTGGTCCAGGAAGATCCCACATGCTGCAGAGCAGCTCAGCACGTGTGCCACAACTACTGAGCCCGCACTCTAGAGCTTATGAGCCACAACTACTGAAGCCCGTGCTCCTAGAGCCCGTGCTCCACAATAAGAGAAGCCCCCACAATGAGAAAGAAGCCTGTGCACTGCAATGAAGAGTAGCCCCCTCTCCCTGCAACTAGAGAAAGCCAGCGTGTAAAAATGAAGACCCAATGCAGCCAAAAATTAAAAAAAAAAAAAAAAGATGGCCACAATAATCTTTGCTTTCATTTTCACACCCTTCTGTAGTCTCTTCTTACAGTAAATCAGAGCTAGTGTATGTGGCCAATAAATTACAGCAGAGGTGATGGTGTGTGACTTCTGTGGCTTGGTCATAGAGGGCACTGTGGCTTCTGCCTTTCTCTCCTGGATCACTCTCTCTGTGGGAGCCAGCTGCCATACTGTGAGGATGCTCAAGCAGCACTGAGGAGAGCCCAGTGTGGGGAGGAGCTGAAGCCTCCAAGCAATGGCCACCGGTACCAGCTGGCCATGAGGGAGTGAATCACCTTGGAAGTGCATCCCCAGCTCCACTCAAATCTTCAGGTGAGACTATAGCCCCAGTTGACATCTGACTGCAGCCTCATAAGAGGCCCTGAGCCAGAGCCACAGTGCAGAGACACTTCTGAATTTTTGAGCCACAGAAACTATTAGAGACACTAAATGATTATTTTTTAAAGCCACTTATTTGTTTCAAAGTGATAGATAACTAATAGTGTGAGTATTTTGGTTGAGAGGCCAAACTCTGCTGTGGTATCAGATAAACCCCAGCATCTTAGTGGCTAATACAGAGTGGTTTATTTCTTACTCTCACACACCTGATGTGGGTAAGGGAGCTCTCCTGCTTTTCAACCAAGTGGTGCCCAGGGACCCAGCATGTTTCAATCTAGTAGCAGGTCACTTCCTCTCACACATGAGAATTAGTCATGTGATCACACCCAGATGTATGGGGCCAAGAAAATAATTGGACAAACTCTGAGCATTGTCTCTGCCAGTGAATCAAAAGAAATATAAATGGCTACCACATATTTTAAAAAATAGCCTCAGAGCTAAAGACCTATATGTTGAAACCATGATTCACGATGAACAACAAACCCTGAATGTACACAAATTTCCACAGTTGCTACACGAGAAGCATCTGCAAACCCAGTGACTGACTCTTCCACACAACAATTTGGCAATGTATATCAAGGGCCTTCAGAATATTTATATCCTCTGACCCAAATAACTTTGCTGCTGGGAACCTATTCTAAAGAGATATTGTTTAATAGGATAAAAGCAGTATGAATAATTCACCAATAGCATTATGTGAAGTAATGAAAAATTGTAGGCAACTTAAATGTTTGCCAGGGAAAGGATAATCTGTGGCCCCTCCGTGATAGAATATCATGTAACCATTGCAAGAGATGCTTACAGGGCAGCTTGTTACGGCTGACACTATACTGTTATGGGGAGAGGTCGCAAAATTAAGTGATTTCAATGATACAAACACACTTCCTTAGAAAAAACCCACTGAAATGTTAACCATGGTTTTCCCTGGGTGGTAGGATGAGGTCTTCCTCCTAATCACCTTTGCTGACTTACCAAGATTTCTCCAGTGGGCATGTGACACCTTGTAAGCCCGCTGGCTTCTTTCTTCATCCATAACAAAAATGGCATAAAAAAAACGCCTTTTGTTTTTAGAGGGCTTGCCTCTGTCAGTTACAGTTCTGTGTGTATACTTCCTACATTATTTTATAACCAGACAAAAGCGTTAAAAGAAACAACTTAAAAAGTGTTGCTGGTCTTTTTGATCCCTAGTCAAAGGCACATCTATTGGCTTCACTGTCCCCTCTCAGATGACAGCTTCCCAGCATTTCCTATGCTTCCCCAGGAGTGGATGCAGGAGAGGGTGCAGGCCAGGTAGGATCAGGGATGCTTCAGAGAGTGCCAGGGTCCTGGTTCTGCATCCCCAGGGATGGGGCGGGGATAACCCTGGGCTCCTGGGCACCACCCACTCAGGCCAAAGTGAGAGCCCAGCCTAAGGCTGGGGACATCTCCCACCTCACTGGCCCCAGAGGCTGATGGCCCCCATGATGCTCATATCCCCCTATGATATCCGTTTCCTCCATGATGCCCACAGTCCCTGTGATGCCCATGTCCTCCCATTATGTCCATGACACCTCATGATGTCCTTGGTCCCCTTGGTGCCCATATCTCCCATAATATCTATGGCCCACATGATGCCCATGGTCCCAAATGCCTATGGCTCCTATGATGTCCATGACCCCCACAGGCCCCATGGTCCCCATTATGCCCATGACCCCCTGTGATGTACATGTCCCCAGTGATGCTCATGGCCCCTGTGATGTTCATGACCTTTATGATGTCCAAGGCCTCCATGATGCCCATAGCCCCCCAGTGATACCTTTTTTTTTGGCCTCTGCTCCCAGCCCACCACCCACTGAGTGCACTGTCCATCACACACTCCTTAGGGAACGCCCTGTGTCAGCTGGGGTGGCCAGAGGTGTGCAGGTAGCTCCTGGATGCAGAAGTTAGTCACCAGGGTGTGGGCTGGGGAGGGCAGAGGGAACCCGAGGGATGCACTCGTCTAAAGGCTGGCCTCTGCCCTCTGGCCGTGCGGTCTTCTCTGAACTTTGCAGGGAGAGCCCGTGTTGGAGCTACTTCCCCAGCCAGGGCTAGACAGGGTGAGATATGCTTTAGATGTTAGCAGTGAATTATAACTCACATACACCAAGAAAGCCCTCATCTTGGAGGTCCAGACTGACGTGTTTTGAGAACTGTTTAGATGGTCCATCACGGATATCAAGTCTTAGAACATTGCTGTCCCCGAGAAAGTTTCCTCTGGCCCCTGTGCAGTCAAGCCCTCTCCCCCGCACTACAGAGGCCACCACTGTTCTAATTCACTTTGCCTGTTCTGGAACCACAAATAAATGGATTCATTTATTATATGTCCGGCTTCTTTCACTCACAAAATATTTCTGAGATTCACCAGTGCTGTTTGTGTATCAGCAGCCCATTCCTCGATAAGCAGAAGTTTTCAATTTTATGTAGTCCAATTTATCAGATTTTATTCAGATAAATTCAGATAAAATAATAATTTTATATTCCTTTCCCAATTATTTCTTTTGGCACCCTGTACTGGAGGCCTCTTATTCTCCCGAGGTCAGTGTACCAGTTCATCGCCTCTGAGCTCCAAATACCCTTGGACATTTCTCCTTCCTGGTGAGCAAAATGTCAGGCTCCCCCAGTTCAGGACACTGGAGGCGTGGAAGGGAGAGGAGGCTCTGATGCCTGGGGGTCTGAGGTGTGGGGGTCAGCACATTTGGTGCCCAGCCATGCACCCCAAATGACATTCCCTTGTGACCTTGTAGCCCCACCCTGGTGATTACGTTTCCAAGGCCTCTAGATTCAGCTTTCCCCCTCTCAGCCCCCACCTGCATCCTGATGCCCTGAGCTTGCTATGTACCTGGCCACCAGGCACAGCACCTGCGCCATGGTGGCTGCACACCAGCCTGGCCCACACAAACCAGCAGATTTCCCTGACATCTAGTGGGCTCGGGCATGCCTTCTCCATTGAGGCCTAGCTCCTTCCAAGCTGGCCTCTGCCAGTGCCGTCCCTCAGCCCTGGGTTCCCTGGAGCTTTCTTTTATGTCTCATCAGTGCTTACTAACTGGGCCTATTAGACATCCTGTTCAGGTCACTGTGTGGTCCCTACCCTCTGACTGGACACAGATTGACACAGTCACAGAGATACTCTCCAAGAAGGTCTGTGACCAATGAGATACAAGAGATCTATCAATATAGATACAGGTAGGTAATCTTTTTTTTACCACTTAATCATTTTTAAGTGTGTAGTTCAGTAGTGTTAAGTGTATTCACATTGCTGTACAAAAGATCTCTAGACCTTTTTCATCATTCCAAACAGAAACTGTCCCCATTAAACACTAACTCTCCATTCCCTTTCCCCCAGCCCCTGGCACCCCACATTCTACTTTTTGTTTTTATAATTTGATGACTGTAGATGCTTCATACACATGGAATCATACAGTATCTGTCCTTTTTATGACTGGCTTATTTCACTTAGCATAATGTCCTCAAGGTTCAACCATGCTGCATCATGTATCAGAATTTCCTTCCTTTTTAAACTGAATAATATTACGAGCGTCTGGAGTGGGAAGAACTCCACGCAGGCTCGGACCGGCGACTGCAGCGCCTGAGCTTCCCTGTGTGTGGTGCGGCTGTCGGGACCTCCCCGGGAACACCGCCATCAGTCCCTCTGCTCCTGGGGCGTCCGTGGAGCACGTTCAATCTGGGCTTCTCCTCTAGCACTCAGACGACTTTCCTGCCACCCAAACAGCAGATGGTCAGGAAATGAAGACTCACTCCAATATCAACAAGAGGAAAATCTAATTGAATTGGCAAAACGTACAGTCAGAAAAACATGTGGCTTAACACATGTCATTTTGTTAGGTGTTGGCCTTCAGAGACCAAGGACCAATGACCAATAGCTGGGCCAGGGCTGGGGTGGGGCAGTGGAATTTCGTGGTCTTCTTTGTGTCAGCTTCCCTCCCAGGCTTACAGGCCTGGGTTCATTCCTCCTCCACTCCCGTCATACATGTGTGACTGGGTAGGATCCTCAGCTGGGATGTTTGTGATGGGCCAGATGCTGTGCCAGTTACTTTATATGCTCGGGGCAAGTGTGACTATGAGTAACACAAACCCCAACATACCAGTTGCTTAAGCAAGAAAGATGTTCTTTCTTATCATGTAGAGGATGTCCCAAGGCAAGCAGGATGAGCCTGGTGTGGCAGTTCCATGCTGTGAGAAACCCAGTTTCCTCCTAACTTCCTGTTCTGTTCTCAATACGTAGTCTCCACCTTGTGGCCGAAATAGCTGCTTGAATTCCAGCCATCATGCTTGCATCTATCCAGCAGGAAGGAGGAAAAGAGAAAGAAGTGTACATCCTACGCTCTAAAACACTTCCTTTTTTTTTTTTGGCCACACTGTGCGTCTTGCGGGATCTTAGTTCCCTGACCAGGGACTGAACCCGGGGCCACGGCAGTGAAAGTGCTGAGGCCTAAGCACTAGACCGCGAGGGAACTCTCTAAGACACTTCTTAGAAGTTTCTGGATACTTCCACTCACATCTATGGTCAGAACTTAGCCACGTGGCTATACCTAGATGGAAGGGAATCAGGGAGATGTACTTTCTTTTCCAGGTATCCATCCATGTTCCCAACTAAAGTTTCTATGATAGAGGAAGAGAAAGGATAGTGGAGTGCACTTAGCCATCTCTGCTATACACACCTAATTCTTTTTTTTTTTAAGTTAGAATGGGTTTTTTTTTGATACATTTATTTATTTTATTTCTGGCTGTGTTGGGTTTTTGTTACTGCCCGCGGGCTTTCTCTAGTTGTGGCGAGTGGGGGCTACTCTTCGTTACGGTGCGCGGGCTTCTCATTGCGGTGGCTTCTCTTTGTTTCGGAGTACGGGCTCAAGGCGCAGGGGCTTCACAGTTGTGGCACGCAGGCTCAGTAGTTGTGGCTCACGGGCCCTAGAGCGCAGGCTCAGTAGTTGTGGCGCATGGGCTTAGTTGCTCCGCGACATGTGGGATCTTCCTGGACCAGGGCTGAAACCTGTGTCCCCAGCACTGGCAGGTGGATTCAACCACTGCACCACTAGAGAAGCCCAACACACACCTAATTCTGATAAGTTCTAACCATTGTTTAAGTTTAAATCTTATTTATGTACTTTTTGCTAAGTAGCCTGATCCCGCAGTATGAGATTCAAAACGGTGTGTGGTGAAACCTCTCCCTCTCACACCTGCCCCCAGAAGTACCCAGTGTTACCAGAGGTTGTCTGGGCCAACAATTCTCAAAGTGGGTCCCAGGATCGGCCCAGCATCATCAGGAAACTTCAGAAATGCAGATTCTTAGGCCCCTGTTCCAGATTTGCTGAGTTGGATGGTCTGGGAGAGAGCCAGGAATCTGTGTTTCAGCCACCCCTTGGTGGTCCTGAGCCTGCAAATACATCTATGCGTGGAGGTGTCCCAGACTGTCTGTGCCAGTGGAAGCCCACTACTCGTGCTGTCCTTCCCACCATTTCACGGAGAACATTCAGGACCACAGAAAATTTCCCCTTTTTTAACAGCTTGCTTGAGAAAGAATCCACACCCCATACATTTTATCCACTTAAAGTGGTTTTAGTATATTCAGAATTGTGTATCCACCACCTCAATCAATTCTAGGACACTTTGATCATTCTTTTTTATTTATTTTTTGAAAAGTCATATTCAGGTGACTCAGACACTTTAAGAAGGCCTCCCCTCATGCCTGCCTCCACCTGCTCAGTGTACCCACACCCAGGAAACCACTGCCTTTGGGTCTTGGGTTTCCTTCTGGAATCTCTTGTTGGGAAGGAGTGAAGCAGACACAGACCAAGGTTCTTTGTCCATACACACAGGTGAGGGCAGGGCTGCGTTCTCACCATCCTGCACTTTGCACTTTTTCTTGACTTTTCTGTCGGGTGATGGGGCCCACCTGGCTGGCTCTTGGGGGACTCGGGAGCTCCATGGGCAATGGGTTCCACTCACAGCAGGAGCAGGACAAATGAGGCCTCTGACATCTCCCTCCCAGGCTTTCTTCAGTCAGCATTCAGCTCTGGGCTGCCAGCCCCGGAACAATGACATCCCTTCTTCCACGCTCCCCACCAAACGCTGACCCCAGACCCCGGGCCAGGATCCTTGGGGTCCTGGCCTGAAGTTCCCAATGGTATCAATCCTGTTAAGTCTGTCCCTGACTGAGTTGGTCAGGGCTCAGCTGGGGTCTTTGTGGGGATACATCCTCACAAATGTTTGTTGAAAGAATAAATGAAAGAGTCAGCTCGTCCCTGAAGCTCCATCAGTAACTCTGGACCTTGGGCACTTACTGCACTTCCCCAAATCTCAGCTTCCTCCTCTGTAGAGTGGGGACTGGAATCTTCACCTCACAGTATAGTGGGCAGGATACAAAGAGAGATGGCCAGTGGTCAGCTGTGTCTGGGACTGGGAAGCGGCAATGTTTTCCTCTTTCTCTCTGCCCAGAGGAAGAAAGTAGCCTTGAGCACAGATGTTGCTTTGTCACATCTAACGTTGATGCCCTCAGAGCCTGATTGTGCCTTGCTGCCTGGATCGCCCACGTGTCCTGAATGGCTAGGCGCCACCAGGGGGCGCAGCGCACCAGGGTCTGAGAACGGACCTGCTGTCCAGGAGACTGAGCAGGGAGAGGGCACAGGACTTTGAGGAGTGTGGAGAATTTTGTCAAAGGTTTTGTTGGGGGGTTTTGTTGGGGGGTTTTGTTGGGGGTTTTTGTGGGGGGCTTCCCTGGTGGCGCATTGGTTGGGAGTCCGCCTGCCGATGCAGGGGACGCGGGTTCGTGCCCCGGTCCGGGAGGATCCCACATGCCGCGGAGCGGCTGGGTCCGTGAGCCATGGCCGCTGAGCCTGCGCGTCCGGAGCCTGTGCTCCACAATGGAAGAGGCCGCAACAGGGAGAGGCCCACGTACCGCAAAAAAAAAAAAAAAAAGGTTTTGTTGGGCACAGGCAACCAAGGGAAAAACAGATACACTTCATCAAAATTAAACACTTTTGGAATCAAAGGACACTATTAAGGGAGTGAAAAGATCACCCACAGAATGGGAGAAAATATTGGCAATTCACAGATCTGACAAGGGTCTAGTGTCCAGAATATGCAGAGACCTCCTAAAACTCAACCACAAAAAGACAAACAACCCGATTCAAAAATGGGCAAAGGACTTGAATAGACATTTCACCCAAGAAGATATGCAAATGGTCAGTAAGCACATAAAAGTATGCTCAACATCACAAATGTTAATCAAAACCACAGTGAGATACCACCTCACACCCATTGGGATGGTTAGAATAGAAAAAATGGAAAATAAGTGTTGGTAAGGATGTGGGGAAATTGGAGCCCTCATACACTGCTGGTGGGAAAGTAAAATGGTGCAGCCACTGTGGAGAACAGTTTGGTGGTTCCTCAAACAGTTAACACAGAATTACCTTACGACCCAGCAACTCCACTTAGATATATACAAAAATGTGTACACGAATGTTCATAATAGCCAAAAAACAGAAACAACCCAAACATACACCATTGGATGATGGATTAAACAAAATGTGGTGTATCCAAACAATGGAATATTAATCAGCCATAAAAGGGGTGAAGTGCCAGTACATGCTACAATGTGGATGAATCTGGAAAACATGCTGAGTGCGGGAAGCCAGGCACAAAAGGTGTATGATTCTATTTATATAAAATGTCCTGAATAGGCAGATCCAGAGACAGAAAGTAGATTCGTGTTTGTCAAGGTCTGGGGGACCTTGAGTGGTGAGCGATTGCCTGATGGGTACAGGATCTATTTTTTGTTTTCCACTTTCCTAAACTTTATTAAAGAAAAGGCAATGATGGTAGCTCTCTAGAACATAGTCAGATTTCTGGGATTCTTCCATTGAAAATGTGGCATTTGATTTCCAAATATATGCCAGAGAATACTAGGTAAAGGGGAAGCTAAAATTCTAAAATGTTCATCTTCCAACTTTCTCCAGTCAGTGGTCTGTCTTTGGATCAGCAGTAATCACCTGAACAGCCACTCTGGCTGCATGAATTTTTGTCTGCAGCTCTCTGAGCTCTTCTATATGCAGCAAGTGCAGAATTTGACCAGCTTCATTAAGGACCACGTCTCTTGTGTCAAAACCAAGAATATACTTGTCTAAACCAACAGGCAAGCCCTCTTCTGCTGGGTTTGTGCTAGCAGCTACATCCTGTGTCAGGGCTCCTGGACCAAAATGCGAATTGCCTGAAGCACTGCCAGGTAACCACCATGAGCTGACTCTGAAAGTTAGCCTGGACCATGACACCAGCCCTAAAATTAGGATTATTTACATCCAAATTGATCACGGGCTCTGCATTTTTAGTTGCATTGTCAGCATTTTTTTGCATTATCAGGTACCCAATCCTTGTATTTTTCAGCATTATCGCCATATTCAAGACTAACAGCTAAACCAAGAAGCCAGTCAATTGCTTCTTGTCCATCTTGAATCTTGAAAGAACAGTTGACGTCTCTGAGATACTTTTCAAAGAACTTGGGCTGGTCACCGCTGTGGATGTTTCTTAGCTTACCTCTGTCTTCAGTCTCGTAGTATCTCCTTTTCTGGTCTTCAGTGCAAACATCGTTTCTAAGTTCTGTTTCATCTCTTCAGCAGAAGAGGTAGGTGGTTGTAGTTGAAGGCCATCGTGCTCCCTGCTTCAGTCGGGAGGGCGGGGTATCCTTTGGGGGTGACGAGAACATTCTGGATTAGTGGTGATGGTTGCATAAGTCCGTGAATGTGCTAACAACCACTGAATTGTACACTTTAAAAGGGGATTTTTATGGTATATAAGTGATGTCTCAATTAAAAAAAGACTTTCTTGCTCAGTGTGATATGTGGTGGCTGAGGGTTGGTCATGTCCTTGCAACTCTGGCCCCCCAACCCAGGGCATTCTTAAACATTTCTGCCCAGTTTCCATATATTTCCAGCTTTCTGTCAAATTCATGTCCTCATTCATTTCACACTGTGATTCTTTCTCTGGGGCTAGGTGGGGGGATGTGATGGCAAACTGCAATGTGGCAAACATGAGCACAGCTGGGGGCCTGGCTATGTAGGTGGGGTGGGGATATTCACTGTTTCTGGGACCCTGCTTGGCGGTCCCAGGGCAGTTACAGCACAGGAACATCAGGTCTGCAGTAAGTCTGGGCATCTTGAAGGCCGTGTGCTCCCATCCTGGAGAGATGCCAGCAGGGCTGGCTGTCACCCCTCAGGTCCTGGGGAGGGGCTTCCTGTATCAGCTGGGGGCTGGACCAGATGATGTTGATTTTCTCTGTCATGCACAACATGCGTGCATTCAAAAAATATCTCCAGAGGTACACACAGTACCTCAGAGTAGATTAATTTATTCAACTAAATAACAAATAAACACTGTTTTATAATTGGCCCTGTGACTGAACTGCTGATCCGCAGTGAGGTTAAGGTGAAGTCAGATAGAAGCAGCACCTCCCCACCCCGAGGAGCCCAGCACAGTGGGGTGTATATCACGAGCTGACCATGACTGGGCACTGAGCACCACGATGTGCTTCTTAAAGTGCCCAGACAAGAAAAATGCCAGAACAGTGCCGGGTCTGGGAGCTCCAGGTGCTGGGAATCCAGGATAAGCTATCTTCCCTTCTATTATTATAGTTTCCATCCTGCAGGTCAACAAGGAGAGCTCAGAGAGGTCAGTGAACCTGTCCAGGGTTTCACAGCTGACCATACGGGGGCAACTTCCTAGTTTATCCTTAACAGATCGTGATCCTGTCTTTTTGCCTATTCATCTTTCCTCCCTTCCCTCCCTCCTTCCTTCCACCTTCTCCCTTCCCTCCTTCTCTGTGTCCCTCCCTCCCTCCCTCCTTCCCTTCTTTCCATCCTCTAATCCTTTGAGCAGAGACTACCACATTCATTCACTCATCTGCCCGTCCTCACCTTGCAAGTGGGGAAACCGAGGCTGGAGAAGGGTGCCACCACCCGCTCAAGACAGCTGCGCCTCCTGGCTGCCTCCACCCGTGGCTGCAGGGCCTCGCGCCATTTGTGTTAAATTCTTGTGGAAGAAGATGAGGGTGCAAGGCTGCAGGCTCGGTGCTCCCAGGGAAACCATTCACCTCCCAGCCCCCCTCCACAGGGAACCTGCAGAGTCGGCGATGAACATAGACACTGCTTGGATCAGGTGGGAATTGGTCTTTGAATCTCATCAGTGACTAGACTGTTCTGGGCTGGGTCCTGGACCCACTAGGAAAGACCTAGTGAGTGTTTGCTGAAGGAATGAATGAACACTTTGAAACACGTGTGCCCATGAATAGTCTAGAGGGGACACAGCACAGCATGGTGGCTGTCGTGTTGGGAGTTGGGGTTATAGGTGAAGTCCCCTTCTCAGAACTTTCTCTGATAGCACACTGCTTCAGTCAAGACATAAGAGAAAAAGTAGCAGATGTTTATGGGGATGCAAGCACTTATCTCAAAGAAAATGCCTTAAATACTAGAAAAGGTGGGTGTGAGGTGATTCCCGAGGTGGGAGTGAGGGAGAGAGGCCCCATCTGTGAGAGAGTTCACAGGGCTGGCTCTGGCCTCCACACTGCCAGTGGGAGGACCATGTGCAGACCCTGAAGAGTTGAGGTGTGGCCTCCCGTTTCAGCAGGGCGGGCTGGTGAAAGCCAAGGCCAACAGGCTTTGTTAGTTTCAGCTGAGTTTGGGGACCTGGATGGGACCTTGGTGTGGATAGGGGTGCTGGGGCTAGCTGACTCCACGTCTAGGTATTTACCCCATGAGCTGCATTTCCACAGGTTATTCTGTTTTTGAAGAAGCAAAAGGGTGGAGTCACCAAAATGCCCGCACAGGGCTTGGGAAGATAAACATGGCACATGGTGCAACAAAACGCCACGTGGCCGTCAACAGAGGAAGGTGAACTGGAAGTGATGGTCTTCAATGAGCGTGAATACAGCAAGGTCCACTCACCTATTGGCTGGGCTAGGTTCCCCGGGGAGGGCTGGGGGGAGTGGGACGGCCCCCCAGGACTGCCCACCATGAGAGCAGCTCCCCTGCTGGCACAGGCCCAAGGGAAGTGTGGGAACCCTCACTAGGATGTTCTGAGCAACCTTCCCCAAACAGCCCATCAGTGTCACCTGAGTGACGGAGTATAGGGCCATGGTCCTCCGTGCTGCAGGCACCTACACACCGACCACAGGCCTTGTGGACGCTCTCAGTGGAAGCAGCAGCAGGACTTCTGGGCGTGACGCCCTGCTCCATGACATTGCAGATAGGGCGTTCAGACTCGAGCTAGGCTCCCTGGGCCCTTGTGGTTTTGAGGTCGGAAAGGCTCACCCAGTGCCTCTCCTGCCCTGCCCTTGCCCTGGCAAAGTCATATGCAAGGTTTGCAGGTGTTCATTTGGTAGCAAAATGACAGACAACAAAACAGCATCCAGGCTGTGATTACTGTGAAAGCAGGGTTGGGGCCACCTCTGGGGTGTCAGGACCCAGGAGGACAGAGTTCTGGCATCACCACAGGTGTCACGTGAGTGTGTACTTTGTAGTGATTCTTCAGTCTGTTTAATGCACGTTTCTGGGTTTGTTTTGCATTTTGCAATAGAAAGTGTTTACAATATAAATAGACAAACCAATGACCAGAATTTTGAGGAAAGTGAGGCAGCAGTGTGCCTGGCCTACCCCCACTTGGGCAAACCCAGGAGGGAAAGGGTCCATGTGTAGAAAATGCCTCTGAGGACACAGAAGCCGGCACTTCCATGTGGAGGGAAACAGGCAGCTGGTGGAGTGTGAGAGACCTGCTGGGCTCCCGGAATGCTGAGTCCTATGCTGTATTCTTGTTGGAAAAGGTGGGATTAAAATGCTGCTGTGAATGGAGTCCCAAGCTGTTGCTCTCAAAGCAGGTATTCACGCCCTGGCTTGCCCGGGCTGCAGGGAGGGAGGGACTGAGGGGGGGTTGGGTCACTCTGAAGAGAGCAGGATGCAGCCTCATGGAGACCCAGCTGAGGTGACTTGATGGATGTCCCTGCCCTTGCGGAGATCACCTCCTTTGGGCCAGGCTACCTTGGGACCCCGTGAGTGAATGCTGGTGCTGGTGCTTTGTGAATGGCCGGTCCCTGTGCACCCCTGGACCATGCTAGCCCCTCTCCAGGTGCCACCCTGAGAACACCCTGGACTCCAGTCAGCACTGCCCACAGTCATCGGTCCATGTGGTGTGGGGGATGCTGGCCTCTACCACCGGAGCCGGGCATGGGCTGCAGGCAGCCATGGGGACCACGGAGTGGGGGGTCTGGCTGGCAGGGACCAGGCATGGACTAATTGATCAATCCAGCAGCCCCTCACCCCAGCCATGGCACAGGCTGACAGTGGGCCCTGGGAGGGGAGACGCTGACCCTGCCCCAGCATAATCTGGGGGAGGATGGAGAGCTCAGGGGCATGGTCCTTAGCTGCCTAGAGCTGCAGTGACCGATCCGCCTATGTTCTGGCCTAGGCTGCCTACTGGAAGCATTGCAGATGTCTGCTCTGTCATATTTATGGTGACATTGGGGGTTGGCAGATAGGAAACTGAGGTGCAAGAGGTGAACTTATTGCAGGGCACCCAGCCTAGGCATCTCTCCCTCAGGGTGGTGTGGCCTACAGTGGCCCAGGGGCTGGACTTGAGTCCGGGCCACACTCCTGATGGCTACATACAGGCCTCTGTCTTGAGGCTAAACGCCTTGCTCAGTGGGGAGCTCAGAAGAATGAGATGGTCAGTTAGCACAGATTCATCTCCAACTGGCTCAGGGCCTGCTGGGAAGATGGAGGTACCAGCACCAGAAGGGCAGGGTCCCTGGGCTGGGACCTGAGTGTCTGTTACGGAGAAGCAGATGCTTCGATCAGGATGAGTTCAGGCTGTGGGCCCCTCAGGGACCTCACCTCTCTGCGGAGGTGACTTCTGACCCTAAGGCTGACGGAAGAGACAGAGCCAGCCACTCAGAAGCTGAGCGAAGGTGTTCTGGGGGTCGGCGGGGCAGGGAGACGTCAGCCCCTCTGAGGACAGCTCAAAGAAAAGAAAACTGGTCTGGACCCATGGGCAGAGGCTGAGCTCACGCATGATGGGAGACATGGAAATTAAAGCCTTGCTGGGATATGGCATTTCTCCTAATGCAAAGGTCAATTAACGTGCTTTGTGTGCATGTCTACATCACTGGTGGGAGTGTAAATTGGTACGACATCTCCTGAGAGCGATTTGATAAAATCTGACACAATTACAAATGCATAAACTTCTGACTCAGCAGCTGGTTCAGGGTTGGCCAAGCAGGTGAGTGCACGGTACAGCTGTGGCTGCCAGAAAGGCATAAAAGCAAAAAATGGAATTCACCCAAATAGAAATAACCACTGCTGATATCTGGTGTATTTTCTCTGAGATCATTCCTTTATTTGCTCTTTTAACAATTGTTCCTTGAGCTTCCAGGATCCACCAAGCTTTCTTGTGCCAGGAATCCAGTGTGGAGTGTATCAGTCCACACTGCAGTAACAAGTGATCATAAACCCTTTGGCCTAGGATAATGAAGGGTCACCCAGGCCTCCCCCTGGAATTTTGTCATTTCCAATCTTTTGGCATTTATAGTAACTCTAAGGTAAACCACTCTAGGTCTAAATCTTTGCTTTCCTCAGGGTAGATCCCAAAAGTGAATCAAAGTAAGAATAAGTGTGAGGCTTTTCCAAGCTGCTTTCCTGAAAGGTTGGACCAACTGACTTGCTCACAGCTTGCCTGTCTGCATCGGGCCTTATTATTAAACCAGGACTGCTAATCTCCACGTGAAGATGCCTGTTTGTCTTGCCTTATGACAGTTCCTGGTGAGATGAAACTGTGGTTCTACACATTCCATGACTTTCTGTGCTTGTCTGAGTGTGACTTTCACTCTCTTTTCTTTTGGGAATTTGGATTTTTCCACTCATACTGAACCCATATTGACTCATATGAGTTTTTGCATATTAATGATAACTCCCCTTACCTTTTGTATCTGCTGTGAATCTTTTTCCTCAAGGAAATGCCTGCCTTTTGATCTTATTTCTTAATATTTTAAAATTTGGTCAGTTTTACTTTTCCTTTTCTTAAAAAAAAAGTTATTTATTTGGTAATGCCGAGTTTTAGTTGTGGCAGGTGGGCTCCTTAGTTGTGGCATGTGGCCTCCTTAGTTGTGGCATATGAACTTTTAGTTGCTGCATGCATGTGGGACCTAGTTCCCTGACCAGGGATCAAATCCGGGCCCCCTGCATCGGGAGCACAGAGTCTTAACCACTGTGCCTCCAGGGAAATCCCCTACCTTTCCTTTTTATTTTTATTTTTTACCTTTCCTTTTTAAATCCCCCCTCTCTCTTCCCTGCCCAGTCCCCTGTTGCTCTTGTGTCTGGAAGTTCCCCCCGACACACGCACACATCTGACGAATGTTCATGGAAAGCTCCCTCTAGCTGAGATGAAGCCTCTTTTGAACCTGGAGCCCTGGTTCTGTAGCCTGCTCACTGTATGCTCTTGCCCTTTTCATCTCTGAGCCTCGGTTTCTCCTCCTGTTAAAAGACCTACTTTGCTCTTGCTGGTGTCTGCGTTGGCCTCCGCCCCTCAGCTTCAGAACCAAGGCACCCTGCCCCCGCCCCCCACCACCACTCACATCCTCAGAGACACAGACCAGAAACATGTCAAGCCCCAACACAGCACATTACGCCCCACATCCTTATCCTGTGGGCTCTAGGGCTCAGCTCCTGCCTGGCTGTCCCTGTGATAATGATGCAGAGATCACCCCAGGCCCTGAGGCTGCCTGTAGTACCCCACTGATGCCCTGTGGATGCCAGTCATATTTCAGGTCCTTATTCAAAGCAGAGTATGCTTCTGGTCATTGGTGCTCAATTATCTTGCAAAATGGCAATTCTGTCTCTAAGATGGATAAGTATTTGTTAATTGAGGGGTCACTGCTGTGGGTTATTGATCAGTGACTTCATTCCTGGATGTGTAGTTCACATAAAACCTCCTAGAAAAACATGTTGCAGCCTGATGGCCCCAGCGGCTCTGACCTGCTTCTTTGGCAGGTGTGTACGGAGCACTGAGCCCAGGAGGGCGGCATTAGTGTTTAAGGAGCACCTACTGTGTGCCAGGTTGTCTTGGAGCCTCGCATTCTCCCTTGCGTGGCGTGATGAAGTGAGCCATTTAGCAGATGAGAAAACTGAGGCCACGAGGGCAGGAAGCGTGCGTGGGGCTCCCTGGAGGTTGGTGCAGTTCTTCAAAGGGGAACCAAGCCTGCTTCCCCAAGGTCAATGCCAGGGTGTAGGTGGGATGCTTCCCCTTATTTTGGAACAAGCCTTCCTCCCACATGCAGTCCTTGGATCCATCGGAGACACGTGCCCAGTCTGGCACATCAGAACATCCCAGCCCTGTCTACAGGGGTGGTTCAGGGATGACCACGTGACCTGTCAGCTAAAGACATTCCGTTCTTGGGCTTTCTCTGGGGCTATGGAGGGAAAAGCTGGGAATTTTGACGTGGCGCTCCTGGTGGACATGCGTGCCTTCTCCAGGAAGGGTCAGACTGTGCATGAAGCCACTGCAGAAAGAAGCATAGCTGAAAGACAGGCAGTGCTTCCTCACGTGATGTGGCCATTTTCCACTGTGTGCACTGGGCCTGGCCCCCAGTAGGCTCGACAGGTGTTTGATGACGTATTATGTCACCTGGGCACCTCTTCATTCTGAATGAACAGGCATCCCCAGGGGCAGGCACTGCAATTCGAGCCGGGTCTGCTGGAAAACCCCAAGTCGAGCAGGCTGAGTCTCCAGCCAGAGGAAAATGCCTCTTCTGCATCACATGGAAAATTGTGTGGCTCCCCTGGGAGCTGATGGGGGCTGATGGGGCCCACTGAGCGTAAAGTGGAAACTCTGGGTGGGAGAGACCCCTGGGAACCCCTGGGGTACTCAGCTACCCCAGCTGGCAGGACAACTGGCCACCGGTCAGAACCTGCCCTGGACAGTGGCGTGGCTCTGGTCTGAGGATCCCTGCCAAGCCACTGTGGCACCTGGCTCTCCATGCTCCTTCTCTCTGCTCTCTCTGTACGAGCCCACATGTCTGCCCCTCCACTGGCTAGCTCTGTGGTCCTGAGCAAATCACTAAGACCTCAAACCTCCATGTCCCCCTGTGGAAATGGGGATTGAATGGCTCTCTTGAATCGGGGCCATTCCTCTCTCCATGGCAGGTCCCACCAGCAAGGAGACAGGTGGCAAGGCAGAGTCCAGGATGGCTATCATGTTTCAGTCCTACTGGGCTGCTGCTGGACGCCTGGGGATTCCTTTAGCAATTCTTTCACAACCCTGGGAACTGGGTGCCACTGCCACCTGGTGACTGAGGAAACTGGGGTTCAGATAACTTAATTAATGAATTGAAGGTCATGGCCAACGCGTGGTGCCAGGGTTTGAATCGGATCCATGCTTCTAGACCCTTGCTGGATCAGTGTGCCCCTCTTTCCCAAAGACACAGGCCAGACATTAGGTGGAGTTGCCTCTTGTCCAAAGTGCAAGAAAAATGCACAAAAGCAGAAGCATCCACTGATAACACTTTGGTGTGTTCCCTTCCGGGTTTTCTCCTGTGCACTGTCACTTCAAATCATCTCCTGCCTCATTATAAAACTCCATGAAGTGCATTTAAATGGCTTCATCATATTTGACTACATAGGAATAACACAGTTTACTGAGCCATATTCCAATTGCTGAAAATTTACGTTATTCCTAATGCTTATAATAAACAACCCTTCAGTGAACATCTTTATGCACCACTATCTGCATAGCTGGTCACTTCACTTGTACAAATTCCCCAAAAGGGAGTTACTGACTTAAAGGGTATAAACATTTTTTAGATTCTTGCTCCAACTGTGAACTGCTTTCCAGGAAGCCTGTGCCAATCTGCTCAGTGAATCCATTTGGGCAGCAGGGTGAGACAGAGGCAGTGGATCCACGGTGAGCAAGGGCTGGCATGCACCACCAGGACCAAGAGGAGAACATAGCCCAGAATTTGGGGCCTCACCGGGATGTGGATGCTCTGGAGGGCAGTGGATAGATGTGGTTGGGCCCGAGGTCAAGCTAGAATTGAAGGAGAGTCCTGACTCCTCGGCCTGCCCATTAAGACGGACCCCCTAAGAGGAAGGAGTTTAGAGTTGAGGAGAGAGCTGAGGCTGAGACTGGGTGGAAATCCATTCAATACCGGGGGTTAGATGCCAGCTGCTGGCAGGGCTGAGTGAGCACAATGGGGGCTCTGCTCCCATTGAAACCCAGACTGCAGCGCACACTCTGGGTATGGACAGAAGGAAGCTTGGAAGGAAAGCCACCCCAGGGGATGCTCAGTCCCCGGGGATTGGGAGTGTAAAGGGGGAAGCTGCTGTGCTCTGGCTGCTTCCTCAAAGGGGAGCAGAGCCGTATGACTGGCTCTGGGGACTAAAAGAAGCCTGATGGAGAGCTCTTTCTACTCCTTCCCCAGTGGATGTGGATGGGAGCCCCTTCCAATCTGCTGCCACCAGCACCTCCTCTGGCAATGCCTCCCTGAAGCAGCTGGGGGCTGGGAGAGGTGGAGCACAGACTCCCAGCCCCAGTGCTATATGGGGTGGAGCTGAAGGTGGATTGGGTCATGGGCATGTGACAGCAGAGCCAGCCGAGCTAGAGCTCCAGGGGCTATGTGGACAGAGGTGCTAAGAGAGGATGAGAGAGAGCTGGCACGATGGAGGATGTGCCAGCTTGCCGAAGACCGGCCCCTGGAGCTAGCGAAAGTCAATGGGCGAGGACTGGCCACAACGTCCTGAAAAGGCTGGATGGCAGCCGTTGCAGGCTGAGAGGCAGCTCACTGTGGGGTGTGGGTAAGTTGGCCTCGTTCACCTCTGGGCCCACTGCCTGCAGTCGACTAACTCAGGCAAGTCTCTTTGCCTCTTTGCTGCTTCCCATCTGATAACAGGGCCCTCTAGGACAGTGTAGGGCAAGACAAGAGAATTCCTGCAAAGACTTAGCTCAGCACTGGGGATCATCATCATTATTATTATTTCAGCAGCATGACTTACTTGAGGCCCTACCACCCGCTGGGCTCAGTGACCCACCCCCATTTTGGATGGCTATCAGTTACTCAAGATCCCTAGGTCAAATTCCTGGGGCTTTAGGAGAGATGAAAACGTGGAAAATGACCTGTGTTTTCTTCTGCCTGTCTCCATATTTTGTGATCCATGCAGGTCTCTAGGGCCACTTGGCCCTTCTCTTTGCAGATCAACTTCAATCCTGCTCTGAGACACTAAAAGAGGGCTCACTCAGTGGGTCTCAGGTGGTGGACACTGACATCACCTCTTGTGGGCAACCAGAGGAAGTCATACCCCGTCTACTTCTACCGAGTGCTGAAGAGGCTGAGAATGAAGGGCAGGCTGTGACCAAGGATGACAGGGCGAACGCAGTGCTCCAGCTCCCGAATTTACCGCAACTCCTGCAGAGGTCGAAGGCTGGTCTGAAGGTGTGCAGGTGCCCTCTGTGCTCACCTAGCAGTTCCCCACTGAGACTGATCTGCACCCCCATGGCTCAGGCCACTGAATGGGTAGGAATGACCACTGAGTGGTCTTAGCTGTTCTTCTTCAGACTTTTAACCAGAAAAGTTTAAAAGTTGTTTCTAAAAGTTGTGTTCATTAAAACAAAATTCCTGGGGGCCAGGAACTGAGTGGTGCAGTTTGGGAGTGGTTCCTGAGGGGAGCCTGAGTGTTGATAGCATCCCCCACACCTGGCAGCAGGCTCACTTCAGCAGGGTGATGGGTAGAGGATTTCAAACACCTGCACATTCCAGGACATCTGAGGGCTAAAGCCACATTCTCTGGACTGAACCAGCTAGGATATGAACCTAGCATCTGGTGCGAGCCTAACTGTAAAATTAAATGGTAACTTGCTGCATAGGAAAGAAAAGGTTTGAATCATTATTTGGTTATTATTATTTTTTAAAATAAATTTATTTATTTAATTAATTTATTTTTTGGCTGCGTTGTGTCTTCGTTGCTGCGCACAGGCTTTCTCTAGTTGTGGCGAGTGGGGGCTACTCTTCATTGCGGTGTGCGGGCTTCTCATTGCAGTGGCTTCTCTTGTTGCAGAGCATGGGCTCTAGGCATGTGGGCTTCAGTAGTAGCTGTGTCACATTGGCTCCGTAGTTGTGTCTCACGGGCTCTAGAGCTCAGCCTCAGTAGTTGTGGCGCACGGGCTTAGTTACTCCACGGCATGTGGGATCTTCCTGGACCAGGGCTTGAAATTGTGTCCCTTGCCTTGGCAGGAGGATTCTTAACCACTGCGCCACCAGGGAAGTCCCCATTATTTGGTTATTTGATGCAAGCCTTCTGAGTGTCTCCTGAGTGGACAGCTGCACATGCAAAGACATGTGCCTGCCACAGGAGGTGCCATGGGATAACACTTGGGTAACAACTTAAAAAAGTTTTTATTTCTACTTTTTCTATCTTAACTTTCTTTAATGAGTACTTGCTCTTAAAAAATCAATATGGCCACAAAAAGAAGTGAAGTACTGATATATGCTATAATGTGGACTAAGTGAAACATTATGCTGAATGAAAGAAGCCAGTCACAAAGGACTGTTGTATGATTCCATTTATACGTGATGCTAGGAATAAGCAAATCTATAGAGTCGGAAAGTAGATTACTGCTAGCCTGGGGCTGAGAGAGGGGTAATGTGGAGTGACTGCTAATGGGCATGGGTTTCTTTTGAGGGTGATAAAAAATGTTCTGGAATTAGACAGTGGTGATGGTCACACAACTCTATGAATATACTAAAAACCACTGAATTGTACACAGAGTGAATTTTATGGTATCTAAATTATAATTATATAGAATTATAATTATACAGAATTGTACAGAGTGAATTTTATGGTATCTAAATTATATCCCAATGAAGCTGTTATTTAAAAAATCAACACATTTTCAAATTTTTACAGAGAACAGAGTAAAAGAAATGTTACATCATCTTATTATAAGAGAGGAAAAAAACTGTGTTATAGAACTTCTCGGCCCCCACTGGATGGGGAGACTTCCTCAAGGGGCCAGAGCCCCAGGGGCCCCATTATTTGCCCACCCAGTTGCAGGAGCTTCCAGGGCCTAAGAGCCCAAGCTTGCGAGGTCCATATAACCGCACTCCATCTGTCTGCCCCAGCACCCTTCCTTCAGTTCCCTGAGAAGCCTACCCTGCCCCCATCACCCCAGGACACCCCTGCTGCCCCCATCACCCCCAGATACCCCTGTTGCCTCCAACTCTGCTCTCCTGGCACAGTCCCCCCATTTGCCCCTGTCTCCTTATGGGACCTGGGTTCTCCACTGTTTCACCTGCCCTGGGGTGGGCCCCACATAGTCAAGTGAGGAGCCACCTCCCCATGTAGTAGCCTGTGGGGGGCACTCAGGGAGGTGGCCCGGCTGTGCTGGGTCTGACCACTAGACTGACCCCTGAGCCCACTCAAAGGCACACCCATCCTCAAAAGTACCTCTTGACTGGGGCTCCCTGGGGCAAGGCCAGACCCTGACCTTCCTACCAGTGGGCTTTGCTGGGGACTGACTGGAGCAGAGGCAGAGGGTAGGCCCTGTCTCCTCTCCTCCCTGCCTCTGTAAGCATTTGTTGAACACCAGCTGTGTACTGACCATTATGTCCATCTCATGGATGAGCAAACTGTGACCTAACTGCTTAGCTGTGTTCTCATGGGTCATGGGCCGGCAGAGAGAGTGAGTTCCCTGTCACGAGAGGTATGCAAACAGGGCTGCCCAAAACTACCTCTGTGGGCTCAGAGAGCACATAGCGCTGAGTCAAGGACAGGTCCTCTGTAGTCCCCCAGCACCTAGGTTGCCGCTGCAATGTGTGGGGATACTGCTGCCGTATTATGTACATCTGCCAGCTGTCGGTGGGCAGCAGTCTGCCGGTGATGACGTGAATTGCCAGTCATCTCCTCCATTATCTGGCAGGCATGATGCCCACTTGCCACGAGTATGTCCCAGGGAGCACGGTGGAAGCCAGATTGGCTTGCATGCGTCTGTCTGGAACATGCTTAGCTCCATCCCTTCTCAGTTTTCCCTTTGATAGGCCTAGGCACGTCATCATGGACAGGCTTGAAATGGATAGGCTTGCAACTCAGGGTGTCTTCCTGGACTGACCGCGTCTTGGAACTGGCAGCCTTTCCAGGTGGACAAACTAGGATGGCCAAGCCAGGTTTGCAGGGGGGGATAACAGACCATTCGCGGCCAGCAGCCGCATGGGGCATTCCAAAGATCCTCAGGGTCCAGCAGTACCCGCCGGAGGGGAAACATGAGGGCCGCAGTGGGCCTGCGCGGCCCCGGGGGCTGGCCTGCAGGTGGCCGCGCGCGC